>NC_135217.1:22778067-23103067 GCF_052324685.1 Brachyhypopomus gauderio | reverse complement strand
CTCAGTAGCATTGAGGAGCTTAAAGAGAGCCTTCATGTACTGAGGAGCACGCACGATCACTGGCTCTGACGAGGAAATGGACAAGTCTGGATACAGCTTAGAGTCAACAGCAGCGTTGATGAAACGGAGCCAGTTAAACTGCAGAGAGAGGGAGGGAGGGAGAGAGAGAGAGGGAGGGAGAGAGAGAGATGGGGGGCCGGAATAGAGAGGATCAGACTCTGGACCTTGGCTTGTGTGTATTTTAGAGTAACTGCTGTGAAGGTGGTATGAAGCCTCGGGAGACTCCCACCTCGGGGATGGAACGTTGCAGTCTGGACAAGGTGTATTTGTTATACATGTTTTCACTTGTGCGATTCTCGAAAGGAATCACTATCTGCACACAAAGATGACACTCGATTATTCACTGAACCAAAATCCCAAAGTGCAACGAAGACCTCTCAGTCCTCTCTGTGCTGTCTGGTTATAGAAAAGAAACACAGCCTCTGTGATCTAGAGGATTTGTGAAGTGGTCACACACCCGGGCAAGCTTCATCTCAAAGTCAAGCACGTCTTTCATCTGTGTTTCTGCATCCTGCTCTTTGGCTCCCAACATGACCGACGTTTCCACCATCAGCCTCAGAAGAGCCTCTCGGTTCTGTGCAGTGACACAGCAAGGCTGTGGTTAGCTGACCATGGCAGGATGGCACTACACAACCAGTAATGGAGTTTGAATACCGTTTGGGCCTCGATGGTATCGGTGGTGTAATCTTCCCTGGACAAGACCAAAGATGCCTGATCCAGCTACACATAATATATGCATAATATAGATTAGTCATACAAAACATAGATCAGTATATACATTGGGGTTGCCCATCATCAGAGTTGAGTTATAATCCAGATCTGACACTACACACAACTGATACGGTTCTGACCATATGCACACCTGATCCAGTTCAGACCCTACACATACCTGAATCAGTTCAGACCCAACGCCCATCTGATCTGGTTCTGACCCTACACACACCTGACCTGATTCTGACCCTACTCACACCTGATGCTCAGGGCATACATCGTCATGTTGATATTGAAGGCAGGTGTAGTGGAGCGTATCTCCAGGCCCAGAGTTGCCCATGCTGCTCTGTCTGATCAAAGTCTGGACTTTCCCACTGCCTTGTCTGATCTATGTTGGGACTCTCCAAAAGCCCTGTCTGATTCCACCCTCACCTTGAAGATGTACTGCTGTGAGTTCTTGTCGTCAGCTGACACGTAGAGGCGCAGCAGGACGGACTTGCTGTGCTGCGTGCGGATCTGGGCGAGCGTCTCGAGCAGGTCGAAGGTGCGTGCGTCCCAGCGGGCGTCCACACCCAGGGCGTCGCCCAGCACGGGCCAGCGCAGCTCTTTCTTCCTCAGCTCCTTCTGCAGGGGTTTGGCGTCCAGCTGCTCCAGAGCGTCTGGGGGTGACCACCGCGTTGACACGCCGGACAGACCAGGGAGAGGGGAGCGTTATGAACACGCACACGCTGGCATACGCTGGTATGTGCTGTGTGTGTGCTAGTTTGTGCTGCACGTCTGCTAGTGTGTGCTGCGTGTGTGCTAGTGTGTGCTGCGTGCGTGTGTGCTAGTGTGTGCTGCGTGCGTGTGTGCTAGTGTGTGCTGCGTGTGTGCTAGTGGGGGGGGGGGGGGCACATATACTGTGGCATGCACTCACTTAACATAGGCCCACGTAATCCCACAATAACATGATATTTGCAGTTGGTTTATAAAAAATGCTAAAAAAGTCAACAATAAAAGCTCCAATAACAAATGATAGTCCAATGATGAAGGTAATTTAAAAACCAAGACAAGTGTTAGTTTGTGCTTCACGTGTGCTGCGCGTGTGCTAATTTGTGCTGCACATGTGCTAGTTTGTGCTGCGCATGTGCTAGTTTGTGCTGCGTGTGCTAGTATGTGTTGCACGTGTGCTAGCTTGTGCTGTGTGTGTGCTGCACATGTGCTAGTTTGTGCTTCACATGTGCTGTGCGTGTGCTAGTTTGTACTGTGTGTGCGCTAGTTTGTGCTGTGTGTGTGCTTCATGTGTGCTGCACGTGTGCTAGTTTGTGCTTCACGTGTGCTGCCCGTGTGCTAGTTTGTGCTGCGCGTGTGCTGCCCGTGTGCTAGTTTGTACTGCGCGTGTGCTAGTTTGTACTACGCGTGTGCTGCACGTGTGCTAGTTTGTGCTGTCCGTGTGCTAGTTTGTACTACGCGTGTGCTAGTTTGTGCTGCGCGTGTGCTGTTGCACAGGTTCCACTCACGCTCGTTCATGCAGGAGCGGTACAGCACCTTGGCCTTGCGCACCGCCTCCAGGTCTGTGTCTGCGTCGGGCTGCTCCAGTAGCTCTGACACACAGAACATGCCCTCAGTGAACACACCATCAGCGGGCAGACCCATCTCCACTTATTGGGCCAGGCTTTGGGTTGGATATTGTACTGAAACATTGTACCTAAAATGTAGCACAGATCTTTACCTTTCAGCTTGAGGTCCACGTTCTGTCTGAGCCAGGGGTAGATCCCGTAGCTGGAGTAATCCTCCGGGATGGGGTGATCTCGGAGCCAACCTCCACATGCATACCGGTAGAAGTCTTCACAAGGAGAGACAGTCGGGTCTATTTTCTTCAGGATTGAGCCCGCTGCAACACAAACAGCAGTGATGGTGGTTTGTGATATATGGTGCTCATGGTGGAGTGATATATGTAGGCATGGTATGAAGGATGTGCAGAGCTCAGGGGCAGGTTGGACATGCGGGACATGCGGGCATGCGGGACGCTGAAGGAGTGTCTACCTGCTTCGGTGCACTCCACGGTTAGGCACATGTCCTCACCACCTGCTTTCTGTGAGACTAGACAGAAGAAAACATGTCAAGCTGTTAGAGCACAATGTATCAATGTCTTAAAAAGAGCCTCACACAAACACACACACACACACACACACACACACACACACACACACACACACACACACACACACACACACAAAATCATGCACACACACACACACACACACACACACACACACACACACACACACACACACACACACACACACAATCATGCACACACATACACCCTGCTGCCCTCGCCATGTCATGTTCTCGACAGCTGTCTGCAATGTGGAGATCATGTTGACCTAATGTTTCATGCTTCACTGCACACGTACCAAAAGTCAACCACACACACACACACACACACACACACACACACACACACACACACACACACACACACACACACACACAAAACAGACACACCTACACTACACATCATTTAATGTGTGAGCATTACTCAGGTATATATTGTTTGATATTCCTGCATATCAACTGCTTCCAGCGTAACACTGACCAGTTCTGATCTGTGTGTGTTAACCCAGACCAGTTCTTCTGTCCACTGATATGTGTGTGTTAACCCAGACCAGTTCTTCTGTCCACTGATATGTGTGTGTTGTGGAATTTCTGCTTTCCAACTGGACAGCACATGACCACAGCATGGAGCAGAACACCAATTAGAGTCTCACCCCAGCGTGAACAAACCTTAGTATACCCTGACTCACAACAGTACTGTGTGTGTGTGTGTGTGTGTGTGTGTGTGTGTGTGTGTGTGTGTGTGTGACTACATTACATGCAGTCAAAGAAGGTCTGTAATTATACAGCTATTTCACCACAAATATTCCACCCTTCAAGACCCAAAAACAAGGGCAACAATAACAATAACCTCACATTTGCAACGTCTGCATTCTACCCTTATTGAAATTTCCTTTCCTTAACACACACACACACACACACACACACACACACACACACACATACACACACACATATTGTTTTCCTTCCTTGAGTATCTCAAAGCCTTCAAAATAAGTGTTTAAATCAAACCCTAAAGAGATATGTATTGCTAAACCATGCTCTCTCTGTACTGCCCTGTGCTAATGACAGCCTTCAAATCCGCTGTGTGTGTAACTGTATACAGCGCTAAAATAATCTCACACACGAACACACATCCAGAAACCAGCACAATATTTCCCACGATGCCCCATGCTGCACACGTGTGTGAATACATCTGCCTTCAAAGATCTGGAGGTCAGCTAGCAGCCATGCTCCCAGCACAGAGAATCTCATATTTTATTGTGTACATTATTGTAAGCACTGTGTGCATTGTGTGAGTTATATGAGCACACAGTGAGTATTGAATGAATGCTGTATTGTGTAAAAACTGGACGAATGTTGTGTATGAGTTGTGTGTGTTGTGTGTGTGTGTGTGTGATGCGTGTGTTGTGTGATCGTGAAGGTGTTCCACTCACCAGCGATGACTGCGATGAGCAGGGCGAGACAGAGACACATGGACAGAGTGAGTGCAGCTTTCATCAGCCTGCCAGGGGCCACACTCTGCTTGGACTCGTTTCCTCCCAACATCTCCATCTCCATGCTGGGTGGCTGCCTTCACTCTAGCTGAGTTCCCTCTCTCTCTCTCTCTTTCTCTCTCTCTCCTGCAGGCTGTGACCCGGCTCTACCTCTCCAGAGCAGAGATGAGCGCTGATACACCCCGAGATCCTAGGTGGCTGGACGGCCGGCGTGAGCGGCTGTAGGCCTCTGCCCTGGTGGTGGTGGTGGTGGGGTGCAGGTGTCGGGGCAGGGCAGACACGCCGTGGTTGGCTCTCACCGTTCAGCTGGTCACTGCAGGCCAAAAGGAACAAGCGCAACTCTCCACATGCCAAGAGAGTGACAGAGCCAGTGAGAGAGAGAAGGAGCAAGAGAGAAGGAGACTAATACAGAGGAGGGGGAGGGGATGGAGGGGGCGAGAGAGAGAGGAAGTGAGGGAGAGAGAGAAGGAGGGAGAGAGAAAGAGAGAGAGAGAGAGGAAGTGAGGGAGATAGAGAAGGAGGGAGGGAGAGAGAGAGGAAATGAGGGAGAGAGGGAGCGAGGGAGAGAGAGAAGGAGGGAGAGAGAAAGAGAGAGAGAGAGAGAGGAAGTGAGGGAGATAGAGAAGGAGGGAGGGAGAGAGAGAGGAAATGAGGGAGAGAGAGAGAGAGAGAGAGAGAGAGAGTGGACCAGAAGTAGGAGGAACTTCTCCCCATCTAGTGTTGTGTTGAATGACTGCAGCCCTTAACTAAGGCTTAATTATACACAGCAAAGTACCATGGGTGGGATGATTGTGTGTATGTGTGTGTGCGTGTGTGCTTATGTGCTCCAGGTCTGGCATTGCAGACTTGTGGCCTGTGTGTGTGTGTTTACCTCAGGTTTGCCTCAGGTCTTTGTGTGTTGTGGACATCTTGGCACCTGTCCACTCTGAATTATGGACATAATGAGGGACAGGCCCGAGGCAGAATCATACAGCTTTCCTTCCTAACCTTATGTCTGTAAACAAAAAACAGGAACATAATGTGTTTGTCCACAATATGAAGAATATGATGCTAGTTTTCTTCAGGGATTACAGTAGCTTTATTTAGCACAGAGTCGGTGAAAGAAATGTGTGTGTGTGTGTGTGTGTGTGTGTGTGTGTGTGTGTGTGTGTGTGTGTGTGTGTGTGTGTGTGTGTGTGTGTGTGTGTGTGTGTGGGATGGTGATGAGGGGTGGAGGGTTGGAGGATTTCTCACCCTTCATTTAAAAGTGAATAATGTTATGATCAATGATTATGTTTAGAAATTATTTATGATCAGTGATTATGTGTATGGTCGTCCATCTATTCTATTTTATTTGGAGTGTATCTTTAGCTATCTAGGATGAGCAGGTCTGAAATTCAAAGGAAATCTTTTGTCAAGCATTTCCTGTGTTTCCTGAACATTTCCTGAAAAAACTGTCAGGACTTTAGTTAAGGAGAAGAACCGAGTCTGGAAGCAAAATCAGGCCAGTGTGGGTTTCACACTCATTTGTTTTGTCATCGATCTCTAAGCCCACTGCTCCTTGCTTCCACACTGTGAGGTACAACATGCGTCTTTTGTAGATCTGAGGTGTCTGTCAGCTGTGGCTGTTTCACCCTTTATCTCATTAATGATGATTAATAATTCATGTTTAGGGCAACAGCAACAGCTTTAATTAAGGGAGATACACTTGAAACTTTTCAGCACATTTTTAACATGCTTAAAATGAACAAGAGATGGAGATGCCAGATGGATGGATTTTCTGATCATGTCAAAATTTAAAGATCATATCAAATTTAACTATACAAAGGAAAACAAATTAATTAAAAATAATTAAATAAACAAAATGAAGCTCTAGGGACATCTGATGAGAGTCTGTGTTCTGTGTGTGTGTGTGTGTGTGTGTGTGTGTGTGTGTGTGTGTGTGTGTGTGTGTGTGTGTGTGTGTGTGTGTGTGTGTGTGTGTGTGTTATGTGAGAGCTGCGTTCTGTGTGTGTGTGTGTGTGTGTGTGTGTGTGTGTGTGTGTGTGTGTGTGTGTGTGTGTGTGTGTGTGTGTGTGTCTGAGTGCACACACTAGCTCTGCCTTGACCACAGTTGAAGGGCTCACCAGATCAACAGGCGGGTCCAGCAAGAGTCCATCAAGCAGCAGGTATAATAATGTGTGATGTGAGAGAGAGAGACACACACTCACTGATAGACACAGCGTGTGTGGTGTGTGTGTGTGCGTGGGAGAGGGAAAATGTACACACACAATTCCCAGAATTTTATAAATAAACCTCCACATATGTGTGTGTGAGGATGATTTAAAATGAGAACAGATCCCTTGAAGAGACTTCTATCCCACCATAACCTGATTTCATTCCTTTACCTTAAATCCCTTAAATCACACAAGGGTTTCTCTACATCAGAAGTAAACTCAGCTTTACTGTGTTTTATTGTGTTTACCACCCTTTGCAGCTAGAACAGCTTCAAATCTTCTGGGAAGGCTGCCCACAAGGTTTAGGAGTGTGTTTATGGGGATTTTTGACCATTCTTCCACATGCACGTTCGTGAGGTCAAAAACTGATGTTGGACAAGGCCTGGCTCTCCGTCTCTGCAGTAATTCATCCCAAAGGTGTTCTATCATGTTGAGGTCAGAACTCTGTACAGGCCAGTCAAGTTCATCCACACCAGACTCTGCCTTTCATGTCTTTATGGACCTTGCTGTGTGCACTGGTGCAGTCAAGTTGGAAGAAGAAGGGGCCAGCTCCAAACTGTTGTCCAAAATGTCTTGGTATGCTGAAGTATTCAGAGTTCCTTTCACTGGAACTAAGGGGCCAAGCCCAGCTCCTGAAAAACAACCCCATACCATAATCCCCCCTCATACCAAACTTTACACTTGGCATAATGCAATCAGACAAGTACCGTTCTCGTGGCAACCGCCAGATGGAGAAGGACGATTCGCCACTCCAGAGAACGTGCCTCCACTGCTCTAGAGTCCAGTGGCAGCGTGCTTTACACCACTGCATCCAACACTTTACATTGCACTTGGTGATGTATGGTTTGGATGCAGCTGCTTGACCATGAAAGCCCATTCTATGAAGTTCTCTGCGCACTGTTCTTAAGGTCATCTGAAGGCCACATGAAGTATGGATGTCTGACCCCACTCCGTCAGTTTACGTGTCCTACCACTTTGTGGCTGAGTTGCTGTCATTCCCAAACACATCCATTTTCTTATAATACAGATGACATGTGGAATATTTAGGAGTGAGGACATTTCAAGACTGGATTTGTTGCATTTTTTTGTTTGAATACTTTTGACAATGTAGTGTATCATCGACATGATGATACAAGCTCAACAGACATTGTTCTCTTTCAGGTTCTTTGAGGAGACCTTTGACCTTAATGTTGGTCATGGTTAAATATGACTGATAGTGACTTCAGATAAGTTACTGCATCAGTGCATTCATGAACTTCCCCAATGATGATAAAATTATGGAACCCTGGCGGTCAGTGATTAAGTACAGACATAACTGTGTGTCAACTGTGGCCAATGAATGCACATAGAGGTGAAAGGTTACTGGTCCTAAAACAGCCTTTGAGGGACACCACACAATGGTGTTTAGAGTTGCTCTTATTGACTGTGACACAGTACTCATGACTGGACAGAGACAGACTGCACGTAGTGAGACAGGAAGTAGAGCGTGAAGCGCTCTAGAACTGCTCTGCTCACAGGTCGCAGAGAAACCGACTATGTGTCATTTCATGTGGATCAACCTGGTCATTCAGTGCCATCTTTGTTCTCAAATGGAAAAAAAAAAACAAATGGAAAATGTGGAGTTTTGACGGTCATGCGATGTCCCCGACTGTCAGCAGGTCTCCGTGGAGTGTTATGACTGTAATGTCTAATGACACGAGCACTCACTTTTGCTGTTAAATGACAGCTCTGCCCTGCAGCTCTGCCTCGCACGGCAGACTGCCAACCAGCTGCGTCCGCTGCCAGCCAAGGAGACCACCCTCAGCACACGGCCACCACGCACGAGAAACCAGCACAGAGCTATCACCACTCGGGGAACACAGGTCTCAGAAATCAAACAGGAAACGCTGAACACAGAAACCCTCATGAGCAGGCCCTCGGTGATGTGTTGTCTCCTAAGGCGGAGTCTGGCAGAAGAACACATACTCGTGCTATTTTCTGGTCCTGGGTGGGTTAAAACATAGGAGGCAATTTGGCTTGGCTGGGACTCGACTCCTCGTCTAACTGGACATAAATATCCAGTTAAACTTTCAGACTGCCCACCAAAACAATTACCTTTAGTCTCATGTGGAGTCAGCTTACTGTGCACAACTCATTTAGTGAGTTAGAGGGAGGCAAACAGTTAGAGGGAGGCAAACTTCACAGGCATAATGCCACTGACCAGGAGGGTAATAACTTCTACAATAAGCAAACATGATCAGTGATTTGCAAGGAGCTTCCACAACCCAGCCTCCGCTTCAGGTTTGATCCTGAGTCAATGTTCACGTGTTAGAGTGATCTCACGTGCCCTAGGAGTCAACGTTCACGTGTTGGAGTGATCTCACGTGTTGTCGCAGTAAATGCTCACGTGTTGGGGTGATCTCACGTGCCCTAGCAGTCAACGTTCATGTGATGGAGTGATCCCACGCACTCTGGGAGTCAATGTTCATGTGTTGGAGTGATCTCACGTGCCCTAGGAGTCATGTGCAGGTGTTGGAGTGATCTCACATGCCCTAGGAGTCATGTGCAGGTGTTGGAGTGATCTCACGTGCCCTAGGAGTCAACGTTCATGTGTTGGAGTGATCTCACGTGCCCTAGGAGTCATGTGCAGGTGTTGGAGTGATCTCACGTGCCCTAGGAGTCATGTGCAGGTGTTTAATGTGGAAAACAAGCATGTCCTGAGTCCAGGGAATTCAACCAGGTCCATTTTAGAGGTGTTATAAATAAATCAATACATACATACATACACCTAATGATACAGAGCTTGTCTATTAAAGACCAGAAATTTTATTTATATATTTCAGAAACAACCAGATGATGGATTTATGACTTGGCCATTAGAGCTTTGTCTAACCCTAACACTGCCACATCTGCACTCACACATCATTTTTGTTAGTTTCTGTTATGCAGGAATGTTCATAAGCACAGCGGGAATGCAGGAGATCTCCCTGGAGACTGCCACACACCTGTGCTTCTTACCCTAACCCTAACACACCTGTGCTTCTTACCCTAACCCTAACACACCTGTGCTTCGTACCCTAACCCTAACACACCTGTGCTTCTTACCCTAACCCTAACACACCTGTGCTTCGTACCCTAACCCTAGCACACCTGTGCTTCTTACCCTAGCACACCTGTGCTTCTTACCCTAACACACCTGTGCTTCTTACCCTAACCCTAACACACCTGTGCTTCGTACCCTAACCCTAACACACCTGTGCTTCGTACCCTAACCCTAGCACACCTGTGCTTCTTACCCTAACACACCTGTGCTTCTTACCCTAACCCTAGCACACCTGTGCTTCGTACCCTAACCCTAGCACACCTGTGCTTCATACCCTAACCCTAGCACACCTGTGCTTCGTACACTAACCCTAGCACGCCTGTGCTTCTTACACTAACCCTAACACACCTATGCTTCTTACACTAACCCTAGCACACCTGTGCTTCGTATCCTAACCCTAGCACACCTGTGCTTCTTACACTAACACACCTGTGCTTCTTACCCTAACCCTAACACACCTGTGCTTCGTACCCTAACCCTAACACACCTGTGCTTCGTACCCTAACCCTAGCACACCTGTGCTTCTTAGCCTCACACACCTGTGCTTCTTACCCTAACCCTAACACACCTGTGCTTCGTACCCTAACCCTAACACACCTGTGCTTCGTACCCTAACCCTGACACACCTATGCTTCGTACCCTAACCCTAGCACACCTGTGCTTCTTACCCTAACACACCTGTGCTTCGTACCCTAACCCTAGCACACCTGTGCTTCGTACCCTAACCCAAGCACACCTGTGCTTCGTACCCTAACCCTAGCACACCTGTGCTTCGTACACTAACCCTAACACACCTATGCTTCTTACACTAACCCTAGCACACCTGTGCTTCGTATCCTAACCCTAGCACACCTGTGCTTCTTACACTAACACACCTGTGCTTCGTACCCTAACCCTAGCACACCTGTGCTTCGTACCCTAACCCTAGCACACCTGTGCTTCTTACACTAACCCTAACACACCTGTGTTTCGTACCCTAACCCTAGCACGCCTATGCTTCGTACCCTAACCCTAGCATGCCTGTGCTTCTTACACTAACCCTAGCACACCTGTGCTTCGTACCCTAACCCTAGCACGCCTGTGCTTCTTACACTAACCCTAACACACCTGTGCTTCTTACACTAACCCTAACACACCTATGCTTCTTACAGTAACCCTAGCACACCTGTGCTTCGTATCCTAACCCTAACACACCTGTGCTTCGTACCCTAACCCTAGCACGCCTGTGCTTCTTACACTAACCCTAGCACACCTGTGCTTCGTACCCTAACCCTAGCACACCTGTGCTTCGTACCCTAACCCTAGCACGCCTGTGCTTCTTACACTAACCCTAACACACCTGTGCATCTTACAATAACCATAACACACCTGTGCTTCTTACATTAACCATAACACACCTGTACTTCTTACGCTAACACACCTGTGCTTCTTACCCTAACACACCTGTGCTTCTTACCCTAACCCTAACTCTAACCTTAACCGTAACTCTAATTCTAACTCTAACCCTAACCGTAACTCTAACCCTATTCCAAGCAGGAAGAGGCACTGCCCTCCCACTCCTCCCCAAACACATGCCCTCGTAACACCATCTCAGCAGGCATCCATTACACTGCTAATAATAGATCATTTATACTGCCGGGGTAAATTTATGCATGTCGCATGTTTACGCAACAGCAAAGGGTTCTATATGGAGAAGCATGCGTCCGCACACACTCAGTCCCAGACAGGACAATGAGGAGATCCCTAAAAAAAACCTCACTCATCACATATTATTATTATCATGAACGCAGACACATGGAGAAAAAACACTGAAGATAGACATGGGAGGAATGGCCTGGCAGACAGTCTCAGAGAGAAGGCGTGGGTAAGGTGTGGGTGAGTGTCTAGCCAAGCATTACATACTGCATTTAGAACTGTTTCTGTTCCTGTGTAAATAACAGAGACGTTGATTAAACGTTAAATGTTAGGGAAAATACTCTAAGTGCAGAACAGGTTAACACATGTGCAAAGTGAGTCAGGGACACACACACACTTTCAACCACAGTCAAACATTTAATGGAATATTTAATGGAATTATAATGGAAGATTCCTGTGAACAAAAGATCCAACAGGAAGTGCAAAGAGGCAGAGTAGCATGTGGGAAACGATGTGTGATCCCACAAGAGCCAGAAACAATGCGAATACAAACGTGTAATCTTCCTAAGATTGCCATAGGATAAATGCACACACACACACACACACACACACACACACACACACACACACACACACACGGGCTGCCAATGTTATTCGATCTTCCTTCTCCACCCAGAGCTCACGCGTGTATAATTACGTCCCTCTGAAATAACACAGTTTGGCGGGTGACCGTGGTACAGAGCTGGGGCGGGGGGCGTGTCCTAACCGCACACTCCACCCTGGGAGGATGTGGCCATTGAAGCCCCAGAGGAGGGACCCCCTGAGCACCACTTACAACTGTCAGACCATTATACGGGACGATCGCGGCCCTAGACGTGGGCCTCCAGGGCGGGAAGAATAGTTCCACCAGCGTGAGTGTAGGAGGAACCATCCAACACAGGACAAGATGAGTCACCTTGGAGCTTCCTGTAATATATCATCTAGTAGCAGACAACTATACAATAATCATACATGTCTACAGAATCACATCACCATGACAACAACTGGGTGTGAGTTGACCAGTATTAGAGAGAGAGAGGGAAGGAGAGACAAACAGACTGACAGACAGACAGACTTGGTGCATTGGACTGATCTTCAAACACATCACAGCATGTGAGAAGGCCCTTATTATATCCCTGGCACATGGTTATTATTTGAAGTTTTCAAACTTTTCAATCCTCTGGTACTTTGTAAATTTATTGTTAATTTTGTTACATTCTATATGGGAATATGCTTCAATGAAAGTCAATTTTATGGATCTCTAATCTATATCTAATCTAATCTAAAGCACAGCAAAAGTTTCATATCACATCTTTAAAAAAACACACACAGAGTGACGGACACCCACATGCTACATACCTTTTACACAAATTCTCTTCATGCTCTTGCATGGCAAACTGACATACTGGAAATGACCAAAGGAAACTTGTGATTTCCTCTCTAGCCAGACTGGGGGGCTCAGTGATAGAAACACTTTATTAAAGCTGATCAAACTTGTCCTTATTCCGTTTGTGGGTGTTTATCTAGGTTATAACCTGTAGCCTCGGGTGGCAGTAGGTACAGAATAACTAACTACAATCCTGTATGGACGCTTGACAGCTATAGTGATGGATTATGACAACACTGCAACCTGGTGGTGGACATCAGTCACTGCGAGTCTAAGCTCCCACATGAAACTCAATGCCAGGTAGCCTGGAAAGCTTTTATCACTAAAGAACAACTATGTAGTTTTGTTTTACAATAAACACTGTTTCATTTGCTAACACTGGCAAAAGGAAATTTCCCCATCATAAAAATGTATGCAAGGGACAGTTTTTACAACAGGGCTATCGCTCTGTTAAACTCTTAAAACATTTATTCGGGCACCGTGCAATATATAGATTCAATTTCAATTAAAGATGTTAACTTTATTGGGAAATGTGCAACAACAATGCTGCTTCTTCTGTTTTGCTTGTTCTTGGTTCCGACTATTCTATTTTGCTTCTTAAATCCATTTTATTATATTAGTGTATATAGCATATTTGTACCATGATGGAGGCTGGATCCCATTTTCATTGAACAAGTGTACATGTACATTGTGCAATGACATTAAAGTATTCGTATTGGTAACCTTCATTACCCCTTACTCGTATTTGACTACATTACGAGTGCTTAATGCCTTCACATCAAATCATGTGTCAGAGGTATCCTGCGGCACTTCTAAAATGACAACCTCGAAAAACTACCTCAGGGGTTTTTAAGAGCTCTCAGAAGTCATCACAGCACAGAAGATTCCCTCAGAAGCACAGGCATGTTGGAACCCTCTCCACAGCACGTCATCGTCGTCATTATTGGTCAGATCGATAACATCAATCACATCCAAGCACATCTCCAGCCACAACACGCTTAACGAGGTCAGAGAGCACTTCATCTTCATGTGGGGGGTGTAGAGAGGTGTTGCATCATGGGAGAATGTACAATGGGTTCTATGCACCTCTCTGATAAGATGAACTACACACTGAGGTAATTTTGTGGGCACAGACCTGTGCTGCCTTCTCATTGGCCATTTGCTTCAGTTATTAACTGGTGTGTGCACAGTCCATTAAAAGGCCTATAATCCAGAGGGCATATTTACGACCTTATAAAGGCCAGAGAGAGAGGAAATGAGGAGTCTGCTACACCTCTGAAGGTGTCGTGCCACACCCCTATAGATAGCACGTCTGCCCCCCCCCCCCCCCAACATGCCTTTAGGCTGCTTCAGAAAATGAACATCCCATACCCCCTCACAACCCAAATCAAATACAAAAAGAAAAAAAACAGCTATATGATTTTATATATTATTATATAATATATATTATATTCTGACTAACCCTAACTTTGAACAAATATCACAGTGTGGATGCAAATGCAAACATAAGAGACACCGGATGAGAAAGAACAGAATGAATTAACCTTTACTGCAAGTACAACAACAACAACATATATGACATATACATTAAAAAGGGAGAATAAAACCGTGTGTGTGTGTGTGTGTGTGTGTGTGTGTGGTACAGAAGGACACTCTTCACAGGCACTAGGTTAGACATCATGGTGCACAACGGGTCTCCCCCGAGTAACCCCGTCTTCCCTCACAACAGGCTGCCCTGGTGCCTCACCAACCACAACACGTCAATGTGGTTCCGAGACAGAGGCCCACCACTGCCCTACTGTACTCCATTAGCCTTAGTCTGCATGTGTTGCATGCTGGGAGTTGTAGTCTCCACCACTCTGCTCATATCACACATCTTACTCATCCGAAAGAGTCACTAAAACAAGCCCCTCCCCCAAAACGATGCGATTGGAGGAGGCACCCGTCCGTCATCGCGCCGTGACCATCCATAATCCCAGGGCTATGTTTGCAGCCAATAGGGCGCTTCCCCCCAGCAGGATGAAGAAGCCCAGCAGTTCGCGGCTGTTTTTCTCCGGGATCAGCTTGCCGAGCGACGCCTCCAGGAAGGCGGTCAGCATCCACTGGCCGTCCAGAGCAAAGCACGGGACGGCGTTCACCACCGCCAGCGCCCCCGACAGCGACACCAGGTATCTAGCAGCGGTCAAGGACGAGAACCCAAGAGGAGAGGGAGAAAGGGGGCGGAGTCACCAGGAAAACGTCAAGACATGCCAGTGGAAGCTACCTGCACATGTATGCTGCATTATAATAGACTAGCGCATACTACATTACATTACAAACATAGATTGTGAAGAGGAGTGTGAACTGTGACAGCAGCCAGCAGGAGCACAGGAGGTGGATTAATCCAGCAGGGGAAGGATACTTGCACAAGGTTTCCAGCATGACGGGCAGGTCGAGATGGAGGAAGGCCAGGCGGGGCACAAAGTTGGTCAGGCTCACTACGGGACAGAACACAACACCATCACTACCGAGCAAGCAGGCGGGCCTGCCCAACACGGGCTTCGCACCGCTGTGCGGCTGACCTGAGAACTGCAGGTGGGACGGGTAGCCCACAAAGAGCATGTCCTCCTTGGGTGGATGCTGGACCCGGATCAGCCTGGTCTGGTTCTCCAGGGAGGGGATTACACACAGGCTCGGAGCCGAGCCTCTCTGGCAGTCCGTGTTGGTGTGGCACGTCCAGCTCGCCTGGATGGTCTTTCGAGCTGGCAGGCAGGCATACTAGAACACACAGAGGCAGAGGATGTGATGGAGAAGCTTGTGTGTGTGTGTGTGTGTGTGTGTGTGTGTGTGTGTGTGTGTGTGTGTGTGTGTACCTGTCTGCTCTCTAGGTCATTGCTGTAGGTGAAGCAGAGGTCGGTCAGGCTGTTGTTACTGCAACACTCCACAGTCCCATCCAGGCGCTTGTAAGCTACAGAGGGAGGAAGACAACATGTTGGAACAGCTGTTACTGGGCCAGAATGGAGGCTCGCACTACGGCCCACGAGTTTGAGATGGCTCAATCTGCACTCCTTAAACAGCTACATTTAACCGACTGCATTTCTGGATAACAAAGCTTTGACCAGTCATCCTCCCGTCCTGTCTGTCTCCGTCCCTCTCCCCGTCCTGTCTGTCTCCGTCCCGTGGGCGAGTACCTCTGTCAGCAGCGTGGTTGAAGTGCAAGGAGGTGACGTCGACACAGTAGCCACTCTGGGGTTGGCGGGTTAGCTGATGGAGGCATGAATGCCAGTCCTCCACCCCCCGCACGGCACAGTCCTCCACCCAAGTGACCAGGTCCCCCACAAACAGCCCGCGGGGCCCGCTGGACGGAGAGCCCTGCGGCAAGAGACGAGGATCAGCGAGGCGATACAGCGGAGAACCAGCCAGTCCAGAGAAGACACGCGTGCACAAGAGACGATGTGGGCCAGATGTGTAGTGACTGACCTCCACCACGTCCGTGACGAGGGCCCCCACGCCGGTGTAGTAGAAGGGGAAGAGGAGGAGAGGCAGCAGGAAGAGGAAGCACACGGCCACCACACAGAGGATGAAGTTGTGCCACACACCTGCACAAAGCGCAGCACCTCATCTCCATATCTCATTCACTTTTGCCAAACACTAGTTATAACTGCACACAATGCAATGGAGCCGTCTCAATCAGAGAAAAAGCATGAGTGTTTGGCTCCATCTAGTGGCAGAACAGAGAACTGCCTTGAGGGGATCTAAGAGCACGATGGAACCAAGGAAACGTGCACCGGCGCCAACATACCAGCACAGAATATCCGCAGCTGCTGCACAGGTGAGATGAGGTTCAGGTGGGTGGTGAACAGGTCCACGAACGCACCAGGGTAGATCACAAACATAAACATGCCAAAGCCGTTGAGCCTCACCTGCTCTCTGTGGACAGCAGAGTGAAGAACAGGGGACAATGGCTGCTGTTACAGGAACAGCGCAGTAGCTTTTTCCAACTCACTAAAATACACTTCCTACTACAGCTAGCGAGAAGTGCATTTTATTACATGTACAGTGTACAAATACAAGTATAAAACTGAATTGACTTTATATTCACAGAAGCATTTATATTTTTCTATGAACTTTCACTAGTACCATGACTGTTCAAAGCAAGGACTACCAATCCTATATAATCTCACCTCAATGCTGCCACCCCGTGGCCAAACTCATGTATGACCCCACTGACCAGAATAGCAACAAAGAAGTAGGCGAGTTGGCTGACAGGCAGATTCACACCAGGCACCTGAAACAACAGTAAAGGCATGTCTCAAACGCCTGTGTGGAATAAACATGCTCTAAAGCTCACTGGTGTGGCTGGTCTACAGGTACAGGTGTTGTGTGACCCTTAAATACAGGTTATGCTAATGGATGAAAGCCTGGCATGCAGCCATTGATTCTGCTCAACAGGAAAGAGACAATGATGAGACTATGCAGAGATATCGCATGTCCGTCTACTCCCCACTCGCTTAAAGCAACTCAGGTTGCTCAGGTTACATTCTGTCAATTTCATACTCATCTACAAATGAGGTGTCTGGGGTATCCCTTCACCAGACATTGCTTGAAGTACTTTGGATGCATGCCAACACTCTCTTCCTGTGTTGAAACGCTAGTGAGTAAAAACTGCTTGAATACTTTATATATCAGAAGGGAAAGGGCAGAACTGGAGAGAATGGGGAGTGTGTGCAGCCCTGTGGGGACGTGTGTGGTAGAGCAGCCCTGCGTGGGACGTGTGTGGTAGGCCAGCCCTGCGTGGGACGTGTGTGGTAGGCCAGCCCTGCGGGGACATCTGTGGTAGGCCAGCCCTGCGGGGACGTGTGTGGTAGGCCAGCCCTGCGTGGGACGTGCGTGGTAGGCCAGCCCTGCGTGGGACGTGTGTGGTAGGCCAGCCCTGCGGGGACATCTGTGGTAGGCCAGCCCTGCGGGGACATCTGTGGTAGAGCAGCCCTGCGGGGACATGTGTGGTAGGCCAGCCCTGCGTGGGACGTGTGTGGTAGGCCAGCCCTGCGGGGACGTGTAGAAGACCAGCCCTGCGGGGACGTGTAGAAGACCAGCCCTGCGGGGACGTGTAGAAGACCAGCCCTGCAGGGACGTGTAGAAGACCAGCCCTGCAGGGACGTGTAGAAGACCAGCCCTGCAGGGACGTGTAGACGACCAGCCCTGCAGGGACGTGTAGAAGACCAGCCCTGCAGGGACGTCCCACTTACCACCACCTGCAGCACCTGCTCGTGGGAGCCCTCAGGAGTCTCGGTCATCATCTGGTTGAGAGTCTGGAGCAGAGTCCTACCCAACAGCACCACAGAGCCAAACATGGCCACAATCCCAAACACCATCCCAGCACTGAACCTGAAGACAACGAACACACACACAGTTGAATTCTTATCTACGTTTATAGCATTTAGCACATGCTCTTGTCTAGAAGTATTTGACAAATCTGCTGAAATGCTTTGTTACAAAACACAGCCTACATTACAGTCTAAACTAGACAAGAAGCTTAAAGACTAGGTGAACTATACATATAAAGCATGCACGTGCACGCGCGGCGTTTGGTCGTACCACATATACAGCGCGCGCGGGTTGAGGAGCGCGCATCGCGCGAACGCGCGGTTGAACACGCTGGTGTGCCACCGTATGTGGAAGGGAGACAGAGACAGACCGCTGGAGGACAACCAGCTCTCATAGCTGCTCCTCACCGAATGGGACGACTACAAGTACACAACGCAGACGAGTTGGTCATCTCAGCAAATGAAATATGCTTCGTTTTCAACACGTAATTGAAACACTAGCCAAACAAAAGGTTTTAATTATTAGAAGGTTTAAAAGGTTATATTCTCAGCAGGTTTCTCTGAACGTTGTATCATGCTTAACTAATCAAGAAATTGCAACATTTAATTATAGTTTGGGGGATATTTCCTAACAGAACTACAGCAGCATCTAATAGCTAAACTAACTGAATTAAATAAATGATTAAAAATCAAATACATCGTACGACCTAATTCATAAATATTCTAATCACTGTGGAATATCAGTTAATGCTTGATTACTAGGTAATTACTAGATACAAGCAATCCGTGCAGTAGACTCGTTAGCATGTAGCTTGTAGCTTACCCTGAGCAGGGTGTCCACAAGATAAACCGCGCACCATCCTCCTAGCACACACACAACAACCGGTATAGGAATCATGGCAGTGACAGGTACGTGCGTGTCAGGTTAACACAGTCAACAAACTACAATTAGCAACACATGCTACTAGAAAACGAAAGCGGAGACAAAACGCTCGTGCACCAAAACCATAAACAAGAGGTGCCGCTTCCGTATCTGCGTCATCAATGAGCGCCAAACGCATTACGGAGAAGTTTATGCGCCGCAAATTTATGCAAATTATGCAAATTTAATATTCGTAATACCGTAACTTTTGTACCATAGACTGGCTTGAACATCGATTACTGAAATTTCGGATTAACCAAATCCTATATATGTCTTTATGCCATTGCAAAAGATAGACATTTCCGAAACAAATAAAGAAACATAGTCAAATACATGTGAGTATGTAAAGTACAACTTTACAAGTCTACGTGATATGGTGATATGGTTCATCAGGTAAGAAAAAAATTGAGATTAATTCCTGTACAGTTTATGCAGCCCTAACTACAAAAGAGATGATTTTTTTACACCAATGTATCTCTATTTTGTATGGGAGGTATTTCCTGCCAATAATAAAACTAAAATGAAAACACGAAAATGAAAATACCGTTTTGCCATTTCTTTTTCCATACATGTGTGAAAATATTATGACAAAATTAAAAATAAAATGAAATCACTTAATTTGCAATTTAATTTTTCACTCGAGCACGGGTCATATGTGACAAATATAAAATGAAAATTAAAAAGGAGGATTGGCGCTACCTGCTGGTGATTTTCTTTTTCATTTTCCACTTTTCATTTTCTTTTTCCACTTTTCATTTTCGTTTTCAACTTCACCAGCATGCAAATACATGTAAATGAACAGTAGGCGCAGCTACAACTACAGAACCTCCCATGAAATCCAGAGAGGGCAGCACACAGCAACATGGCTGACGTTTTACTAGAAACGGCAAATGAGATTGTGAGGTTGGCGAATTGCCAGATTATATATTGCTTAGATGTGAAGTAATCTTGCAGGTTAATACTGTTGTATGTCGGAATATATGTGAAGTGGTAGAACGCTTAGGGTCTGGATCGGGGACCATGGAAAACCGCCCAGTGCGAGGTCAGCTTAGGTTGGACGTTGCCGAAGAGACAACACTGAAGTTGGTTACTTATTCGCAGTTTCAGATTCGTTTGGCTACTTATTCGCAGCTCCTTATTCGGTTCACGATGCGTGTTTACTGCGCACTTTGTTTAAAAGAGATAGATTAAACAAACGAGCATAGGAGCATACATTAAGAGGTTATTGTTTCCCATACTGATTTTGTGAATGTAGAAAAAAATATTAAAATATAAGAAAAGCATTCCTTTTTGTAAAATGGTTTCTATTTCAAGTCGTTACAATTGTATGCAATTTGTACATGATTATGGAATTCGTCAGTATTTCTAACGTAAGGAAACATTCTTAGATTTGAAAACTAAAAACACAGAAATGCTGTTCTAGAACACAAATCAATCGGAAGAAGATATACCAGCACACAACATGGCATATTGAGCAGTGAACGAATTTAAAGGGGCAGTTTCAGAGGCTTATTGAAGGCCTTATTGATAGTGGACCAGAGAAATAACAAATGAATCATAAAGAACAGGTCGCTCCCTAAGAGAGAAACCTGATTTTAGCCTGACCCTACATAATTTTATACCTCAAATCTAACTGGAAACATGGCATATTGAGTAGTTAAGCACACAGGTGAAATGGTTCAGAGGCAAATTCAGAGGCTTGCTGCATGCCTATAAGGTGTCGGGCCAGACAAATAACACATGCATCATACATAACACGTTACTATCTGTAAGAGAAACCTGATTTTGTCCTGGCCCAGCATCATTTTATGCCTCAAATCTAACTGGAAACATGACACATGCAGTTGTGCACACAGGTGTAATGGATCAGAGGGGCAATTTCAGAGGCTTCCTGTATACCTTTAAGGTGCCGGGCCAGGAAAATAACAAATGCATCATACATAACAGTATGGCCCGACATCACTTTAACCCTCAGATCTAACTGGCAATATGGCATATTGTGTAATTTTGCACAAGTGAAATGAAACAGTTCAATTGCAGATGCTTGCTGCTATATGCCTCTAATGGCTCAGACCAGGCAAATCATATGCATCATTCTTAACATGTGCCTATCTATTGGATAAACTAGACTTCAGTTTGTATAATAGTATTACTAATGCAATTAAAATATTATATAATGTTAATAGTGCAGTCTATTAATATTGTATTTAGAGAAATTTCAACTACATAATTGTAGGCCTTATTCATGTAGAGTCACACAAATGAATACTCAGACACAGAGACCAGATGTAACGCAGCACGCACTGGGGAGAGCAAGATTTATTACAAGGAATTCCATAGACGTAGTCGTAAGGGCAGGCATGGGTCATATAAGGTAGGCAGTCCGAACCGTATAGGTACACAGGCATAATAAACAAAACGGGCAGGGAAACAGAATGGCAGGAACAGACAGAACAGACTCACCGAACGACGGAATACAAAACTCACAAGGGCACGAATGAACACGATACAGGGAGCACTGGAAACGTCAACAGGTCAAAGACACAAAACCACCGATACCATACTGGGGAAACACAGAGACTATAAGAACATGGAACTAACAAGACACAGCTAAGGACGATAACGACACGGGCGTGGCAGACAGAGGGAAACCAGAGCAACAGACAAGCTGGGCGGGACCAAGGAGCAGACACTCCGGAGTGACAGCTAGGAGAGGGGGGCGTAGCCCTACGTGACACCAGGATTTTCTCTAAAAGAAAAAAAACTCCACCAAATTCAATTTCCATTGGTATATTCAATGCCTTCTGCTCTGGCCAGGAATAGCCCTCTCTTCTCAAGAATCAGATCTGTTTTAATGATCTTTATAGGTCAAAGTACATTGTAAAATTTTAAAATATAAAATATTGTTTAGTTATTCTCTTTAATAAAGTTGTTTTAGACAGTCAGATGTATGTCAACCTGTTCTTATGCAGCATTGGGAAGTAACTGCCTGGTGGTTATGGGTCTCTTTTTTTCTGGCCCTGTAAAATAAGTAGGGTCAGGCTAAAATCAGGTTTCTCTTAGGGAGCGACCTGTTCTTTATGATTCATTTGTTATTTATCTGGTCCACTATAAATAAGGCCTTCAATAAGCCTCTGAACCTTCCCCTGTAAATTCGTTCACTGCTCAATATACCATGTTGTGTGCTTGTATATTATCTTCTTCCGATTGATTTGTGTTCTAGAACAGCATTTCTGTGTTTTTAGTTTTCAAATCTAAGAATATGTTTCCTTACGTTAGAAATGCTGACGAATTCCATAATCATGTACAAATTGCATATAATTGTAACGACTTGAAATAGAAACCATTTTACAAAAAGGAATGCTTTTCTTATATTTTAATATTTTTTTCTACATTCACAAAATCAGTATGGGAAACAATAACCTCTTCATGTATGCTCCTATGCTCGTTTGTTTAATCTATCTCTTTTAAACAAAGTGCGCAGTAAACACGCATCGTGAACCGAATAAGGAGCTGCGAATAAGTAGCCAAACGAATCTGAAACTGCGAATAAGTAACCAACTTCAGCGTCGTCTCTGCGGCAACGTCCAACCTAGGCCGACCTCGCACTGGGCGGTTTTCCATGGTCCCCGATCCAGACCCTAAGCGTTCTACCACTTCACATATATTCCGACATACAACAGTATTAACCTGCAAGATTACTTCACATCTAAGCAATATATAATCTGGCAATTCGCCAGCCTCACAATCTCATTTGCCGTTTCTAGTAAAACGTCAGCCATGTCGCTGTGTGCTGCCCTCTCTGGATTTCACGGGAGGTACTGTAGTTGTAGCTCCGCCTACTGTTCATTTACATGTATTTGCATGCTGGTAAAGTTGAAAACGAAAATGAAAAGTGGAAAAAGAAAATGAAAAGTGGAAAATGAAAAAGAAAATCACCAGCAGGTAGCGCCAATCCTTCTTTTTAATTTTCATTTTATATTTGTCACATATGACCCGTGCTCGAGTGAAAAATTTAATTGCAAATTAAGTGATTTCATTTTATTTTTAATTTTGTCATAATATTTTCACACATGTATGGAAAAAGAAATGGCAAAACTTTCATTTCATTTCATTTTAGTGTTTTCATTTTAGTTTTATTATTGGCAGGAAATACCTCCCATAATTTTGTTCACTCAAATCTTATTAAGTATTTTAATTGGGGAAAGCACATTCCAAAAGTTGTTTTTCAGTTACAGTAAGTAAACACAAGCAGTAAACACCAACTACAAGCACTTTCCCAAGTCAAGTCTATATAATGTTCTGTCCTGTAAAACGCCTGTTGAGTTGCGTCGAAGTCTTTGATGTGTGAGTTTCATCCAGTGAAATTTTGTCTATAGATCTATAGATCCTGCTCAGGATCCGAGTAACTATAACTACGTTCATGGCCCTGGTCAGAATCTATAGATACTTTAAAGGTACATGCAGTTAAATGTGCATACTTTATGTGTATACTTCCAGATCACAAAAGACAAGCATTTCAAAATTTCCATTTATTATTTCCACCTGTATATTACAATAAAATAGTTATTTTGGAGCATGTGATCGAGATCCTACATTATGCAGGTCTATTAAGGTACTTGCTGTCAAACGCAGACTATATATTTTTGTGGAATGGCATTGATCATTGATCCTGCACCCATGAAATTCATACTACTGTTGTGTAACTGAAACTCTAGCACATATTGTTAGATACAATTTGATATTGCACTTATCATAGTCTTATATAGAGCTTAGGTGTCTTGAGCATTAACCTACTGTTCTGGCTTGGAAACATTCTATGAGTAACTGACAAAGCACTTTTGTAAGTCACTCTGGATAACGGCATCTACTGAATGCCATAAATGTAAATTAAATGTGCAAATGCTTTTTGTGCAAACATGTCCAGATCCCAAAAGGCAAAGCCAGAGTTAACCATTATACTTGTATTTGAAATCTCTCACATTCTTGTTGTCACAACAAAATAAAATTAAATTTTTTGAGTTTGTATTGAAATGTATTAAGGGGTATTGAAATGTATTAAGTAAATTATTAAGGCACTGCCAGATTTGACATTGTGAGTGATGTGTAGGTCAAGCCTGCTGGTCTGTGTCCTGGCAGATGTTGGACGTTTGGTGTTCATGTTCCTAGTTTTGTTTTCTGCCGGATCCACCACGAGAGCAGGGCAGCGAACAGATGACCCCGTAGTAAAGAGAAGAACAAAACGCCATTCGTAAGGCTCGTGACAGCACAGCACATCTTAATGAGTGACAACACACAGCTGGAACATAGCTGATACTCCTGTCACTGAAAGTCTCATTTCTTCGTCCTCAGATAAGTGTAATAGTGTCTGAGCCTCACTTCTCACACCCCATGGTCTTTTTTGCATGTTTCTTCCCCCCTGCCTCGGCCTTTACTCAGATCCTCAGGAGCTCAGATGTCTCCTCTGTCTCGCTCACAATGTCATCCACCTCGTTTCCCACATCAGGCAAGCTCGAGATGATGGCCTGAAACCCTTTTATAGTCTACTTGTCAACACATCACAATGCACTAACATGACATCACATAACACAGCTGGGTGCTCCGTCTCCAGATGTAAGCCTGGATTATGTTTGTGGTAGCAGTCACAACACAGAAAAGCATATTCATTATTACACTGTGGGTGTGTATGTGCTAGAAATAGTTCATGGCATGTAAAATATGTATCTTATGTACCTTAGACAGATCAAAAGAATTAAAACAATTTTCAGACAATTCATTAGATAATAAGCTGTTTTTTGCCATGAGTTTAAATGGCAGAGAATAAATCCAATAATCTCAGATAGCTATCATCACTGGTAGTTGACTGAACATTTTAATAACTGTTAACATTTCACATAGCTATTAATTATTAACATAACTATTCAGCCATGACATTTTTTAATTGCACCCAATTCTTGGGGAAAGATGCAGACTCTGTGGAATATAGAGAAATTGAGGGCTGTCATTTAAATACCTGTGTAAACATCCTAATTTCCAGTGATAAGGTCTTCTTTGCTCTGTGGGCTGTGCCATGTCACAAAAGGTAATCAGGTGGAACACAGTCTTGAGGAGTGAACAGAACCTGTTTTTTGTTTTTTTGTTTTTTGTAAGAGTTCGATGATTTGTCATATTTTTAAAAACATTATAATTCTTGTACAATTTATAAGGGACCTGTTTATAATCACATTCATTAGGAACTGTCTTTATGCTGTGTGACCCTCTGCTGGAGCGTTTTACTAGATATCTGATTCAACGTGTTGAAGAGCAGAGAGTGGATGTCAAAGTTTTCAACTTCACTTCCAAAATTAGGCAAGTCTCTCGTGTTCTTTCACTCCGGTTCTCACTGCTTCACAGCAAAACTGTCAGTTAACTGGTTTGTATGACAGTTCCTGAAGTTATTCGATTAATACATTTTCTGTTTGAGTACCAAAGCCGATGAGATGAAGCAGACCGTTTGTCAAGATCTGTGTGACTTTTATATAAGGAAATTGTATTCAAATGCTATATGTGGACTCTAATATAATTTTAGAGTGAATAATGCATGCTGTAAGCGTTGCACAGAGCATCGTGTATGTATAAATGTTTAACACACGAACTGACCGTGATAATAATAGGGATTTTCTGAAAGTATTCTCACACTCGAGGTTAAGTTACGCCCATATACTCTGCGCTCTCTCTTCCGAAGACGACTGTGTCTGCTGCATTGCGCTGATGTTACGCGCATGACGCGCGCACCCACGATGCTGCTTGGCGGAGCAGACAGGACTGACCCTGTCGCATTGTAGTCGCTGGAATCCCGTTCATCTAGTCTAAATATTTCCCTATTGCTGTAACCCATCCTCACTGAAATGTGATGTGTTACATCTATTGTTTAAAGTATGAAGCGATTGAAACAGCTAAGCTAAATCCCAAACCTTTTCATGCGTGCGTTCTTCAAGCGTTAGTGACCCCAGAGTAAAAATGTTTTAACACAACAACTAAAGCAGCTCGACCTTAGCAGAGAATATCGAGCCGTCAGGATCTCTGAAGTATGTCAATTCGAGGCATCATCTGTTTCCATTGTTTTCAGAGGCGCAAAGCACGCTCATAAATGGGTTGGGTCCAGTAATCCACCTGTTGCCGGGAGCGGATACGCCACAGAAACTGCAACACATGTCTTACGAGAGGATTGTTCTTCAAGGCTATAATAGTTGCCTTTTAAAAAGCTCGTGTTGTTTTTATGACCTGCGTGTGAATTAGTCTATATATTAGACTTGCAATCTATTACGCGTAACCACAGCGTTTACAGGTAAGACCACATCCCCTTGGCTTTTAATCCACTTTTAAAGCACTTTAAAGTTTGGTCCGTTTCGTGAGATGCGTAGATGCGTAGTGAATGACTCCCACTGAGTATAATTTAGAAAATTATTGATTAGCCTATCTACTGAACATTCAGACAAATGTTTGCGTTTCATGTCCGATAACCACAGCTTTTCGTAAACATCTTGCCACATGACAGGTGAAGTTCGGTTTCGTGGGTGATATTTACTTTTATCGATGTTGGTAGGCAGGTCACCGGGCAAGATGAGCCAGTTCTCGTGTGTTCCCTTTGTGGTATATTTCTTCTGCATTAGAATGGAACAGTCCTGCTTTGCATAACTCAAGGAAATGTAACATTGAATTTAAAGTGCGCTAAGACCCATTTCATTTTTAGAGTGTTGTTGATGGTTACTGAGACTGATATATTTTTTGTTCTGGTTTAACTAGGTGGGTGGAATATGGCACACCCAGTAAAACCAGTGATGGGTGAAGATGCCACTGTGGAAAGGACTGTAATTGAGGAAAGACGGGATTCGGAGGAGTATGATGTGAATAAAACAAAACAAGAGGTTAACACAAAGCGTGAAATGAATATGAAGCAAGAGGCGAAAAACACAAAACAAGAGACGAATAGCACAAAACAAGAAGCAATTAACACAAAGCAAGATGGAAATTATACAAAACAAGAAACGAATAAAAATAAACACGAACTGAATAACACAAAACAAGAGGCGAATAATACAAATCAGGAATCGAATAAAACCAAACAAGAGTCGAATAAAACCAAACAAGAACCGAATAACACAAAATATGAAGCAAATAAAATAAAGCAAGAAGCGAATAACATAAAGCAAGAGGTGAGTAACATCTACTTTGTCAGTGGCCTTTACTTCATTTTGTAAGATCTAAATAGTTTTACTGTGTAGCATCTGTAATGGAAAAATAAGCCTCCTACTGCCCTCTTGTGGAAGTTGACAAAAAAACTATTTTGGGGCCTAAAATGATGAAAAACAATTGAATGTGGATCTGGTGAGTTTAATTGCCTAACGTGAGAAACACCATGTGTGCAAAGGATCTTAAATTAGAACCTGTTAGGTGATGGAAGCTGAATTTTCCAGTAAAGGATGCAGAATAATTCTTACACTTCCAGTTTCTCAGGTAGCATTAAAGTTGTGAAAAAATTATTTTACTTTAAATTACATAAATATTTATTTCCCCTCACAGGGAGACATTACCGGACAGAGTATAGGACCGCTTCAAGCTCCCCCCACCACCTACAAACAACGACGGGAAGAGTTTAGGAAGATATTCAAGGAACTGGCTGAGTCAGAAAGACTGATAGTTGGTGAGAGAGAGAGAGAGAGAGAGAGAGAGAGAGAGAGATTACACACCTCCTTCAAATAACTAGTAATTGATTGAGGCTGTGAGCTGTATGTGGCGTTGTGATCTTTGAGTGTTTTGAGGGCTCCTCTATTCCACAGACTACGCATGTGCTCTACAGAAGGACATTATTCTGCAAGGACGCCTCTATCTCACAGAGAGCTGTCTCTGTTTCTACAGTAATATTTTCTGGGGAACAAAGGTAGGTACACACTGGTGATCACATGTGCATGCACACTTATCACAACTCATCTCTCAGATTCAAATGAACATAGATATGTGATCAATTCCACTGCTGGAAGGATAACCATATGTAGATCATTTAATTTTGGTGTTATTTTACATTGAAGATTACAGTGAAGCTGAAAGATATTGCAGCCATGACGAGAGAGAAAACAGCCAGATGGATACCAAATGCTATTCAGATCTGCACAAACACACAAGTTGTAAGTCCAGTGTACCAACTGGCTGAGGAAGCCACTCTATATCTCCTGAGGTGTGTCGTCACTTCTGCTACACACGCAGAATGGTGAATTAATGCTGTAATCTACTGCTGTAGATGTTCTTCACATCATTTTCTTCAAGAGAGAGAAGCTTCCAGAACATCTTTCGCTTATGGCAAAATTTCCTGATGGAGAAGGTAGGATGGAGAAATGTACTACTGCCCTATTACTCCTTCCGCAACATACTCCAACATAATACACCCACAGGTCAGCACACTATGCAGTTATAACTCTTATCAAAGCTTTACATGTGCAAAACAGGAACCCATCCAGACTGCAAACAAACGACATTGGAAACCTTGTGCCCTACTAGGCCTGCACACGCTGTAAAACACACACGACTGTGGTATAAATGAACAGTCTTGTCGAGCAGTGTCTTAGCAAGAGCCCAGAGCAATGCCCAACAGACCTCAGGCCAGGGGAATGCTGAAGCAAAAACAAGTTTTGTCGCGTCAGCCGGGAGTTTGACAAGATGGCAAATAAAGGAAAAGTTCAATGACCTCTCTAGGTGTGGCTTTCTTCACCGCATGAAAAAAAAAACATCCGTGCCAACTCGCATTGGCCGAACCACATGCATGTGAACCACGACGGCGCTGATATGTAAATAAAAGACTCCATCTTGTCTGTAGTCTACGAGTCAGTGCGATCAATGGGCGGAGCCGTTCTGGTCAAACCGTTGGGTAATAGGCGAAACTTCCTGATTGCTGCGCCAGTAGGCTATATCTGTACTGACAGCTCATAGGTTACTTTCGTTCATTGAAGGCATTCTGCAATTCGCGAAAGAATTTTTAGTAACATATCTATTTGTAAGTATACCAATAATTATTCACTGTTATTTGAATGAAAAAAACAGAAGTTGACAAGTGGTTTTGGTTGTCTTCAGCAGTCACAAAATATCTTGCTTTTCTTTGTCGACGTTGTTAAATCTGTTTGCCATATGCTCTTTTAATTAGTTTTGTGGCTTGGTTTGTGGTTATTCGTTTGTACCTGTCGTAAGTTTGTTTCATAACAGTTACCCGTCGCTATATTACATTGTAAATTTTTCGCCGGACGTTTGTCTCCGTTAATTTTGGAAATTAGAATTTTCAAACACTTTAAATCTAATTCAGATAATCCAACCAGGCAGTCGATGTCTGTTTATTTTGCACTCTTACAAGAGTTTTTCTCTTTTTAATCTTCCGACTTGTGACGTTCTTTGCACAAGCACCCGTGGATCTGTTTTGGAGACGGACGCACTGGCGTTTGCGTTCACGCAGGTGGAGTTCATGGTCCAAATCTACAGCATGCGCGTGCGTCTCAGAATACTGATCAAGGGCCGTCTCCACCTGCCCGTACAACTGCGGTCATCCTGATATCAACAAGACCGATACTAGATTAGTGCGTCTATTGTAATACGGTTTTATCTGATTGCTTTTCTTCTAACAATCGCAAAGCAGGTTTGGTCTGTTTTCCGTGATGGTGAGAGGCGATTTGTTCTAAAAGTCAAGAATTAAACGTGCTTGTGTTGGGCCCGATTGTTCTTCAAGTAACGTGTGTGTGGTGGTGGTGTTATAGTCTTACAGTAGGTTTTGTTATACGTTTTTATTTCCAATAGCATCTGACCAGGCACGAGTTCTTGCAGATGGTCAAACAGCATTATGGCAGTGACTTGGGTCTGAGCCTTGAGGAGATGGAATGTTTACAAGGTTCAACAGACACAGCTGTTCAGACCCAAACCAGGTATACACACACACACACAATCCACACATAGCCATACACACCACAGTCACACATGCATGTACACAACAATCACACAACCAAGCACAAGTCATAAACAATATGAACACGTCACAATCGCACAACCACAAAACACACCCAAAACACAACCACACATGCTAGACGTGTAAAAATCACACAACCACACACCATGCACACACTCATATACACCACATGTGCATCATAACCACACAAAAACCATTCACTCACAACCTGCTACCACTTACACACAAACATCTACACCACACACACCTTGAAATATGGTACATTACCATGGAACCCCTGATTGGATCCATTTCAGCCTAAATATGAAGGGGGAGGATCATAGTGGACGTTTGGAGAGACCTTCCTCTCTGCGTCTTCCTCACACTGAGCAGACTCCACAGGACACCTCCACGCCACAGGGGGAGGACACCCATTCGCCCGTCGTTCAGCAGAGCACTCCAATTGGGGTACTTCACTTTCATCAATTTGTGAAGACGGTCTTGGTTGTCTCGTGTGTGAATAAGCAGACAGGACAAAACGAATATAACTTAAAAGCCTATTTGTTTTGTGTGTGTGGAGGTGAGGGTTGTGAGTAGAAAAGTGCAGAAAAGCATTTCTGTGGTGTCTGTTTACTTTGGTGCAACTCTGGTATAAAGAAAAAGGAGCATGTGAAATCCATTTTGTTTACAGTTTTGCCTTTAAGTTTTGTCTTAATCGTTCCTGGGAATTTTGAGCAGAGTGGATCTCTGTGCCATGGAATGTTTGTGAGCGTATCACATGAAGTAGCCTCCTTCATATCGGAGTGTGTTGGATGGACTTTAATGGAGTTGCAGAGACAGACGAGTGTGTGTTTCACTGCCTGTCTAGCAGGAAGACACCCGGAGCATGTCGTCATGCCAGCGCAGTCCCGCCACGCCTCTGAACGGCTTCAGCCCTGAACGGACGTCCAAGTGCTCGTCTCTGTCCCTGGACCTCAACGCCAATGAAGATCGTGCCTCAGAGAGTAGCCTCTCTGGTAGCATGGAGGATGGTGAGAGGGCCTGTGTGTCTGTTTGAATATATATATGTGTGTGTGTGTGTGTGTGTGTGTGTGTGTGTGTGTGTGTGTGTGTGTGTGTGTGTGTGTGTGTGTGTGTGTGTGTGTGTGTGGTGCTAATGAGAGGCCCACACTATGCGTACATGCATGCAAATGTGTGTTTTGTTTTCCTTTGATTCAGTGGAACGGGAGTGTTCGACCCGTGGTTCCCAGGGAAGGCTCTTTCTAAACAGAGTCTTCCGTATAAGTGCTGAGAAAATGTTTGAGCTGCTCTTTACCGACTCTTATTTTTTCTGTCGGTTTATGGACGCCAGGAAGATCACGGGTAAATATGACCTTCATATCCAATCTATTTGTTTATATCTCAGTAGGAATTTCATCCTGTTAATTTGCTTATGAACATGGATCTTATTCCATCTCGTGTCTACGCCGTTGAGAAATGTCCGATACTACACTGGAGTGTGACTGTTTGTCTGGTTCTGTGGTTTGATGTGTAACCGTACATGCCTGTCCCATGTGGTTTGTAACCATGGTATGTTGTCTCCCTGCAGGATGCACCTCTACTTCTTGGCAAAGAGATGCGTCTGGCTCTATGAAAAGGAGTAAAAACTATACCATCACTATCAATAACCCTCTAGTGGGTAAATTTTCCACCGCTACAGAAAATCAGGTCAGCCTGCGTGTGTGTGTGTGTGTGTGTGTGTGTGTGTGTGTGTGTGTGTGTGTGTGTGTGTGAGTCCCACACTCAAACATGCACTCGTATCAGAATATTATGACCACCCACCTAATAGTGTAAATAACCGTCCTTGGCTCAGATGATATTAGTGCGATATTGTGGCCTGGACTGTATTAGGGTTTGGGTCAGGGTTAGGAGACCATCATGGAGGAACTCATGTCCTTCAGACTGTGGAGTTCTGGGGCAGCGTGGTGAACCTGGAGATCCTATACGCAAATTCACAGTCCGTGCTCCTGAAGCCATTCTCATACATCCTTTATGAGGTGGGGCGTTATCCTGTTGATGTGTACCGACACCAGCATGTATGGGTGCACATGACCTGCTAGTACTGCCAAGTACCCGTTGGCATTCAGAGACTCCTGCAGTAGTATTGGAGGCCCCAGAGCATACCAGGACAACACCCCCCATGCACCCTGCCACCACCACCCTGCCTTTGGCCCCAAGTTGTGTCTTGGAGGCGGGTCTCATGTCTTGGAGGCGGGTCACATTCCTTTGGCATCATACATGCATGCATCCTCCAGTGTCCAATTACGATACTCCAGTGCAAACTAGAGGCGACCTTGGGTGCTCTTGTGTTCATTACAGAGGGTATCTGGTCCACAGTGTTCATGACGGAGGATATCTGGTCCACAGTGTTCATGACGGAGGATATCTGGTCCACAGTGTTCATGACGGAGGGTATCTGGTCCACAGTGTTCATGACGGAGGGTATCTGGTCCACTCTGGTGTGACGATTGCTCTGCACCATTCACTGGAGTCACTGTTCCTTTCTGTCTTCTCTAGCCCATGGGGCAGCAGTGTTATGCCGATGGTAAAGCAACGTGCAAGAAGTTCATTCTCAGTACACCTTCACTACAGCAGCTCTTGAATAGCTCTAGAGATGCTACCAGCCTTTACCCTGCACACCCTGCCGCATGGCATCTGGGATGTCCGAGTTCATTCCACACCAGGAGTGGTCATGATATTTTGATATTGCTGTGCGTGTGCATGTGCATGTGTGTGAATATTAAACAAAGTAAGGTTTTAACACGGCACATAATTTTATTCAGACTCTGTATAAGGAGTCCAGGGAGCGTCACTATTATATTGTGGATGCTGAGGTGTACACCCATGACGTCCCATACCACGACTACTTCTACACTCTAAACCGCTACTGCATCATCCGAACGTCCAAACACAAGTGTCGGCTCCGGTAAGCCGTGGGCATCGGTTTGTTTCTTGTCTTCGTTTGTGATATCACTGCAAAGAACCTTGAAATTAACAGCGCATCTCTGCACAGGATTCATACTGATGTGAAGTACAACAAGCAGCCATGGGGTTTTGTGAAGTCGTTTATCACCAAGAACTCCTGGAGTGGCATTGAGGACTACTTCAGACATCTTGGTTAGTACCAGACCTTCATATTGGATGCTTCCTGATCCACATGGCTTGGGGGAGGGCCCCCTCTGCTGGCCTGGAGGGATCACACCTGCCCCAGGGCTCCTGGCAGTAGGGCAGCATGGTGCTCCGGTGTAGACGGGGGTCTGCGCAGACGAATGCAGGAGCATGAAAGACCCAGTGGGCAGTACAGTGTAGCTGAGTGAAACCCACAGAGCGAGTGTGTGAGAGGGAGGGAATGTGTGTGTGTGTGTGTGTGTGTGTGTGTGTGTGTGTGGAGGGAAAGCAGAGTGAGTGAAGGCTGTGGGGAGATTAAGAGAAGCTCTGATCAGATCGGGTCCTTGGAGTCCTCTTACAGCACTTGATGAAGCTTGTTGAATCGAATCCATTTCCCCAGATGTGCTGCGTAAACCAAACACATGGACCCTTCAGTTTGACGTGGTCCAGATGTATAGTTTGGCTTTGTGTATTTGTTTACTTTATTTGTTGTTTATTACTTGTTTGCACACAGAGGCGGAGCTTCTGGAGGAGGAGGTGGAGCTGACCCAAGGTTCTGGCGACGGGGGCAAGGCGAGTTTGCGCAGACGTAGGAGGACCTTCAGTCGCACGCTGCAGGACCACGCCAGACCCATTAGGCAGTACAGTGTGGACCCGGAGCTGCACAGAGACAACACCATGGGTAAAAAGGTCACATTCAACTCCTGGTCTTCATGGCAGGGGTGTCCTGCTCTGTCCTGTCTGCTGGTATTTGTTCTAACCAAGTAGAAGCCCTCTCTGTTTAGTCTGCTGGTCTCCACCATCAAACGGGTGAACAAACGCAATCCTGGTTAGTTTGAATTAAAATAGACACCAACGTGAACCGCTCCTAATCCTGGTCCAGCATGGGCGAGTCTAACCCTAACCCTAGAATAGGGCCCACGAGCCTGCTCTGTCCTGCTCCCCACACCCCTGACCCGGGTGCCCAGTGTCTTTGATTGCTTGGTTCAGGGTTTATGGAACCAGCATCAGTGCAGCCAGACGAGTGTGTTCAGGATTGGACTGTTTGGTAAGAGCAGGCAGGATTCATCCACTTTGGTGTATTACACACTAAACATACACACATTCTCATGATGCGTGTCCTGTCTACAAGACATAACCGAGCCACCTTGACTTTACATTTCAGGTGCAGTAGATGTGAAGAGCGCACAAAAGTGGAACATCACTTCCATTATAACTGGAATGAGCTTAATGTAAGTCAACAGTATGTTTACTTGCATGTGTAGTCTTTGAGATGATGATGATGATGATGATGATTTTGTTAGTTTACAAAGAACATTATGTGATGATGAGAAAATGTAAAATAGAAGAACAGTAGAATGAATGCAGGACTATGATGGTGGTGGAGGAGTGATTTACAGTAACATGTAAATGTGTTGGAACTGAAGCTGTAATTGAGTATAGTCAGGTCCAGTGCCTTAAATGATTACCTCAGCACTGGGGCACTGGGCCATGAGCGAGGGCATAGGGCGATGGGTGTGGCGACTATCAGACAGATGCTCAAACAGAACCTTCTGTGTCTATCGTGAAGGGGGGGGGGGGGGGGGTGTTTACTTGTCTATAGGACACTGTGAAGCCGGTGCTGATGGCATAGGTGATTAAAGTTCATTTCTGAGATGCCATGTCAGAGCCTATCTTCAATGTGAAGTCCTGTCACAGTCTAGCTGTGTGTGCGCGCGAGTGTGTCTTTTTAGAAACAACCTGTGTGCTCAGTATAGGTCAGGTCAAGCCAATTAATTTATTTGTGCATATACGCACATACATTTTTAATATCCATTCATTTCTACAAACCATCTGGAGTTCCTTCTGAAATTGGCTAGGGAAGATGGCAGCTCTAGAAAACGGACAGATCTGTAGTCATGATGTAATTAATGAGTCCTTGCTGTTTTTCTTCAGTCTTCTGGTTCTGACTGTACTGAACCTGGGGCTGCTCTTTAAGCTCTGGGCCATGGAGGATGTGGCCCATCGCATGTACCTCAACACCAAGCAGCGCATTCAGGAGAGAGCCGAAGCTAGGTAAGGATGCTCACCTTGCCCCGCCCCCATCTGGCCTTGCCCCGCCCAATCCCACCATGCCCTTGCCTGCAACCCACTTTTGCATCCATTGAATGTGTATAGCTCATAGAGAATTAATACCAATATTTTAAGGACATTTAAAACTAATGGAGTGTAAATACAATATAAACAGAAACAGTTTTTTTCGACTGCTTACACGGGGTAATTGACTTCTATTAATAAAATCCTTTTTTTTTTTTTTTTTTTTTTTTAAATGCTCAAAATCAGTATGGCACCTGACCTGGGCCCCAGACAGTCCATGCTCCAGAGCCAAGATGAAGCACGCTTACTGAGGGCAGTGCTGCAAGACTCAATCAACCTGCTAGAACAGGTGTGTGTGTGTGTGTGTGTGTGTGTGTGTGTGTGTGTGTGTGTGTGTGTGTCCAGCTGTAAGTGTATTCTCTAAATGCCTAGCTCCAAGTGGAGTTGAGCTGCTCTTCTAACACAGTACAGTTACTATTTTTGCTGTACCAGCTGTCTCAGTAAAGGGGGAAGATTCCTCCTCCTGCAGACAGTAATGAGAGGGCAGAGTTTCCCTTCCTGCAGGCTGTGTGTGGTGTGGGCTGCTCTGTACTGATGACTCCTCCCTCTGTACTGATGACTCCTCCCTCTGTGCTGATGACTCCTCCCTCTGTACTGATGACTCCTCCCTCTGTGCTGATGACTCCTCCCTCTGTGCTGATGACTCCTCCCTCTGTGCTGATGACTCCTCCCTCTGTGCTGATGACTCCTCCCTCTGTACTGATGACTCCTCCCTCTGTACTGATGACTCCTCCCTCTGTACTGATGACTCCTCCCTCTACAGTTGCGCAGCTCTCTGCTGGAACTGCAGCGCAGCTTCCAGGGACGCAACAAGACCTCCAGCCCCATGTGAGTGCCATGCTGCCAGGTGACGGGAGGGGAGGCTGCCCCGCAGGGCCTGCCCACGTCGAGGGGCATCGCCATAGCCACAGTTGCTCCAGTAACGCACGATTGACATTGGCTGCAGTGGAGTCGGGTGGCTGGATGTTTTGAGTCTTTACGCCGGAAGGTGTGGTGTGGGCTGTTATGCAGACCCGCCCGCCCTGTGACTCCTCAGCTCAGGGTACACGGAAATTCACACGGGTTGCCTCCCCCCCCCCCTTTTGATTATAGAGTGAAATCTTACAGTCGACTGTCTTAATTTAGGAGCATCCCGTTTAAGCCGTTGGTTTGCACAGTTGTTGAGTGTTTGTAGTATTGAACAGACTCTACATGCAACCTTGTTTCAGGTGTGAGAGTACATGTAAAAACAGATATGAATGTTTAAATATTCCGCGATAGCACCGCTTATGAGTGCATGGCGAAGTACGTGAAAGGATTTCTTTACCATGTTGGTAAATTCTCAGTCACTAAAAATGTACTCCGGCAACCTGATTTTGTTGATCATTGCACCACTGAATACTTTAAATTATTGCTGAGGGAATATGTATTTTGAATGGTTGTGAATTACTCTTCAGATGTATGTATTTTGGTTTCTGCAATAGTACCTTGTGTGTAATTATTACATTTTTTAAAATAAAGGTTTTAATGTTCTGTTCGTCTGAAGGACTTTTAAATATGTTCAGTGAAAATAGCAGTTAATATAAGTTTTTATTTATTTATTTATTTATTTTCCTTCTTAATCCGAGAATACCGACACAGTGTGTGATTGTATTCCCAGTGACAAACTGCACAATGTGGAGAATGCTGATGTAATCGTGTGTATGGGGTGCACGTTTGACTAAGAGTGCAGAGACCACGGTAACGTGGTATTTTGAAGCACATTTCAAAGTGTGATTGTCATTTCAACCGTTCTGATGAAATAATCAATCAATCAAATTTTATTTATATAGCGCTTTTTACAACAGTTGTTGCCACAAAGCACCTTTACAAGTGCCCAGTGAGCAAGCCAAGGGCGACAGTGGCAAGGAAAAACTTCGTAGTTTTTTTTGCATGAGGAAGAAACCTTGAGAGGAACCAAGACTCGGGGGGGGGGACCCATCCTCCTCTGACTGACACCGGTCACCATGATGACAACAACAACAATTTGGACAGAAAGAAATAAAGGAAGGAAAAGATATAATGATGTCCATCTTGGTGTAGGCATATCCGGTTAGGCAGTAGGTGGCCGGCCCAGGATGGATCGCTTGTCTCTCCTCATCTCATTATTCCTTGAGCAGGAGGGCATCCATGTGGAGAAAATAAAACAGGGAAAATTAGCTCTGTATGAGGACATATACACAACAGATGAAATTAAACACATTTCTGGAGTGTGGCAGCAACTCCGGCACTAAGTTAAATTATTACAGCCTAGCTAAAAAAGGCAGAACCAGAAGGTAACATAGGCTTGGCGGCATTCTGAGACAATGGCATCCGTCCACTGCACTGTCAACAAACTTGAGTGACCACGAGCAATGACAGGATGACCGCACCAGCGCCCCAGTCTACCATAAAACCCTTCGTCTATGAATCCCTGGATCTGTACCTTTATCTAGGGGGGGGGATATGAATTATCAAACATTAAACTAAATAAGTGGGTTTTCAACCTAGACTTAAAGATTGTGACTGTCAGAGTCCCGGACGCATTTTGGAAGGTTGTTCCAAAGCTGGGGGGCCTTACATGAAAAGGCTCTTACCCCTAGCTGCTGTTACCTTATTAATTTTTGGAACTAATAAAAGACCAGCACCCTGTGATCTTAGTGGACGTGGGGGTTCATAATAGGAAATAAGTTCCTGGAGGTATTCAGGAGCAAGCCCGTGCAGTGCTTTATAAGTTAATAAAAGAATTTTCAAATCAATACGGAATTTAACTGGGAGCCAATGCAGGGCTGATTGGACTGGTCTGATATGCTGAAATTTTCTAGTTCTGGTCAGAACTCTGGCTGCGGCATTTTGAACTATTTGAAATTTAGATTCCTATTTGAACATCCTGTCAGGTGTAATGGGGTAGTCTGCGAGATTAAGCATTAGATGTGGAGTTTTCTGTCTTGAGGCCTTATGGCCTAGGAGGAGAACTTCTGTTTTGACCTCATTAAGTTGGAATGTCCATTCATCTTTCCCTTTCCCTTTTTCATATGGATGCTTTGAGTGGAAAAGTAATATTTATCGCTTGAAAATAAGTCCCGTTCGTGGGCGTTAAACGGTATGCCCCTAAAAAACGGCTGTTTCTTAATTAACCGGTAATTAGCTGCGCAGGTACTGGGTAAGCGGTGATGGACAGCTCATCAATCACAGGAGTAGCCTACAAAGCCTTTCTCTTGGCGCACTATATACGCATTCGCCCCGCACCTTCCCGGTCCAGTTACACCTGAGTCCGTTCGCGTCGCTACGGTCCTAGGTGTGTATGAGACCCGAAACGTTGGTAGTGCTCCGGTCCAGTTATTCGTCCTGTATTTCATATACTCGTCGTAGTTGTATGCGCGTGCGTTCATCTTTGTAAAACGGCGGCAAAACTTCAACTCTGGAGATGAAGGCTGTATTGACGTCAGGAGATTGAACGGGCAATTCCGCTTTCCGTGTTGCCATATTGTAGGAAGCTCCGTATTACAAAGACGAGTTTTTAGTTATAAAAAGTGTAGTCTAACTAATTCATGTTACTGAATTAAATAATACGTTTTATTATCGATAACGGTGATGGTCTGTCAACTCGTTTACCTGCTTGTTTCTGCTACTCGGTGATGTCCTAGACGGTTAAGGTTCTGCAAGATAAAACCATCCGGACCTGCGCAAACGTGACTCTACGCGACCAAGGTAAATAACAGGTGTAAATACGTAAGACATTCACAGCGTACGAGTTTAAACTGTGCCACAGCCTACTGGATGCTGTTTTCTACATCAACAAGGGCACGGGTTTGGTTTTTAGGGCATGAGATGAAATTTGAGATATACCTAGTTGGGTGTGTAAAGTTCAAGAAGAGGAAGCAGAAAAGATGAATCTGGCAACCTCGTTTCCTGCTTGTAACAGGCTACAGAGCAGGATAATCGCCTGGTTGGACATGCGTGCGCTAAGAGTGAATATTGGAGGGATTTTGACGCTTCCATCAGTATTTCTACTCCATCCTATGCATATTTAGTTGTAGAGGTACAGGCATGGTGCCTCACGCCTCTCACCTCGGATTGGAAGTATGCTGACATATCGTGTAGGCTCAGCATATTACAAAGACCCGAATGTTCTGGGCTGGATATGGACCTAGGCGACCGTGTGTTAGTCGTGCAGGTTCTGAATGAAATTACATCACACGCACCACACAGGTAGGCAAAGCATTAAACACACGATTGCGATGTTTGTTTCAGCAACATCCTTTTAAAGAATTCTAATTGGGCCATCCGGATACCGAACTTCATAAAACTGCAGTATTTCAAATGTGTCACATAGTTTACAAATTTTCAGATCAACGTGGGGAGAGTTCTGAAGGCTTAAAGTACGTTAATCCGTAAACTTGTGAATGTATCGCCTATTCTAAACATAAGATCGCAGCGTACTTAAGTTTACACAACTAGATACATAACCAGGTATATCTGGCGTTTTTATTTGTATTGTATACATCTTCCCTGGTGGACCATTTCGGAGAAAGTAATCACCCTCCTTGTTTGTAGACCATTCTGGGATGTTGGATCGGTTCATATGAAGTTGTCTCTTCCTCTGGATGCCATCGACCATTAGGAGATGGTGTTGAAAGGGAAATTCAGTTTTTGGCTAATCGTCGTTCACCTGGGCGCTTTAACTTCCTGTCAATAAAGTTACTTGAGCAGGATTCAACCGAAACTGAGTTTAGCCTGATCGTGTGCTGGGTCAGGATGGTGTGGTTTTGTATTGAACCGTGAGCTCGGAAGAAGACGTTTCTGCTCGAAGAACACACCTTTTCTTAAACTGCGTAGTTTTTAAAAACCCTTTCACACCACAACAAGCAAAAACCGGGCTGTAAGGTGAAATTGGTGGGATGGTAAACTAAAGATGCATGACACGAAGAAGCTAAACAAACTAAACAACGTCAAAACGCTACAACTAATCTATTTAGATGGCTTTGATGTATCTGAATGTACAGCATTATTAACGAAATAAAGTCTGGGTAGAGGCTCTGCGCATTTTAGACGACATCTCTATATTCCTCTCCAATTTGGCGGACTTATTTAGCTTTTGCGTCTTCCCAAAGGGAGAAATACATGCAATATTAGTTTAAGGTTAAGCCCTGCTAAGGTGAGATCAAACTTTTTTTCAAAGTTTTTTTCTAAAGATCACGGGCCTGTCTTGTAACCCCCCTCATGCTTAGGGTAAAAACACAACCTCTCCACAAGGAGGCGCTGTTACTGCTGCGATAGCTTTGGGTGCTTGGTGGCAGTGCTGCTCTAGCCCATCGTCCAATGTAGATCCAGACGGTTTTGATTTTGAATAAAAATGAAAAAAACGGAACCGGAGCCTGCAACGGCCTGAACGTGGTCACTGTATGGACCTACAGTGAAACAGGTGTATGTGTCCTTGTTCATGTAACACAGTCAAGTTCTCTGCTGACTGCTGGGCTGTTGTCACATGAAACCTCAACTGCATAATTTAGAACCGAATGAAAATGCTTCCGACCACAACTTGAACCACTGAATTAAGTTATAACACAATTAAAGTGTGTAGAATTTCGGGTTGTGGAGCGTAAACATCCTGCCAGCCTTGATTTATTTTTGCCCTCTTGTACAACTCCAGGTGAATGTTGTTCTGACCTGGTGTTTACTGGAAGAGCCAACATCCACCATGGTGAAGACGGCCAGTAAGGCGCCGGACGATGTTCTGTGCTGCTGTGAGTATGTGGACCGGCGTGGTGGGCGGCGCCATGTGGCGGCGTGTTGCTGTGACTGTGAGGATCTGGACGAGGCCTGTGACAGGTGAGGAAGGACCGGCAGCTCACAACAGAGGCTGAGGGTCAGAGGAGCGAGTGTAGTGTCCGACTGTTCTGAATTTCTGGGAATTGTGGGGACCAGCGCAGTGATTGGCTCCTGTGTTTTACAATGTCCTCTTTACCTTTCACAGGTGGTTAAAGCGAGAAGCCCAGAGACCAGATACTCTACCTCGATTGGTGGACACGGTGACCGATCGCTTGCGGGTTCCCTGGATTGCAGGGGCTAAACAAGTTGATGTGACTTTGATCCCTCCTCTTATCCTGCTACCAGTCCTGCTGCATATAGCTGCACTGCACTACCTGCTGGGTATTGTAGTTCTAATCGCTTTACCTGGCTTGGTGCTGTGGTATTACTACTTCACCCACCGTAAGAAAGGCAGCACTCTCTTCTTCCTCAGTCTGGCACTTTTCTCCCTCTTCTACATGTACTACGTCTTCCTCACCGAGGTCGTCTCGCGCGGAGATGTCAGTTATTTACAGCTGGGAGTTGTAACCACGGGTATGGCCCTTACTCTCGTTGCCCTGGTGCACACCAAGAGGGGGCCGGGCTACGTCAGGCCCCACCCTTCTAACACTCACAGCACGGTGACTTACTTCAGCTCTCGGCCAGACGTGGACGCCGCGTACCAAAAAGGCACTTGGAACCAGGTGGTGATCTCCAGTCGCGCGACTCTGTTGGAGCAGAGCGGCGGAGCCAGGATGGAGACGGACAGTATGCCGCTGTTGAGCTCCAGGGGTGCGAACTGGTGCCCAAACTGCAAGACGGTGCGTCCCCCGAGAGCAGGACACTGCCGCATTTGTAGGGCCTGTGTCCTGCGCCTGGACCACCACTGTGTCTGGTGAGTGCCGTTCCAGGACCATGGGCTTCCTACAGGGTCATTAATTATGAGGTCAGGAGAGAGAGAAAGGACTGAATGGCTTAGAGTTCCTTGTATGCCACGTTTTTATTCATTTCCTCCAGCTTGCTTTATTTGCTGACTGGAGCGAATCAGCAGTTTGTTCACGAAGGATGTAATGTGTCATCGGTAGGGTTAGGGTTGTATGCTTTCCATAGAAAATTAAGTACAGAGGTAGATTCTGCTCCTGGGGTAAATGCCAGAATCTTGTGCTGGTTTGCCATTTTATGCCTTACAGTTTTGTGTACAAAAGTGATGAACATATCACAGAATGCTTGCAAAAGCTTTAAGTCCCTGCTTAACACTGAATGCTTAGTCATGAATACTTATGCCTGTGATGTAAACATTTTGAGTTAAAAACTGCACCCTTATACACTGCCATCAGCGCTTAATCGTGCGGAAAATTGGCTAATTGGTGCCTCTTCATAGCAGTTGAAGCATCAGCAATGGCCTAATGCTCAGCGTATCAGCAATTTCTCGCCTCTGACTTTATGGACCCGTTCTCTGTATGCACTCAGGATTAATAGCTGTGTGGGACAGGGCAATCATCGCAGCTTCCTGCTGACGCTCCTCCTCTTCCTGTTGACGTCGCTGTACGGGATCGGTCTGGTGCTGCATCGCGTGTGTCCAGGACAGGCCCTGGTCACTGCCCTGCTCTACTGCCCTGATGTCTACAGCCAGTACAGGTCTGCTGACGCACAACCCCTCCATCTTAGCTACACACATGCTCCCACAGCCAAATATGGAGTTGGAAGCAAGGATGATGTGGTGTATATTGCAGCTGATCTGGAATCAGATTTAGCATCACTGCATCGTCTTGCTGGCTGTTGTTCAGTGCGTAGGACAGGAGATGGATCGGTCTCGTGATCTTCAGCAGAAGCATCTTGTCTCCCCTCAGCTCGGCGCTGTGTTTCACGTGTGCCTGGTACAGCAGCGTCATCACTGGAGGTCTGCTCCACCTTCTGCTCCTTCAGGCCATCAACGTCAGCTACAACGTGACGGAGCGCGAGGCTCGCATCGCTCTGAGGGACAAAACCGCCCGCACTCTCCTCTACGGGCTCGTGGTCGACACCGGCATCTACTCCCGCGGATTCTGGGCAAACTGGACCGAGTTCCTAACCATGGGCAACACACTTCAGAGCCCTGCGGTGAAGCGGACGGATCTAGTGTAGGGTCAGCCGTCTGTCCTGCAGCTAGTGCACAGAGCCTTAAAGATATGGGATGTACTGCAGGGTAGTGTAAAGGCTTTTATTTTGAAGGATTACTTGCTGCTTAATTACCATCCCATGATCTATTATTCCCAGGTTTTATTACTTTTATAATTATGGTCAGTCTAGACTGGGGTCAATGGTATTGTCAATTAATAGTGGAAGAAATGTGGTAACTACCTTTTTGTCCACTAGATGGCATTATTATTCTATATTTCTCTTTTATATCCAAATAACTCCGCACTGGCAATACAAGTACATGGTGCGGATCTGGGTGGAAGTTTGCCCAGGTTTGTCTAATATTTCACATCATTGTGAATCATAAGCCATATAATAAATGCCATGAACACACAATGTAACCTAAACATCAGAACCTCTTTTTACAGAGCTGCCCTGTTTTATTTGTTACTCCTCTCTCTCTCTTTCCTGCCATAGTTGAACAGTGTTTTTTCAACATGGCTTTCACGTCGTTTTAAAATCCAGTTTGATTTAGTGCCTTGCTGTGACATGAGAAATGGAGCCAGAACAATGGGTCCAGAACCCCAGTCCACGGTTCCAACTCTGTCGGCGCCACGCTGCGTGTTCTGCAGGGGGCCAGCAGGTGTTGTGTGAGGAACGTTGTGTGATTGTTTTTATGGTCTTCAAATGGGGATGAATCTTTGTAGTTTTACTAGCTGTTTGATAAAATGCAATGTTTAGGAAATCAGGTCATGATTAGCATAAATGTGACTCGAAGGGGTTTCGGGCCTCATGAACAAGACGTTTACAAAGAGAGACTTCATACAAGAGCACAGAGTGTGACTGCTGCAACCATGGTGTGTTTTCTTAATTAGAAGGGTTTATTCTGTTCTGTGTATTGTGTGGCAGAATGCACCAGTGACCAAAATGCTCAATCTGATTGTAACGCTGAAGATTAAATAAAAGGCAGAAGTGTTTTAAACAGTAAAGCCCAAATGCCTGTCTGACTGTTTCACCTAAATGTCATTTGCGTGCTTTTGCAGTGGGGTTCATATTTAAATTCTGTCATGGGAGTCTTTTGTAGGTTGGGGAACCTGGAGGTTGTGTGTGTGTGTGTGTGTGTTTAAAAAAAAAAAAAAAAAAAAAAAAGGCTGGTTAAGAGTGCTGTGTAGAGTTCCTCATGCTCTCCATAGGTGAGGAGCAGAAGTCTGGTAGGATCTCTGCCACTGTGTGTCGGAGACGTTGTCTGCGTGCCTCCCGCTCTCTCTCCTCCTGCAGGACCGCCGGCAGGAGCCTCCAGCCCCTGAAACACCTGCGCTGCAGTCGTCTGTGAGATGTACACACACACACAGCCCTGAGTCAGCATCGCAGGGACCGACGCCAGCACCGCCGGGTTGTTGCGGGGCTGATTATACGCCCTGCTGTGTTCTGCAACTTTTTCTTAACACAAAGAAGGAAGTGGCCTGGTGTACCGTTTCCGACACACTCCCCACAGCAAAGATGCTGACGTTAGTCGCTGATGGTAGTGATCCTATCTCACCTGATGTGGTTTGTAATAACCGTGACCCTAGCTCACCCGGTGCTGCGCTCCGTAGCCAATAGTCACGGTGACCCTGCTTACCTAGCGCTGTGCTCTGTAGCCTTCTGGGTGTGTTCCTGGGCTACGATCCTCTGGTGGGTGGTGTGGTCCAGCAGGGCGGTGAAAGCCTTCCTCTGAACGTTGGCGTGGAAGAAGCTCTCTGCCTGCTCTCCCAGGAGAGTTTGTATGTGCTTCATCTGCAATGACACGGCGCCATCGGTCAGCAGGACATCAGACGAGATCAGTCACGGCAGAAACCGCTTAGCTCCAAACTCCACGTGCTTTCTCCAGGAAGTTAACTTTTTTTTTTTTTGGCCAGAGTAGAATAATCAGCTTTTTACATTAAAAAAAATTTATTTTTACCCTTTTCCAGGCCCAGACTGCTCTCCGGAGCAGAAAGTGTTCGTACAACTCGTTTGCCCGGGCCTCTCTGTCGGCCGAGGTCTCGTCTGCTAGCCGAAGCCAGGAGAGGAGGCAGCGTCTCTGGAGGTCCCGTTTGTAATGGTCCACGGCTTTCTACAGGAGGCAAAGGCGAAGAACGTGCATTACCATCACAATTTAGGTCTCTCTCCCCTGTGGGGTGTTGTGGGTAAATCGCTGCCCAGCAGGTTCAAATCCCAGCTGTGCCCGCTGCTGTCAGTGACGGAGGAGGCCGGAGAAGCGTGTTCTCAGCACAGGTGTGCTGGTGACCGCTCCGAAGCACAAGGAATCCTGCGAAGCGGAAATGCGGGACGTTGGACTTCACACGCAGCAGAGCGAGAAGGTTCAGACTGCACCAGTGGCTCCTAAGGAACCTGCACGACTGCGCAGACTGCGCACACACCAGCAGGAGGGCAGACGCAGCATCTCTGCAGACGAGGCTTTTGCTTAATCTGTCCTGAACTGGAAATGCGTCTCTGCCAGGTGCACATCGATTATATATAAATAAAAAAAAAAGAGCATTGCTCATCAGTGGGCTGGCTGTGTGTGAATACCTTACGGCCCCGTGTTTCAGTTCAACTGGAGTGACACAGAACTTGCTAATATCCCGACACAATGCAGGTATAGTGTATATGCACGCACGGCGGAGTACGCGGACCTGTGTTTGGGTCCGTTTGTCCTCCAACAGACGTTTCCATGGTGCCAGGCCTCTGTGCAGTAGCAGAGATCTGTGATGGTGCTCCACTGCCTGCTGCAGGAACCGTCGATTCTTCTCCACCTGCTGCTGTTTCTCCAGCTCTCGCTGAAAACACACCACGTTTTCACAGAATGCAGTTCAACTTTTTTTAAGATTTATTTTTTATGATGACCCAGTGAGAACATGGGAGATTGGGCATGAAATTGTACAGTTGACAGGTGTTCTTTGTTTGAAAATACAAGCTCTTCTCTGCTTTGTTGGGTTGTAATCTATGAAGGACAACCTAGATTGGTGCCAGCACAAACCGGACCGGGCCGGACCACTGATGCTCTGCAGCACTTTCAGAATGCTGACCCAGTGATGGAGTGTGTGCTGTTTGAAATGGCTTCTGATTGGCTGATCTGTCTGCACTGTCATGTCTATGGTAGTGGAGGCTCACTATCCTTCTGGACAGAACCCGGGCCAGCACATTAACAATGGGGAAGCTACTCATCTTCTCTGGAAGTGAGGAACCTGGCAGGAGTCTATTCAAGGAAGATAATAAGGTGGTGTTTTTAGCTATAATAAGGCAATCATTTTATATAGAAGGTGGTGTTTTTAGCTATAGGAAACCAATGTTCTTAACTGTGGTATGGAGGTGGTTTTAACTGACAGCAGTGTTTTAGTTATGATAATATGTTTAACTAAGGTTAAAGCAGTGTTTTTAATTTTGATAACGTATGGTGTTTAGCTATCTACAATGTGAGGAGCAAATGAACAAAGGGATTAATGTGCATGTGAGTTCAAGAACACAGTATAAACAATCTATGCACTCTACACGTCCCTGTTGTAAAATACTTGAAAGGAGTGTGAAATATAATAGATTATTGAAAATGACAAAAATAATCTGAAAGCTAAGATCTTAATATCCTACTTGCACATATTTTGGAGGGTTGAGCAAACTCCAGAACTTAGTTAACACGCACCTCCTTCTGCTGTTGCCTCTCCTCCTTCCTCCTTTCTGCTGCTGATCGTTTCTCCTCTTCCTCCTGTCTCCGTCGCTCCTCTTCGGCAGCCTTCATCTGAGCCTGAGGGGGAAACATTGACGGGGTTTGGTTAGTCCACCATGACAGCCTCTCCTCTCTCCTCCACAGGCCCCACTCTCACAGAGCTCACCAGCCTCTCCTCTCTCCTCCACAGGCCCCACTCTCACAGAGCTCACCAGCCTCTCCTCTTCTCTCCTCCTCTTCATCTCCTCAACCTCCCGCCTTCGCTCTGCTCTCCGCCGCGCTCGCTCCTCCATGGCTGAGGGAGTGAGAGATTGAGAATGAGAGTGAGAGATTGAGAATGAGAGAGAGAGAGTGAGAGATTGAGAATGAGAGAGAGAATGAGAACCTTAACCCTGCAGTACCAAGAGTTGAGCAAAGAAAACAGTCCCCTCACTCAGCTGGTCCTGACACACAGTTCAGCACTAACACACTCTAACACTACAATAACCGTACACATACCCATTGTTACGCCCAGGACCAGAGTGCACTGACAACAAAACCAATCAGAACCTCCCAAATCACAAAACAACTCAAACTAAACTATTTAAACTTATCGACAATCAAAAACAGAGTAAAATTAAATGTTATTTGGCCCTAAAATGACAGTACAACGTGGCAGGATACCTAAGCATGCTGATCCAAAACTGAGGTCCACACTGACGAAGTACAGACTCCGTGCCCACCACCTGGCCATAAACGGGCAGACACAGTGTTGGCTTCTCAACAGTGGCCAACAGTGCCAGGACAACAAGATGGAGACAGAGCTGCACTTCCTAACAATGTATAAAATATAACCACATTAGATCTAGTTTCTATAGAAAACTTTGTAAGATATTCCCTGAATTTCAAAATCTCCCAGATGAAGTGAAGCTGCTGTATGTTCTTGGTGAACATGGAGAGATCAGCACGCTAGCAGGGCTGTATGTTTACTCCTGGTGAGAATGACAGATACCAGCTACAAAGCAGTCATTATAGCTATTGTTATTATATATATATATATATATATATATATATATATATATATATATATATATATATATATATTAGTGCTGTCAATTCCAGGTGTTGCGATTAAAAGTCCTCACCAGGATTTTGCTCAGGCTTCCTGGATTGTGTTGATTCCACTAATTTTACCTGGATTGGTAATTAGAAAATCTAGCAAGCTTTAGCAAAATCCTGGTGAGGACTTTTAATATATATATAATATATATAAAAAATGTGTGTGTGTAAGTTTGTATGTATTACATTATTAGAAATGCATTTTGTAATCACGCAGGTTATCTCTGATACTGAAATCTGTTTGATGATCTGAAAACTGTTGTTTATCGTTACTGTTGTTATTGTCATTAATTACACTGTTGTTGTTGTTGCTCTAATCTTTACCACTACTATTATTACTGTTGTTATGGTTACTATCAATACTTTTATTACCACTATTATTATAATAACTATAATTATAAATATCAGTTCTGGAAGCAGTGGTGGATAATTATTATGGATACTATTAATACTTTTACCACTATTATTATCATAACTATTATTATAAATGTCAGTTATGGAAGCAGTAGTGGACAATGTAATTGTAATGACAATATAGCCATTATTTTACTTTATTATTATTCTACTTTACTATGTTATTTTATTATATTTTACCATTGTATGCATCCTATGCTTTGGCAATACAAATGTACATATTTGTCATGCCAATAAAGCACCATTGAATTGAATTGAAAATTGAGAATGAGGGAGAATGAGAGAGAGAGAGAGAATGAGAATGAGAGAATGAGAATGAGAAAGAATGAGAATGATTGAGAGAGAGAATGAGAATGAGACAGAATGAGAATGAAAGGGAGAGAATGAGAGAGTGGGTTGCTCTGGGTAAAATGTGTTTTCCTTCCCAGTAGCTCTTAACATTTGACCAGTATGGACAAAGAGGAGTGAGAGTTTGAGGCCTTATTCCTGCCCCAAACCCCTAAATCTGCCGCATCCAGTTAAATGTCTGAACTGCAAATATACTAATAAAATATATTAAACCAGCATCAGCCAGTATTTATACTGCAAGTCAGTCTGACCTTAAAGTACATTTTCATTGTCAAAATTCTCATTGTATCTTCTTTTTTTTTGAGTGAACCTGAAAAATTCTTCATGGCATGTTCGCTCTAGCTTGTTCAGATTGATGAGATGATGCTTGTGGATCACAATTTTTCAAACCGTGACACAGATTTTCAGTCAGACTGAGATCTGGGCTTTGACGGGGCCACTATATTACCATCTCCTCTTCACTGTTCAGCCAAGCCTGTGTTGCTTTGGAATTATGCTTGGGATTATGATTCAAACTCTAGTTTTTTTTTACTCTGAAGCAGGTTGTCTTGCACTATATCTGTGTAATTTTGTCTTTTTCTAGCCACCCTCCCCATGTAACCCAGCTGTATGCAGAATTGTTATTTCTGACTGGTGCACATTCACTCCAGCCTCTGCCTCCAAACCCCATCATTAGGGCTGTTGGCATTCCTGAGTTCTATGGGGTTGTCTGGTATGGGTGGGGCCTGGGGGGGGGGGGGGGGGTCTTGTATGGGCGGGGCCCTCTGGTATGGGCGGGGCCTGGGTGGGAGGGCCGGTCCGTTATGGGCGGGAGCTTCCACTTCTTCCAAATGGTTTAGTGCTCACTGGGATTTTTTGCCTTTTCCATATTGTGCATATCTGTAACCTTGTTGAATGCAATTTGGTCTTCATTGTCATAGCTTTTCTTTAGATTTACAGCCTGACAAATGGTTCTTTAATTAGTGGGGTATTTTATCCAGGAAAGGTGGACTTTTTTTAATGATCAACAGGCAGACATCAATCGTGTCTTCATTAGGGCAAGACCAAAGTGAAACGAGGTGGAATACTTCTGCAAACTTTTTGTCCTAAAGTTTTCTTACATTAAACCACTTTCACTTCAGTTTAAACTTAAGTTTGTCTTTTAACATGACATCATATCATATCAAAGTGTTTTATTCCATCTGTGATTCCATCCACTTATATCTGATCATTGACTTTAATTTAGCATTCAAGACGATCAGCCACTTTTTTTTTTACTTTGTTACAGCAAAGAGACACATCATACACATGTGCACACTCGAACATCATCCATCCTCTCTCTCTCTCTCTCTCTCTCTCTCTCACACACACACACACACACTCACCGAGAGACCTCTGCTCAGATATATTGTAAATGTCACACACAAACAATGTGGGGGCAGTCTGTCTGTTCTCTTCTTCCTAAAGGTGAGCGCAGGTCAGTGGTGTTGTAACGAGTGTTGATAACGGAGTTTATCCACTTTTGACCTAGAAAACAGTTGCGTACATAACAGAGCTCGTAGGGTGTGTTCACGCATGCATGAGCAACCTCGCCGTGCCGTGCCCACCTCCTCCAACCGTGCCATAGACCTGCAGCATATCACGCCTTATGTTTATAACGAAGTTTGTGATTATGTTTTTTTAATGTGCTGTTCGCTTAGCTTGAGTTCACCCCGGTATTTTCAAACGCGCATGTGCGTGAGGTGAAAACACCGCCAAGCTTCAGTCAGGACAAGATAATTTCAATAAACAAATTGTGTCAAGTTTGCTCTCAAAATGGCAAGGAAAAAATGCACAGCAAAACAAAAACATGAAGATGAAAAATACCGGGGTGAACTCAAGCTAAGCGAACAGCACATTAAAAAGCAAACACAAACTTCGATATAAACATAAGGCGAGATGTGCTTCAGGACTTTGGCCCGGTTGGAGGAGGTGGGCCACGGCACGGCGAGGTTGCTCATGTATACGTGCACACACACACTACGAGCTCTGTTATGTACGCAACTGTTGTTGTCTAGGTATAAAAATGGATAAACTCCGTTATCAACACTCACAACGCTTGTAAACAAACCGCGCAGCACGAAGATGTAGCAGTGTGTCGCCCTCAGACTTGACGAGGTAACCGGGCCATGACACACACCGTTAGTGCAGGTGAGAGCGGACCGGCTGGGGAGGCGCATGAAACCAGGCAAAGAGCCGCAGGTTGGCCACTCCTGCCCTACATACACATGCAGGACATAACGGTAGCCACTGTATTCACAATGCAGTGCTACATAGCACAGACTCATATTCAGACTACACACGTCTACCTGTTGTACTTATGCATGTTCACACCAGCATTTGTATTGCCACATTTGCACACATTGTATGTCTGTCCACACATGTACGTACACCAACAGCATTCGTTATACTTTACATCATGTATACATAGTACATATAACGGCAAAGTTGAGTTTGATTGAATTTTAAGCGGCCCAAGTCCCTGTGCCAAGCACCGTATGTGTTACAGTATGTGTCAGTATTATGGATTGAGTTTTCTATGTATATACCGAGGAGTGAAAAGAGAGTGTGGGTGGAATGAGGCCTCTGGATAAGTGAGGAGAGTTAAGGCATTTATGCCTTCTGAGCAGAGATAAGGCTGTTAAGCTGGGAGTCTTCACACCCTGGAGCCCTCGTCTGCGGCCCTGCACGCCTGGCCTGGTCCTCGCCTCTGTCCTCCTCCCACATGCACTAAATTCAGCCCGGGAGATTCTGGCTGCATGGACCCGGCAGCAGTAGAGGAGCACAAGACTCGCACATATCCTGTCAGTTCTTAGGCACGGCCGCTTAAACAAACTCGGGCTTGGTTTCTATATATACGTGTGTGTGTGTGTGTGTGTGTGTGTGTGTGTGTGTGTGTGTGTGTGTGTGTGAAACTGACCTCGCACTGCAGGGTGAAGGGCAACTGGATGAATTACTACCGTTTTGGTTCTCTCGTCCCTTGAGGCTCCGGTCAACCTAGGAGAGTGAAACATTCAAGCGTCTGACCTCATCTTTCTCTCTTTCTCTCGATTCTCTCGAAAAGCAGTGATGCGTGAGACATAATGAAGGCACGAGAGAGAATCTACAGAGACTTTTTCTTTTCATGGAATGTCTTCGCTGTAGTCTTGATGTCGAGCTTGATTTGCTTTTAATCTGAAGCCAGGAACGTTAGAAAGACAAATGAGCTGCACGTTAAAGTACCTTGTGTTACCATCCATGCCCTCCGGCTCGGCCTGTGTGACGCTCGGAGATGCTGCGTGTCTGACGTCCACCGGCCCAGACGCTGCTGCGGTCTGTGCAGTTCTCTCAGCCTCCTGTCTGAGCTCCAGAACATTCTGTTTCTCCTGCAGGTGTGAGATCAGGTCCTGCTGCTCTCTGAGAAGACGCCGTTGCTCGGCTATAGTCTGCTGCTGGACCGCGTGGCGGTGCTCAAAGCGGCCGCCTCGCACCTCTGCACTCCGACAGCGGGGGGCGCTAGTCAGGTACCGCCCATGACAGGCCTGTTGGAGCTCTGCTGGTGAGAGAGCAGCGTGACGACAAGTCACCTGCCAAGCCTGAGTGGGAGGGGCAGCTTTCCTGTCAGTCAATGTGGATATGGGGTGGGCGGAGCTGGCTCTCTGTACTGCTACCTGAAACAGGAACACCTTGTAATTGGACCAAAATTATAAATTTGTAGTGATGATCATCTTTATTTAAAAAACTGGGGAATGGAATTTACGTAAAATGTACTAAACCATTTCATAAATACTTAATATATATCATGTGAATATGTACGTGTGTAGAACAATTTTAACAATCACCGTCTCAGTGATCTCATCTGGCTGGTTACAGGCATTATGCAGGGCTGTGATTGGTGGCCTGGTGCAGCTCTCTGCTGACAGTCTCCCAGAGGTTGCCGCACTGATCAGGTCAGCCATTTTGCGTTTGGTCTCCTCCTGTTGGCTGAGAAGCTCTCGCCGCTCCTTTTCAATTTGGCACCACAGACGCCAGTCATTCAAGCACCGCCTCATGAGGCGTCTCTGGTCACCCTCCACTGCTACCTGGCAGCGCCTATGGGGAAGAGACCCACTGCTATTGGCCTGCCTGGTGGAAACTGTTCTGGCTTGCAATAAGTGGATGCATTACTGAACAGCGATTCACAGACTGAACATAACAATAGTACCATCAGGCTTCCATTTTTGTTGCAATGGTTAAAATCCTTTTGATGTAATAAAAATATAAAGTACATTTATATTTTTAACCTTAATGGATATGTACTATAGTAATGTGATATTGACATATACGAATACCTATACAACGATTATGTTGTTAGCTTGTACTGCTCATTGTGTGTACATGTATATATGCATGTACAGGTGTGCAGACGTCTGCGTGTGTGCGTCTGCATGTGTGGTCGGCTGCGTGTCTGTCTGCTCCTGCCTGTTCTCCATTCTCAGCTCCTCCTCTGTCCTCTCGGCCTCTCTCTCCTCTCTCTTCACCCACACTAGTGCCCTCCATCCACGCCACGCCCTCAGCTGTCTCCTCCAATCACAGAGCGCTGCTGCCTTGCCAAGACACACCCTCTTCTCCAGCACCACAGAGTACCAGCCTGAGAAGTGCTTCTGCATGCACTGGAATGCACACACACACACACACACACACACACACACACACACACACACACACACACACACACACACACCACCAGCCATACTGCAGTGATATTATGATAACACTCATTTCTAACAAGTAGATTCAACTTTGTCCTTGTACAATTGTCCAATCACAGGACAGAATGCAGTAGCAGCATTGTCCACAGAACAGAGTGTAATAAATATGAAGAATATAAATATATCTATGGACACATTACTTCTACTACACTGAAAGCCTGTTCACGCTCCCAACCTGCAGACGAAGTATGTGGACCCTTTCCTCCACCTGCTGCTGCCTGCAGGACAGCTGCTTCTGCGTGTCACAGTCTGGCTGTGGCGCTACAGGCTTCTGGCTGCCACGCAGGGCCTCCAGCCTCTGCCTCTCCCTGTTTAACAGACATGCAAGCAAAACGTTGCCTCCTGCTGCCACCACACCGTTGCCCGTTTATGCCGTTGTTTGGAGGTCCATACATCTTTCGTGCAAGCTCCTCCGTGCGTCTCCTCTCCTGCATCTCTCTGCGGAGGCGCATCACCTCCTGCTGCAGCAGCTCCTCCTGCTGGCGGGCCTCCTGCTGCTTCCTCCTCTGCTCCGCCCGCTCCAGACGCCACGCCTCCTCCCTGGCCTCCCTGCGCACCTCCTCGACCCTGCGCTGCCTCTCTCGCTCCACCTCCCTCCTCGCGCGGTTCTCCTTCACCTGCCTGTGACGCAGCTCCATGGTGACGCCAGGGTCCCTGCCTCTCTGCTTCTTCTCCGTTTCCGCGTCCAGACCGAGGTCCTCCGCTGTCCCAGAGTCCAACACTTCTGCCTTCATTAAGTCCTGGAGGAAGTTGTGGACCTCAAAACTCTCATCTTCTTGTGCAAGCTGAGAATACATATCTGAAGACGGTAAAGCAAGCAAGACAGAGTGGAAGAAATGAAATCAGTAATACGGAAAATTAAAATATGATAAAGACAAATATTTCTTTTGTTGTATAATACAAATCGCACCGTCAAAGTTTTTGTAATTCAGGTGTGCAGGCTGCTTTAATTCCATCAACTCTGGAGTCTCCATCTTATTGGAGCCAATCAGCTCTTGCCCCTCCTCATCCATTTCAAGCTCAAGGCGCAACTTCCTGTTCATCCAGTCACTAAGAATAGCCTGAGCTGTGGGACACAAAACACACATGAATCTATCCCCAAAACATGTCATCATTATAACAGATGTTCTGAAGTGAGTGTTTTGTGTAGAGGAGCTCGGGATGGGGCTGGTTGGCCATACCTTCACAGTACGCGTCATCGTGGTCCTGTAACTGTTCCATGTTTTGCAGTGCTACAGCATGGCTTGGTCGAACAATGTGAGCTTTCTGTGGTGAAAACACTTCAGATATGGCAAACTCAGAAGCCATCTCGACCCTCTGAGAAGAATCAAAATGATCAGACTTTAACTTCCGCATTCTTTATATCATACTCTGAATCAGTCGTATTGCTCACACTAACCTTCATCCATTGGTTTATATCACCATTAGTCAGTTGCACCTGCAGAAGGATGAAATCAGTGCTACATTTTTAAACAGATCACAAAACAAGAGACTCATGTAATGGATGAATTAGGGATGGTTTTGCTCTTATATGTAATATCTCTGGCTCACCACACATATAAGTAAACTCAAAGAGTCTATTATGATACCTTTTTTTGGATTCATACATACAGCGACATTTTTGGCTTTCAGCGATTAGTGAGTAAAATTGAAGAATCACCACCAAATTAAATTTCAGCAACACTTTACCTGACAAGATCTCAATACTGCTGACATCAGCCTAAGTAGGTAGCTAAATATCAACGAGGGATACTTTTCTTACCTTACTATTTGATGGGATTCTACGTCTTGTAAATCTTTTCCAGCGAAAAATGTCTGGTCTATCTGCGGGATGTGCCATTTTAAAATAAAGTTGGGTTTAAACGATGTAGGTCAGTTCATTTGAAGAACTGAGTAACTATAACTAAAAATGATCTAGACAGGCTAGCTAATACACACCGAAACCGCATAATAAGCTAAACATTCTTAACCGATTTTAGTAGCTAGATAAATATTTGGGAAAACGATTGCACATAATAAGTTTTTCAAACAAACGTTACTCCCGAATGAAAGTAGCCCCAAAACCTCTTGCAAGACACAACACAACAAACATCAGGATGACGAGTTTATTGGCCGGGTGGATTATGGGAACTGTAGTTATAACACCAAACTTGGATTTCTTTATTGAACCGTCCTGCTTTTCCCTACAACTACACATCCCGCCAACACTTTAACATGGCGAAGCGTTCGCTTAGTAACCTTGGTAACACAGCCTTTCTCATCAGTAGTTAATTTGATATTTATACTATCAATATTTATACTTTATACTAAGGCTACATCTGTTTTTTGGTTGTTTGTTTTCTGTACTAAACGACATTTAAAAATTAAGTAGTTGTATTTCACTATGTGCAAAGAACTACATGGGTTATTGGTGACGTAGAAAACGAGAGCCTTCGGTAATAATTCTGCGACTTGAGGCGCTTGTGTTCACGTGCTCAAAACAAGTTTGGTAAGAGGATGATGGATTATTTTAATATTCACTAGTTATATGATATTTATATATATACACAGAAATATCACTGTAAAATAGGCTTGTTGTTTGAAGTATTTATAAAAGTAGTACTGAAATAGTACTTGGTAAGCCGATGCTAGGTATTAGCGGTAGCGACAGTGGGTGAAAACCCCGTTCCTTCATTATTTTCAGTGTGGCGTGATGAAAGTTGAGCTGTGTAAAGTGGTGCGAGGTTGTCGCCTGGGCGTTTGGACCGGGTTTGGGCAGCAACACTCGCTGGAGCTGCCGGGCTGCCTCCTGTACACGCGGTGCGCCACGGTGCCTCATCTAACCCAAGACACCCTCCACACTCTGAGCTGCCTGCCCACAGTGACCCAGGTCACGCTGGACAGCCTGTAAGAACATCCTCTTGGTCTTTTCCCTGTGCCTTTTTGCTTACTATGTTCCATGTACTAATGGCTGCGACTTTAGGCTCTTAGAAAAGCGCTCTATAAGAATGTATTATTATTATTACTATATATAATAATAATAATACTTTGTTGATTTTGCAGTGCAGAGCACCATGAGGTGCTAGAGGAGTTTCAAGAGGGTGTAAGAAAATTTGCAGGTCAGTAAAACTCGTATGACACCTTTTTCACTCTCTGTTCTGTACAGGTTATACATGTCTGAGTGAATGACTCTATGTACATTTAACACATTTGGAAGACACTCTTATGCAGAGTGACTTATACATGGGGATTAAATCTTGGTCCCCATAGGAGAAGCATCGTTATTACCCACTACACTATACCAACCACTAATTGTTCCGTAGCACTGATGGGCTATAACAGCAGATGACCTAGCAGGCGCTAGCAAAAAAAACCATAAAGATTGTTTAGCTAACTGGATCTTTAAAACAATCCTTATAGTACTTTTATAAACATAAATCACTAGGTGGTCAGATGAGATTTAAAAAATATGATCCAGTTTGAATAAAAGAGAATATTACAAAAACAAGTGTACATTCTTATGCTCTGTAATGTAAGCGCACAGCTATAGAAGATGCTGAGTATTGGTAGAATACTAAAACATTTCTTCCTGAAAAATGTGCAGTTGAAGCTAATTTACCACCGTCTACATGTATCGAATAGATAGACATGTATGATGCAATCTCAAATGTATTTTTATATCTGCTGCAAACTGGTGGAGGTTTTTAAGAAGGGTTAGTGCCCTTTACCTGACCTTTACACCCACATGGGAAATGAAAAATGTAATTGGAGTGACCATGTGTTGTTTCTCAGTCGAGGAAACGCTGGTGAGTATAGCAGGAAGGGGTAGCCAGTGTTATTGAAGGAAACTCTAATCATTTTGAGCATGGTTGTCTGCACCTTTCTCAGCTCAGACATTTGTTTGTTTGATTTCATTATGCATCAGCCTTCATCTTCATGACACATAATTGATCTCTAGCCCTGAAGCCAAATCAACTTGGCCCACTCACAGAGATGTCATCACAGTCCCTCTCATCAGTTCAATAATTGGTTCCATTCCATCTGTGAATTAATTTGTCAACAGTTTGAACCAATCATGTGAGGCCTCGGTACTGCAGGTGGCCAGGTTGGCCATTGTAGTCATAATGAAGAAGTGTCCTGGCTGATTGCCTTTGGCTTCAGCCATGCATTCATTTCCTGTTTAGTATCATGCATGCATAACGGTGTACACTCATACTCCTTACACAGAACACTTATCTTTGTATATGTGTGGTTTTCCCCAGTCAGATTCTCTCACTGATTAACCCTCGTGGCCAACCTGCTTTGGGTTGGTCTGGTTGGTGTCTCAAGGTTGCTTAAGGCTTGGTTTACATGCTAGATTTTAATGCTTTTCTTTGTGCATGTGAACACAAACTGAACACTTACTGAAGTTGCTGGTTCCTAAAATGCAGCAATAAATGATTTGCCAGTGACGACACTGCAGTGCTTTAGGTATGTAGAGATGCAGGTTGTGTAATCGTGAAGCTGGTGATGTTTCCGTACAGGCCTGCATGATACTGCTGTCTTCTGTTCCCTCCACGATCCTGCTACTACCTGCCCCACCGGCCACGTCACTAACAAGGTCAGAGTTTGCTAAAGATCCCCTGAAATGGATGTGTAGGGAACGCTTTGTTCAGCTTTCAGAAGCCTCTGGCTCGAAGCTCTTTGTTTAGGATTGTCCCGTAACTGTGCATACATGCTGGCGAACGATTGTGTTTGTTGTGCTGCAGACTGTGTCCGTGTGGGGCAGCGGGGGAAGGATTGAGATGACTGTGGCCAAGTTCATGGCCATGCAAGCACTCATCCAACCAGACTGCTACCAGAGCATGGCGGACGGCGACACCTGGCAGACCAATACCTCACGCAAGAGAGTTCGCAAAGCGGTGGACCGCACCCTGGCTCACCTGGACGAGTGTCTCCTATTGCATCACAAAACCGCGGTAATGCCCACTGCGTTTAAACATTCCATCTCAAACAACCTGTGCCCTACTAGTGCAGAAATCACTACATCACACCACATTTAGTGAGTGCACTTACAAATGCAGAATAACTTTTTTGGATTTTGACCCAAGTTCACACTGCTCTCATGAACATATTATGCTTCACTTATGTATATTGTCCATATTATATTGTGTATATAATTTCCTAGTTATGCATTAACAAAGAAAATTAATTTTAGTGATTAATTTTAATTGCTTCCAGCTTAATTATTAATTGGCTTAAGATATCAAATTCCTGGGGTTGTGAATTGCTTTGACCCGTGAGCTGTGTTATTACTGCTCCACAATGCTTGGATCCTTTACTGCTGACTTTTGTAACATTAACTTTATTAATTGTAATTTGTACTTATGCTGCACAGCACATACTGCATGTGTTCTGTGACATCAGTAACATAACGTTTACAAGTAGGTGTTTATCTGCACTGAGAATAATATTTCTCTGTTACTTTTGTATTTTTTTATGGTCTTTGAAACAACTGTCACAAAAGTACTTCTTTAATCCACATTGTTGTATTTGTATTAACACATGGATTCATGTCTGAGACATTTGGGCATCTGCTGTACACTGTGTGTGTGTAACTTCTCTGTGGAGGATCTTTGGCAGTAATGGGCCTTCCTCTGATCATCATGCTGGTGGTTAACTGTCATGTGGTGGAGGGGAGTCCTCGCACCCTGGACTCACTGCTGCTTCTGCGCTCTCCACCACAGCAGCTGAAGAACACCGCGGTCTTCGGCGTGGTGGAGGGAGGCGATATTCTGGAGGAAAGGGTCAGGTCGGCGCGGGAGACGGCCAAGCGCCCCGTGGACGGATTCGTCTTGGACGGGTTCCAATCTCCTGCTATGGAACAGGAGCTAAGAGGTCAGCTGATCACTGCCGTGACCGCCGAGCTGCCTCTAGAAAAACCAAGGTGAGCATTAGTCTACACTTACCTGTAGAGTCCAATATGCGCACACACATACACACACACAAACACTCTGAGTACCTTTCTCCTTCCTGGTCGGAGGTTGAGTGGGCGTTGTGCCTTCTACTTAGCTTCTCATCGCTTTTCCCTGATTGCATACCCTCAGACTGTCTGAAACGCCCCACCTGCCCGGCTGCTATGGCAACCGCATCACCAGCCAATTGGGGAGGAGGAAGGGTGAAGTTGATGCATGTGCACTGTTCTAAACATGGGGCTGTGGGTTGCGGTGCGTGCTCCATTTTCCTCCTAGCTTTGCTGTAATAAAAACCGGCTTGGGCGAGATGGGGGGGGGGGTCCTCAGTGCGAGAGAGCAGGCTGGTTCTCTGTGGATTCGGAGGTGCGCTTAAGGGTGTTGTTAGGCAGGGCTCTTCTCGGATGCCTGTGGCGGTCTCATTTGAAGGTTTCCCGTGGTAACAGTAGGTTGAAAGGAACTGGAGGAGAGGGGTGGACTCGTGTTGGGGGTCTGCACATGTAACACAGAGCATGTGTGGCCACTGTGGATTTAGGTTTCACTCAAGCCAGAGAGACTGTTGCTGGATCATTTGTAGCCTTGGGGCTGTTGTGGTCATTAATATTTGGACAGTAAAAAGCTGAGAATGAGAACTTGGGTTCAGCCTGTGTGTGCTGAGACAATCTTAAGAAAATCATTAAAGTGATTTATTTTTGGCTAAACTGTGTTTATCCTTATATATCTGCAATATTCCTAGAAACGTCTAGATCTCCTGTGCTCTATAATGTGAACAAAATATTTCTAAACTAATTGCTCTTATCGAAACTCAATCTCTATTAACCACTCAGTTATCCAATCTGTAACAATCAGTTATTTTGCATGTGTGGACATCTTTGGAGGACAGGATGGATGGATGGATGGATGGATGGAGGGAGTGGACTCCTTCGTCGGTAGAGTCAGCAGTGGTATTGATTCCTGTGGTTTTATATGTTCTTTGTTTGTGCTCCGGTGTGCCAGAGCCGTATTGTCTCCTAGTAACCGCTTGTGTACACCTGGTGAACTGCATATATAAGGGCTAAAAGGAGTCCGACATCAACGCTGCCATCAATATATATATAACAATGAGTGTGGCGCTCCAACCGCTGCCTGGGAGGTCACTACTTCAGGTGAATTGGCAATTCCTGCAGAATTGTGTGGAGGATTTATTACAGGTTTGTATGGTCTCCGCTGCCGTGTGCCATCAAGCAGCCCTTGCTGCCTTATTATAATGCTGCCGCATTATTGCTGTCTGAAAATCTAAATTCTAATGTAAGCTCTTAAAATTGATGTTCGTCTTGTTTGTTTGTTTTTTGGTCTATAAATATAGACTATAGACTCAGAGAAAGTGTATTCATACTTCACAACAACCCTGTGACCTTGGCGTTTGGTTCCACTAGTACATTTATAGTGGTCAATCTCTTGCTTCTTCACATCTGAAATGTCACTTGGTATAGCCAAACCACATCAGTTTTCACGACTGGAAGATTTTATGCAGCCTCTGTGAGCTCTTGTTTGCTCTGGGCACAGGCTGCTGCAGGGCGTGGGCCGGCCGGACCAGGTGATCGCGTGTGTGGAAGCCGGAGTGGACCTGTTCGAGGGCTTCTTCCCCTTCCAGGTGACTGAGAGAGGAAGTGCCCTCTGCTTCCAATACAGTGTCACACCGGACCCAGAGGATGCAGGTTCGCCACCCCCTACAGGTTTGGCAGCGTCTTAATACATGCTTTTGAAACCGCAGGATTCACACTTTAACAAAAGCACACCCTTCTGATTCTCTGTCTTCTATCTCTCCCTCATCCTCTAATCTCCCTCTGTCTTTCACCTCTCCCTCCATCTTCCTCTCCTCTCCCCTCCCTCTCTCTCCATCTCTCCCTCCCTCTTCCTCCATGTCTTGCTTCCCGAGTGCAAGAGTGAAACGTGCAGCAGGAAGGTTTGTGGAAGGAAACTGATCATTTTAGCCAAATTAAATACCTGAGTCCATTGATTCTCGCTAAGGTAAAGTGAGTAATCTCAATCATACTGCTTTCTATTTTTGGCAGTCACTGATCACAGCAATTCTGCATGTCCAATGAATAATGTAGTTCTCCTTTATGGGCAAAACATCTCAGCCTCTGAATATGGCAATCGATTGAGTGAGTGATGCAAAGAAGGTATTGCATCAGGCACAGCCAATCAGTTATGTGTTATGTGCGAAGGGTTCAGGGCAGGTCTCGGCCAATTAGGAAGCAGCACAGGGAGGGGAGTGGTGGTGGCTGGCCAGCGACCCCCAGACCCTGCGGAATGTGTTCCATCCACATGCACATCTTCACTCTTCCCCTCACTTGACCCTTTCTTTTCTGTCTCCGACACTCTTTTGTTCCTCTCATCTTCTGTGTTGCTGTTTTTCTCGCTCCTGTTTTGGATGGGGGGGCAGAGGTGTGTGTGTGTGTGTGTGTGTGTGTGTGTGTGTGTGTGTGTGTGTGTGTGTGTGTGTGTGTGTGTGTGTGTGAGAAATGGGTGGGCCCTGTAGACTTCAGCTGACCGGAGCACTCTCACCGAGACTGCACATGATTACACATTTAAAGAAACGAGTGGACAAGCAACTTTCCCGGTTGAATTGGTGTGTGTGTGTGTGTGTGTGTGTGTGTGTGTGTGTGTGTGTGTGTGTGTGTGTGTGTGTGTGAGTGAATGAGCGTGCGTGCAGGCACATATTTACACACTAGGGATCATCATAATGGAATGGAAAAGGTTGTGATCTGTATACATTGAGAAGTTACTTTGTGTGTGTGTGTGTGTGCGTGCGTGCGTGCGTGCGTGTGCGTGCGTGCGTGTGCGTGCGTGCGTGTGCGTGCGTGTGCGTGCGTGTGCGTGCGTGTGTGTGCGTGTGTGAGACAGTGTTGGAGATAAATGGAGAGAGGCCGGCTGTAGAGCATCCCAAAGAGAATGAAGATGGCAACCCTGAAACTATAACACAGTTTGAGATGAATCTGAAGGACATAAGGTAAATGAGGATTAATGTTATCTTTTTTATTACTTTTTGTAATTATCTGATTATGGCCCCTAACACTCTCATTCTTCTATCACTCTCCCTCTAATCTGATCATCTTGATAAAATCACTGGATGGATGGAACCAATATTTCTGGTGACCTTTTGTGTTTTCACAGTATTGCTTTCAATTGTGGAGTCAGATCAGATTAGTGGTTTAAGGCGTAAATAAAGAAAGAGGCTTTAGTTTCGTGTGTGATTCTGAATCCTTACCTCGATTGCCCAAACTGGCTTTATATAGACACAGCCCTACGGGATTTTAGCACAGACTGTACAGCATCCTGATATTCAGAGTCCACTTTTGTCCTCTCTGTTGACTAAATCTGGACCATATGCTGATCTGGAGGTCGGTCCCCTTGCATCCTTCTGAGTGGTGGGTGGATTTAAGCCATGTCTCTGGTGGGTTTAGGCCACTGGCATGAATGCCCTTTGGAGTGTTGTCCATTTCATTTCACTTTCTGGTGAGCTTGAAAAACATGCCAGTGTTGCTATTCAAAGGCTCTTAAATGGTTGGTTTGTGAGTACATTGCTTCAGTAAGCAAAAGCCTTTTGTAGTCTGAACATCAATACTAACTGGCAAAATCATTGATGAACCTTAGCTTTCACCGTGCCACCCCTGCTCAGTGTGTTTCCAGGATAAAATGGTTCATAATTGTGCATTTTGTGTTTCTGGTTCTGACAAAGTCAGTGTTGCGTTTTGTCTTCAGGTACCGTGAAGACTTCCGCCCTCTTGTGGAGGGGTGTGACTGCTACTGCTGCGGGAACCATAGCCGGGCGTATGTCCATCATTTACTGGTGACCAATGAGCTGCTGGCAGGGGTGTTGCTAATGCTGCACAACACTGCCCACTACCTGGGGTTCTTCAGAGCACTGCGGGAAGCTATAAAGCGTGAGCAGCTACAGGAACTCAAGACCGCAGTGACTACAGTGGACTTGAGAGGAAGAAAATGATTAGAAGGACTAATGGGGTTTGGCTGAACATGAAAGAGACGGACCAGAGGAGGGAAGCTTTCAGGCTTTATTATGTTGGTGAATCCATTCCTCCTCACCCAGTGATTCTGCTGACACACGGGCCACAGTGTGTCTCCCTCCCCCGTCTCTGGGGAAGAACAGCAACGTGGGAGTTCTGAGCACCGGGCTTTATCTTCCCATGGTGACAGCGTTATTGGGAAAACACTTTATATATTTGTTTGTGCAAATAAGCGAAAATGTGTTTTACGGCGTTTTTCAGCCAGCGGTTTCATAGACATTTGAGTTGATTTACTATAGCACCTTTGTGCTGAGACTGCTAGCTGTCCCCAGGGTGTTACACCCTTTGTGTGTTCAGATTGTGGTGGCCAGTCTCAGCATTTTGCTCATCTGTGTCTTTTTTTTAATGGCTAAATAAACAGTGGCTCACGGGAGAATGATCCCTACATAAGGAACACATCTGTTCTCATTGTCAGCTATGCTATATGTATGAATGCTTTTGAACCTAAAATTATTCCATTAATCTTATGAATGCTTGTGGCTGTCGTCTGGAGTGGAAAATATACTGATGGGTTTTAGTTCATTATGATGAGAAGTGGGGTGCATTGGTTTACATTATCTTTATGATGTAGTATGTGAGAGGTTTTGGTTTGGTGTGTGTGTGTGAGAAGGGGAGCAGTGAGTATATGCTTGGGTGTGTGTGTGGTTGGCTGTGAATGTGTGACAGTATGTGCCTGGTTGTGCACGTATGGGCGGCGAAGTGTGTGTGTGTCATTCTCTTGTGCGGTGTGACCTTCGAGGGTCAGGTCAGGTCAGGCAACATTTCCAATTAAAGGTGTCTGATTGGCACTTGGAGGCAGGTGGTCCCCATTGCTTGTTTAAGCCAATTAGTGTCGTGGAGGGAGGCCAAGAAGATCATTAAAATGTTCCCTTCACTAAACAGCGTTACAGGGCGTTCCTCTACATTCTAAACTTCACACGTGGTTGAGATGATTAGGCTACTCGGTGAGTGTGCTATTAAATAGCCTGTTAATGCTGTGTGAGACTGACTTCTAAAGCAGGAACACCCTCAGAAAGGAAGTGCAGTTAAGATCTTCTGCTAAGGGATATGCACAGTGTGCAATCGCTCGTATGAACAAATCCATCCCCAAATTACTTCTATGAGCTTGCTGTCTTCACAAATTTTCAAATAATTAGAATTACTTCCGGACGCGGGGGGGATAAGAACAGTGCTTCAGGTGTCATACGTTACATATATAGCTTTCCCCAAGACTATAACTATGGATTCATTGTAATTGTAATTTTTGCCATTAATTTTATTAGTTTAAACATGATGTAAAACCATGTGTGATCCTACCTTGTAAGAGGTCACCAAGGGGCATCTGTTTCGAATGCCTGAACCACCCCAACTAGCTCATCTCAAAACACAGGAACCATAGCTCTGCTGTGGGCTCCACCCGGAAACTTGAACTCCACCTTGAGAAAGCGTACTGGTGGAGAAAGCTACTTTCACGAGCATGTACCCACAATCTCATTCTTCGTCATTACTCGGCGCTCATGACCACAGGTTAGTTAACAAAGCGACCTCAGATGGGAGCTCCTGGAGCTAGTCACATACCTTCTCCAGATCCATCAAACAGATAACCTGAAGTGGCAAAGTTTCATATCCTTCCACTGGGAGCAGGTGAAGAGTTAGCCCACCATTCCACAGCCAGGATGCAATCCACATTTTTCCTCCTGATTCTAATCGACAGTCTATTGATGTCTGCCATAAGCTTTCCCAGACACGCTGGAAGGCATGACCTCTATAGCAGGAGTGGCCAACCTGCGGCTCTTCCCCTGGTTTCATGCGCCTCCCCAGCCGGTCCACTCACCTGCACTAACGGTGTGTCGTGGCCCGGTTACCTCATCAGCTCTGAGGGCGACACACTGATACATCTTTGTGGTGCGCGGTTTGTTTACAAGTCTAGTGAGCCGCTAATACGTTTAAAACCGGCGAGGTCGAAAAGGTGAGACTAGCAGCATGAACTATCTGTGATATTGTGATTGTGTTTTGAAACTCGTTAGTGAGACGCGTGTAAAATGTAATGTCTTCTGTCACGTTTTGGAATAAATCACTTACGAGGTGCAGCAAAGGCACCGCACACGACTGAGGGAGCTTCAAAACTACTGACACTGTCTGTTCTCTTCTTCCTAAAGGTGAGCGCAGGTCAGTGGCATTGTAACGAGTGTTGATAACGGAGTTTATCCACTTTTTACTTAAAAAACAACAATTGCGTACATAACAGAGCTCGTAGAGTGCATGCTTGAGCAACCTCGCCGTGCGTGGCTCACCTCCAACCGTTTCAAAGTACTGAAGCACATCACGACTTGCGATTATATCGAAGTTTGTGTTTGTTTTTTTAATGTGCTGTTCGCTTAGCTTGAGTTCACCCCGGTATTTTCGTCAAACGCACATGATGCGTGAGATGAAAACACCGCTTCCCAGTCAGACCAATATTTCATTAAACAATTTGTGTCAGGTTTGCTCTCAAAATGGCAGGAAAAAATCACAGTAAAACAAAAACATGATTAAGAGAGGACATTTTTAACAAAGTAGGCAGCCCTAGCCTGGGGTGGGAAAGAGAGAGAGAAAGAGAAAGGGATGGGTGATGTTCAAGCGTGCCCATGTGTATGATGTGGCTTTGCTGTAACACAGTAAAAAAAAAAAAAGTGGCTCTTGATCTCTGACAGGTTGGCCACCCCTGGTCTATTGTTTCCCTTTGAAAAATGGCGACTGCCACACCAGTTTGCCAGTCTGAAGGTACTGTTCCCAAGGGCCATGGGATATTGTAGAGGCATGTCAGCTAAAATACGCCCCAGAACATGGGTGAATTTAATCCATCCCTGGTGCCATGCTTCTTTGAAGATTTCCAACTGCTGCAGTGACTTTGTTCAGAGTGATGGAATCTGACTCCTGGTAGCCCCTGGTCCTGCCTTCTGCAGAGAAGGCATGTTTCTCACATTAAGAAGTTCCTCAATGTTCCATCCAACACCCAAGAGTATTCTCAGTCAAGATCAGAGCTTAACCGTCCTTGCTGAGTGCAGCTTGTGTGGTGTCCATCTTCCTCCTCCTCCTCCTCACAGCATTTTCAGAACTGTCTGAGCTGTCACTGCATTTTTCAGTCATTCTCCAAACTCCTCCCATGCTCTGAATTTTTCTTATGCAACTGTACAAGCAACAAACCTTTTCGCCTTCTGGTAATCTTTATTTATTTCTGGAGTTCCCCAATCCCAGAAAACCTCAATCCCTCAAGATTGGTCTCCACCACCAGGTTCTTGTGTTGCTGCCATGTGGAAGCAGTTTGAAGTAAGGATGCAACACACCTGTGCCGCTGCCACTTCAGTGCACTGAGACCTGGAGAGTAGTACGGGATTATCCCCACACGGACCAACGCACTCGGAAACCATCGACTGTCTCCTTGCACTTTCAACACTACACCCTGCATCCTTTGGAACTTTATATGAATACTCACAAACACAGACCAGGGTTATTCATTCATTCTGTAATGTTTTTCTACTTCTGACTTCCTACTTCTGACTCGCCTTCTGTAAATACAGTATACTCTATATAGTATAGTATATTCTACCCACCAACTTACAATTGTAACTTGCACTAATTTCAAATCACTGATCACTGTCATTTTGTTTAAGATTCATTTGTATTGTAGGCAGCAGATCTGCTCTGTTGCTGCCTATTCTGCAAATGTATGTTTTGCTGCTTTGTGAAGACAGCAAGCTGTCAATGAAATTTCATTATAATCACAGATAATGACAATAAAGACTGACAGGTAGTGACATGTTTTTGGCCACAATTATGCGTAGCTTCTTTGAAAATTGAGGTCTTGAACAGGGTTCAATCAAACTCCATATCAACCACCTCCCTTGGAACATGCAAGCTCTTTCTTGGAGGTGGGAGTTCAATTAATTCCCGACTTTCCTTTGCATGTCAGTTAACGGATCAGCACCTCATCTCTTCTCCTTGGTGTCCAAAACACATGACATAACCGGAACGTCAGTCGAACTTTACCCCAAGGTGTTCTGGTATCAAGTGATAAGCAAGCTATTAACACCAATAAGGTGAAATGTGAAGGTTAATGACAAACCATGGAGGCTGTTCCTCAGTGTCACAGTCCTGTGTTCCTCACAGTCATCACAAGATGTTTAACCACACCCAAGTCAGCACGGCAGGACATTTTCCACATGAGTTTTCAGTCATCTAGGATGTTGTTCCATTTACCTCTGACATATTCTCCTATGATATATATATATATATATATATATATATATATATATATATATATATATATATATATATATACATATATACAGTTGTGATCAAATTTATTCAACCCCCAATGCTGCGAAGGGTTTTATGGAATTCAGTGCACATTTGTAATTGTGTTCATAATGAAATCTTACAAGGACTTGTTAAAGAACTAAATGCAACTAAGATAGCATCAATTTTTTTTGTCATAAAGTATTAAATGGCCTTTTTGTGATTTCTTCATTGACACAATTATTCAACCCCTTTACGACTACCACTCCTAAGAACAGAGGTTCATTCCAGTGTTTTCCATCAGGTATTGAAAACATCTGTGGATGTCAACGAGCAGCAATCAAGCATGATAAGCACCAATTAGGCAGATTTAAAAGGACTGTGATACTCAGCTCCTTCTAGACATCTACTGGTGTGTTTCCAAGCATGGTGAAGGCAAGAGAATGGTCCCAGAAGACATGAGAAGAGGTTATTGCTCTTCACAAGAATGGCAATGGATATAAAAAGATTGCGAAGTTGTTAAATATTCCAAGAGACACTATCGGAAGTATCATTCGCAAGTTCAAGTTAAAGGGCACAGTGGAAACGTTACCTGGTCGTGGCAGAAAGAAGATCCTGACCGCGACTGCTGTGCGCTACCTGAAGCGAAATGTGGAGAAAAATCCCCACGTGACTGCTAAGGAACTGAAAAAAGACCTGTCAGATGTGGGCACTGAAGTTTCAGCTCAGACAATAAGGCGCGCACTGCATAACGAAGACCTCCATGCCAGAACGCCCAGACGCACCCCCTTGCTGACTCCAAAGAACAAGAAAAGTCGACTGCAGTATGCCAAAAGTCATGTGGACAAGCCACAAAGATTTTGGAACAGTGTACTGTGGTCAGATGAAACTAAATTAGAACTGTTTGGGACAATGGACCAGCGCTATGTTTGGAGAAGGAAGAACCAGGCTTATGAACAAAAGAACACCTTGCCTACTGTGAAGCATGGCGGGGGGTCAATTATGCTTTGGGGCTGTTTTGCTTCTAATGGTACAGGAAAGCTTCAACGTGTGCAGGGTACCATGAATTCCCTTCAGTACCAGGAGATCTTGGAGGAAAATGTGATGGAGTCAGTCACAAACCTGCGGCTTGGGAGACGTTGGACCTTCCAACAGGACAATGAACCGAAGCACACATCCAAGTCCATTAGAGCATGGTTGAACATGAAAGGCTGGAACATTCTAGAGTGGCCATCGCAATCACCAGACTTAAATCCAATTGAGAACCTCTGGTGGGACCTAAAGAAGGCAGTTGCAGTGCGCAAGCCTAAGAATGTGACTGAACTGGAGGCTTTTGCCCATGAAGAATGGGCTAAGATACCCATAGGTCGCTGCAAGACACTTGTGTCAAGCTATGCTTCACGCTTGAAAGCTGTCATAACTGGAAAAGGATGTTGTACTAAGTACTAAAAAATAATGTCACTAGGGGGTTGAATAAAACTGATAATGATGTGAGCACAGTAAAGACATTTGTGGTTATTCCATCATAAATATTATGTTATGTTTGTCTAATTTATAAGTGCCTCTTTGATATAATTGTAAATAAGATGACTGAAATGATCAAAATCAATGTCAAACTGGCCAAAACACTTTATTTCAGTGGGGGTTGAATAAATTTGATCACAACTGTATATATATATATATATATATATAAATCTTCTCTTGCTCTGCTGCTTTTGGGCAGTCTGTGAGGTCAGGCTATGGGAATAAAGGTTGTGGGTGTCTGCTGATGGAGGACAAAGGTTATCAGAGTAGGTCAGTCAGAGCGAGTGACCTCTGGAACGGCTCTTCATCTGTTGGCTACAAATTGTTGTCTCCCTCATCCCACTAGTCATCTGCTGTATTATATATGATAAAATGATCCGGGGTTGCATGAGTTATACCTCTAGTGTAATGACAATGAATGCAGCTGTGATGATGCTGAGAATCCTGGGTCTTTGGGCCCATTATCAATCTATTGTAGCTGCAGCACAGGATGAATGATTATGGAAAGGTCAAAGAGGTTTGAAATGTCTGTCAATTCACCAGAAGCTGCCATTCTTTGTATTGAACCTCATTATGAGAAATATTTTAATGCATGCAGTATTTAACACAATCAAATGTCTACATTTTAAATAATTGTTTGCCATCTGCTATTGTATTGCCTTGCTGATTGGTAGAAAAGAAAGGTATGGTTCATCAAAAAACATGACCTATAGTAGTTGTCTACCTGTCACCAAAGTGAACGTTTTTTTTAACGTATTTTTTAAAGGGGTAAGACCATTGAATAAGTGGAATTCTGTGACAGTCATTTTGTCTTGTAACACTTTTCCTGTGGAATTCATTGTCTGTTATCACACTTACCCTAAACATCAGTCTACTGTCATGCTTAACTGGGAAGGCATCTAAGAGCATAACGTGTTTGGAAAGGACAAAAATAGATTCTCTGATGAATTCTTCTGAAATCAGTAGCTTCCGTCAGCTGCACTGTTCCAGTCATTGTTCAGGAAAGATACTCGATTCATTAAAACTTGAAAAACTTAAGGCATCAACAGCCTTTTGATCAATGTGTCTGGAGAGACTGTGTGTCTGTCTAAATGCCTTCAGGCTGAATTAGGTCTCAGCAGATAACAGAGACAAGTTTTTAGGTGAAGCAAACATACCTTCATGTTGCCTTCACACCCACATTCCACCACAATGCATTTTGATACATTTAATACATTGCTGATATGCAGCAATGGAATTTCACATGTAGGATTTAATAAAAATCCCTTTATGTTCACAATAAGAAGTTTTCCTTTGTTGATTTTTAACAGAAGAGCTTTCCATGAATGCATATATTTTAGTGACAGTAGTGGGAGAGGAATTGGCATGTCCTACGATGATGGGGTGGTTTTCTCCTAGCCAAGCAGAAAATGGGTGTCTGCACAGAGATGGGCTAAAGACTTACCTACTACACCATGTCTGTCCTCCTGCTTTATAACATTGAAACATACAGGAATTTCTGGAATTACCAGCTTGGAGACATTGAAGAAAGGTCAGGAAGATGAAGAAGATGATCAGTGTTGCACGAAATGAGGAAATAAGAGTCTGACCTGTGGGATTATGTCCATATAGGGAAACCGCAGATTATACAACAGAATCGAAATTGAGTTTGAAATAAGGTCTCTCAATCTAGTTATCCTGCTGAACAGGGACGTTATGCTCTTCAAGAGGATTTAAGAAAATGCCATTCATGAAGGCTTAAGGTCACTAAGGGATTTAAGATCAATAAAAGATTGAATGGTCTATAAGCAATGTCAGAAGAGCCGGAGTACAGGTGCTGAGTAATACGTTTGCCCTTGGCTCTAGATCAGTTTCTTAGTTAATATGACCAAGATATTCTAACCTTAACAATAATCTAGACCATAATAACACGTCAGCTATGGCCTTCTTTTAACACCCTATTCACTAGACCTGGCTCTTGGATTTAGAGGCAGATTCTGTCATTACAGCTGGTGCAATGCTTTCACCTTCAAAATGAACGCAGATGCAGACTAGCACCTCCCGCATCAGCACCACCCGTTTGGTCACTTCAAGAGCTGCGCCCCTCACATGCCGTCCCCTCCAGGGTGGGAGGAGCTAGTCACGACTGGGAGGGTTGGGTGTAAATGTGTCCAAATGGGGCGCGTGTCCTTGTTTCTGTCCCAGCGAGAACGATGTATGGGACACAGGCCAGGGAGCCAGCAGCATGCTGAAATCGGGCCACGTAGCTGGGTTGGTGGGGGAGTTCGGCTGCCTGAGAACTCATTGGTCTGGGCTGGGGGACCCACCGCACAAGGGGTACATTATTTCTTGTGTGGAAAAAAGCATACTTGAATTCCCCTTCTTTATCATATGAGTCAGTACCCAGAGTGCAACTTTAAAGGCAACATAACATATAATATCATTATTTATCTGCACACAAGTTTAAAATTGCTCTGGGAAAAGCATAACTGTGTTATTGGGAAGTGACTTTGGAAGTTCATTTTAGGTAAAGCTCTGACTTATCTAGACTATTGTTTATAAATTTGGCTGGTCAAGAGCTCAACTAGGAAAGGAGTCTCCTGACGTACAGGCTTGGTTTCCTGATGCAGACTGAAGCTTCACTGCGGCACTTTGGTCCTGTGCTAAATCATCATTATCGTTGTTGTTGTTGTTGTCGTCATATAATACGTTGTTGTTGTTGTTGTTGTCATATACTACGCTCAGCCTTTGTTTGGTACTCAGGGCTGTTTCAGACATGTTTTGGTCCCCTCATGACCCTTTTTGTAACCAGAGAGTATTTGTATGAGTAACTCTCATTTACTCATTTACTTACTGTGATGTGTTTACGAAACTAAAGGACTAAGATTATTTGACATTATTTTACTGCATTTATTTATCTGAGTGTTTTCATTTTTTAGTTCAAAGACTATCACAGCATTCAGTGCACTGTACCCATTCTGGGCAGGTATGTCTCTGTCCTTTAAAGGTTACATCAACATTAAAGGAAACAGTAAACATTTCCGAAAGGTCCAGACTTCCTTTTAAACTCTGGCTGTTAAGAGAAAAACATATAATGCATGAATAAATATCAGCAATACATTTGTGCATCAGGCATTAAAAATAAATCAAATGCAACGTTAACACCAAAAACAAACTCATTTATGAAATCATATATACTCTGAATTATATATACACATATTTCCTCTTACATAAACCAATTATGTGGTCAGATCAAGGGACGCAGTAGGTGGGTCTTTTGACTTTGATCTGAAAGAATGTTTAATGATTGTTTCCAGAGTCCTTGTGATAAACAGACACTTCACATGCAGTGTGAAGAGCTGCCCTTTGTCTGAGTGGTGCTGTGTACCAGTGCAGGAACTTTTCTAACCTTTCTACACAAAACACAATAACAACTCTCATGGTTCAGACAGTCTAAGTTTTATCATGCAAGATGGATCCTCAATCCAAGTGCTGAATAATAATAATAAAATAATATTAATGTTTATTTGTATAGCACCTTTCATATGCAACTCAGAGTGCTTTACAGAATCTATAGACATAAAATAAATAGATGAAAACAAAACTAATAAAATTATAACCCATAGAAATTTCCTAAGTAAAATGCAGAACTAAACAAAAAGGTTTTGAGGCTCTTCTTGAAGGTGTGCAGGGATGAAACCTCTCTGAGCTCCTCAGGAAGAGAGTTCCAGAGTTTAGGGCCATAGTGGCTGAAAGCACCCTCTCCAATCTTTAACTGATGTCTGCGCGCAAAAACCCTGCCTAGGGTTACGGTGCACTGCACAATGCACCAGTATACTTCATCTTCTGTCTTCAAAAATGAATCTTTATGAATGAATTTTTTGTGTGTTCTCACTACACTAGCACCCTGTGTGCCTGTGCAGGCCCCTCCTACAACTGCGTTGTACACAAGGAGGCCCCTCCATTACACAAGGAGGTGTTGCAGTGCAGTTCGTTTTCTGTACCACAGAGAGTGGGAGACAGGGATGGACAGGCCTTACTGTGTGAGTGTGTCCACATGAGGGATAATCACATAAGTATGTATGAGGAGGAATGTGGTACTGTGGTGTTTTGGCTGCATGTGGACCTGCTAGTGCACACGTTATTGATCTAGTGAATTATCTCGGGCGACAGCTGCATGGTGTGGATGTTGATTTATTTGTACATGCACCCTCCAGTCTAGAGTTCTGTAGCTGCAGATCTTGTGTATTAATCCACAGGTCTAGATCCTCCAGTCTATAACAGCTAATGAATTCAGATCCTGCAGCTGGGACCCACAATCAAATGAGAAGGGACATCGGCAGCTGGAAGAGAAGCGGAGAGTCCGAAGGTTAGAAGTAGATTAAAAAACACACACACCCACACACTTCATCTGTCAGCCAAGAAATGTAACTTTTGGGGTATGTGTGTGTTAGTTTGGAAGGTTTTCCCCATCTCTCCTCCAGCTGTAGCTTGTCTGAACCGGGGCGTGCCTTCAAACATCACTGTGCTAAGACACAGACATGATGGCTCCACACAGCATCAGTCTCCCAGGCTGTCATTAGTTTTCACACATACACCTAAACATGAGGAAAATATGACAGCAGTAATAACACTGATGTTGATGTAGGCTGCATACTTTGTAACAAAGTGTTGGCAGAGTGTAGAATCAGCAAGAATTTCCTCCTGTCTCACATCTGCCAAAGCAGATATGATGCAGTGATATATTCTGAAGCATTAAAAATTAAATGAAAAATGCTAAATTTTAATAAAACTTGTGAAAAATGCTAAAATGCTTACCACAAAACAAAGTTAGCCTGTTTTTACGCAGCCTTTAATAAGAATAGATTGTCCCATTGTGTGGTGACTGGACCGCACCGTTTTACTGCAGTGCTGAATCAGCAGACCAGAGTGTGAAAGGAACAGTTCGTGTTGCTGCAAAGATGTTTGCAACCAAAACATATTTTGTAGTGTGGAGGAAGGTTTGGGGGGGGGGAGGCAAATACTTACAGATTCCGGTTCAGGAGAGGAGACGGGGGGGGGGGGGGATAAGGGGGGTTGCCAGCAAGCCAGCGGCTAAGTAAAACAGGAGAAATTTTAGTAAAGTGCTTTAATGTCTGTAGTTCAAAGTATAACACTGGCAGAGCCTATAGCTCTGCATGCGTTACTATTCAAACAAGTGATCATAGAAAATGGACGATCCTGACGATCCTGGTTTAAGACAAACAATGTCTGCTTCCATATATTACCTTTTATCCCTTGCTGTCTCCATCCTCTCCACGCAGTAAAATTACTACTGTGTCTTATTATCTGCTTTGGTCATTATTTACGATCCAACATTGTGCCCACACGAGCGGCTGAGTGCTGCTGTGCATATGTGGGACTGGATGGACATGTGCGGGCACATATGTGGGAGTAGATGTATATATGTGTGTGTGTGTGTGTGTGTGTGTGTGTGTGTGTGTGTGCGAGTTAAACAAGACAATGAAAACAGTTAAACCACCCCCACAATAAAAAAAATTTAAATCCCACAATCATGTGACTACTGTTTTGACAACTTTAGATCTAATGTAATGGTAATTGTTTTAGTTATGGATTTTACTCATGGGAAGTAAGTTTAAAGAATGAAATCTAAGGAAGCTGATTCCCGCCACAAATGGGCCTCTATAGAACTCTGATGAAGGGACTTAAGGCAAGGGGAGTGAAAACAATCGACACTCACGCTTTCACACGCTTGGTCACTCCTTTTTCTCGTGTCACACGTTTTCTGCTTGTATGAAGCAGAGTCAACCCCCCCCCCCCCAAGTTGCACAATGCGTGTACAAAGAAGTGTCCTATATAGAGAGCGCGTGACGATGCACTGACAGAAGGATGGTTATCTTTGGAAAAAAGGACGGTGAAGTGACCTCGGTGCTGTCCCACCATCTAGGCGTCCCAAGCTGTGATCAAGAAGAACCGTGCGCACATTCCATCATTAATAGACAACTGCTTTAGCTAACAAGGTAACGAAAAACGTCAGATTGGATCTCACCTCTTCTATTCCCTCTCTCGTGGAGTTAGTATCTTCACGTGGCTCCTTCCATAACTTTACTCCCTCAAAAACATCTCAGCTTAGGTCTCAGCATGCCTGTCTAACGCCTCATCATGGATGGCTGTCTGGATTATAAAACTGAATCCCAGTAATGCTATAATCTGGACAGCTCCTTTTAGAGTTCCTTGATCTTGCCCTCCAAAAATGCATAAAACCTGGACGTGGCTTTGGCCAGGCAGCTTTTTGTCACAAGGGAAACAATTAGAAATAGGTGGGAATGCTAACAGGGGGCGGAGTTACAAATGGAAGGGGCGTGGCAGGAGAAACACATGGGAAACCAAAACATAGACAAATGGCTAAATAAACAAAAGGTACACTTGACAGGTGGGGGCGGGGCTAGACGTGACACTGTTCTTCTCTGTCCATGCCTCTTCTATGACTCAGATATGCACGTTTCATACGTACAACATCAAGATGATTTAGGCAGATGATTTACGTCACTGCATGGCTGAGTTCCCTGTATTGGCTTCCTGTAGTTGCCTGCATCATATTTAAAACCCTGACGCTGCCTACAAAGCCAAAAATGTACTTTCTTTTTCCTCCGCCCACCTGCACGCACTAGCCTCACCATATACTATTTCCTGCACCCCTTGTACCTGTAGGTACAGTCATTTTGAACCACCACCCCTCAAGGCACAGGGAAGACAAGAATTTGTTGTGTACTAGTCTCCAGATGGTGGGATGAACTTCCACTACCTGTGTTTACAGAGTCCCATGCTGTCTTCTAGATTGAAGACTCATATCTTTGAGAAGCACTTGAATGATCCATAGCAACTTCAGGGTACTTGAAGGCACTAATCATTAATGTCAGCACACGAGCAAGTTAAATACTGTCCTTATAATTCTGTTTCACAGCAACAAATAAGGCACCAAATTCAACCTTTCAAAACCCTTTCACGTGTCCCACAATTCAGAAAACACTCTAAATATAACTCAGTTTCTTCTGAGTTATATTTAGTTATGCTGATGCTCTAAAACTCACCCTCAAGTTTTCTGAAAGTCTTTCAGACAATTCTCCCCCCTCCACCCCCAAAGCTGCTTTTATACTAATAATATTCTTTTAGATTTAACAACCCAGGAGTGACTCTGCTTCCCGGGGAGGCTGAAGAAAACCCCCCTTTCAAACCCTCACCATGTCCTACAACGTGGACCTCAGAGAGCATGCTGTGCAGATGCCTCACTGCTTGGTTTGAGAGCTGCTCTGATCTGGACTGCAATACCTTGCGGAGAATAGTGAGCTACCAGCAACACTGTAGATCAGGGATGTCAAAGTCAAATACACAGAGGGCCAAAAAACCAAATTTGCTACAAGTCGAGGGCCGGACTGGTTCAATGTTTATTAAAACATATTGAAATGATTGCACATAGCCTAACACAGTGTATATTATTTAATGCTTAAATGAATAAAGCAATATTTCTTATGGATCTGTCAGTAATTTCAAGTGAAAACATTTTTCAACAAGCAAACAGATAAAAACAAACTTCCTTCAAAGAAAACATGTTCTGTACATTAAATGAATTAATAAATGAGTAAAGGTTTGAAAAGTGCTGGAATTTAGGCTAAAGTACTTGAAAATGCTTGAAATTGTAACTACTTCGTTTCACAACAAATATCTGACTGAACAGTTCTCTTGTATTACGTTAACAAATACGAGCCTCTTGTAATTCCAGGACGAAACATGAGAGAACGTGAAGACGTTAAGATCGTGCGTTTTGAAAATAAACAACCATTAAATAATGTGAATAAAAAGCGAATTATTTCGAATAATTTCGAATAGATGTATAAATATTTAACTTTATTAAGTTTAACGTGCTGGTGCGCGCAAAGTTACAAAATTCGAGAGGTGCACGACCTCGCGAATCGACAGCGCGCGACGCCCTCGCCCACGGGCGGAGCCACTGCAATTACGTCATTTTCGCCGAGCGGACCCTCGCCGCTTGTGTGCACTGCAGTGACTTCGCGGGCTACCATTGCATTGTGGGGAATGTAGTGTTTGTGCGTGCAAAACACCAGCGGGCGGCTGTGGCCTGCGGGCCGGTTCTAATAGTAATTAAATATCATCCAGGGGGCCATAGATAATCAATTCGCGGGCCGGATCTGGCCCGCGGGCCTTGACTTTGACATATGTGCTGTAGATGATGGCACCCCCCCCCCCCCCCCCCTCACCTACCAACTAAACTTCTGATTATTATTATACTACACTACTCTCTCCTTCTGTTTACACCTCACACACCTGTCCACTACACTACTCCTTCCTTCTGTTTACTCCTTACACACCTCTCCACTACACTACTCTCTCCTTCTGTTTACACCTCACACACCTGTCCACTACACTACTCCTTCCTTCAGTTTACTTGGGCTACATCTTGCACCTCACAGACATGTGGTGCAGACAGATATGTCATAGCTCCTCCCCCAGTTAAACCCACCCCTGCCTCACAGACACTACCACCTGCATATTTACATACATCTTCGTATTGTTTAACTACTTCCATAGTCCTTCTTGTATGTTAATGATAGTATGTGAATGACATGTCTAATTTATTTTGTATTCACCCATGGTCACATAACAAATGGCTTCTTTCATTGTTAAGGCAACTCGAGGCACATTGACACCACTCAGTCATTCACTTGTGACAACTCCTAACCTCCGAACCTGCAGGGGGCAGAGGTGTGTAGAGGGAGTTCCTGAAGCAGCTATAACACCTGCACACCTGGTTGGGAAAATATTTGTGAACAGAGGAGCACACAGGATAGAAGAAGCATGGAAGACAACTGAGCCCACGGTCAAGATGCAACTGGTACGGGATTGAACACTGTCAATTTAAATGGGGAATATTAAGCCACTGTTTATGTAATCTGTTTTGTCTGGATGATTTGTAAATGAGTTAGTGACTCACTTCACGTTGTACCGAGAAGCATCTTATGCTTATGGTGCATGAAATGCATACTTCTTATAGGTAAACTGAAAATGTGTACTCTGTTTTGGCATGGACTTGCACAAACTTACTGTTTTGGTTATTTAGACTTGGGTTACAGTAATGCTATGTTCTTCATTTCTTCATTTTAAAAGTCATTAATATAAATGACACTAATAAACTTCAACGAAAGGAACACTTGAGTAGTCCCACTGCGTCTTTAAAAGCACCGACAGGCTCTTTTCAAGTTTGAGCAAAGTGAGCAAAGAACTGAGGGAAAACTTCTAGATCTAACAAATAGATTCCACTGAGTGCTGATTAAACTGACCTATCACAGACCTGAATTAATGTTTAGTGCTGATTAAACTGACCTATCACAGACCTGAATTAATGTTTTGGGAATGTCACTCATAGTCGTATGTTTCTGTCAGTATAGTGCAGTATTTTGGAATAGAATCTCTTGTGCTATATGAAGTCTCTCTCTCTCTCTCTCTCTCATACACTGTTTTGTTATACTGAGGGTTATAATGGCATAACTACTCACTGTCCAAATGCAGTGGCTTCAACCAGCACTTTCATCACAGTTTTTTGCCGTTGCTAAAACCCAATTTTATCAAGACTTAACACAGCAGCCAAAGCCACACACACAACACGCGAAACATCTCACGCTTTTGGAAAAAGCAAAGACTTCATCCAAAACTCTTTAACCTCTTGCCAAATTTGTATTTTTGCTTCCGAACTGCACACAAATATCAGATGAACAGCCTTTCCAATATGACACCTACTACACTAATGGGACACATGGAAAACACTTCTTCTGTGTGTGCTCAGTGTGTAGTCTGCTGTACATGTCTGTCATAGTACTCGTATATTCATGTATATTCTCAAATATACAGATTATTTATGTATTTTCAGTGTATATATACCCCATAAAGTACAACACAATTATAAGCGGAATTTCCATATTTTCAGTACTGCAAAACATGACGTATACATTGTAATACATAGACAGGGCCGGAGTGGGACACTTTTTCAGCCCGGGAGTTTTATGACCAAATCCGGCCCAAAATTATTTTCCCCTCCCAATCGGCCCAAACTAGAGATTAACATGAACCGGCCCATCGGGAATCCTCCCGAATCTCCCGATTAGCCACTCCGGCTCTGTACATAGATATAACAAAAGGCAAACTAAGAAGACTTGTAACTTTGACATGCATAATAAGAGTATATCTTGTCATATTTGGGTGTTGCTAGAAGATCTCATCGACATCACAGCTGCTGTCTTCTCTGACCAGACAGCGGGGAAAGTTCCTTCTGGAGTGGTGCATCCTGAATGGATGTTGCTAAAGGTGACAGTTTAAGATGTTGTAAAAGTATGCTAATGTTTGCTCTGGTCATATTGATGATGGCCTCTTTCTGTTCTGGGGGGTGGGCTTCTCTCCCCATTAAGGGGTAGTCCAGCAGTTCTGCAAAAACATGATGTGAACATTTTACTGTATTGGCATGAAATCAACCTATTGTAAGTTCCTGTAACTACTTATATGGTGCTACACCACAGTAGTACAGTTCTGTAATTTAGGTAGCATGGTAGAGTGCATAAGTACTTACTTATTCTTATTGTGAATTGACCAGATGATATTTTTCTTAAATTGAATTGACCAGATGATGCTACAGTGTAGTGGCACAGATTAGGCTGGTCACTTTGCCTCAACCCATGGTCATGGCCACATGGTCAACCAAAGTGGCTCTGATCTCATCCATTATAGTTGCTTGTCCTCTTTTTCATTCTTATTCTCATCCTTTTCCTCATCATTTGTACCCTCTTTATAGTGCACATTTTAGTCATTACTAAATGTGTAAAATTTGCTAGAAGTGTTTGGATAATTGGCTTGGATAATTGGTAGAGTTGCATGACTGTTTTTTCCAAAATAAACACATGGTTTTCAGTTTGGAATGTTGTGTCTAATGTAGGGAACTGTGTTTAATGTTTTACAGAAAGTGTGTTTTAGAAATGCTAAATGAGTTTAAGGCAGAGAATGTGCTTAATGTGCACCAGGTCAATAGATGGGCGAGTCATTGGTTTCCAAAATTCAAGTACCAGTTTTTGGAACTGTAATCAAATGGTATTAACTAGAACTATCAGCCCTTTGTTTTGTCGCTAAAGGACTGTGAGAGGCGACATAAGTTACTTCACTATCAAGCACCATTGACTTTTAATGGATTATTGTGGAGTTTGTATGTGACGCACGGACTGTCTTCTGCCCTCTCCTCCTTATCTCGCTGGTGGTGCAGTGCTGGATGGAGAGGCAGCCGCTCTGAGGTGGTGTGGTGGAGAATGGAGCCTGTGAACATGGGCGCCTCGGTCTACAGGAGGCAGCGTTCAGGCTCCAGACATGGGACACAATAGCCACAGGAACATTTGCATACCTACCAGTCTATAGGTCGGATTTACATACCAATAAGTATATAGCAGCATGTGGTCAGACTGTGGCAGAGAGGGCAGAGTGAAGTCTGGATGTGTGGGGGGGCGGGACCTCCTGGGCCTGCTTCACTCCGCTTTACTGCTGGACATCACACACGCAGGGAAGGACACGGATAGTAATGCTGTGGCACTTCAGTACACACACGGCACACAACACAGTATACACACATACATAGTACACAAACACACGCAGTACACACACAGATAGACACACAATCGGTGTTCAATCTGAGCAGATTTACATTCTTAATTCACATTCAAATTATTTATCCACACTCATGTACACACACAATGTTCAAAATCTCATTAGAAATACAAACTTAAACCAAACAACTCATCGAGCGTTCATTAAATCCTCCCACAAACCACCTCTCTTACACACAGTCACATGGATACATACAGCCAGATCATTTGCTGCAATAATAAAAAAAATGAATTGCTTTTATTCTTTTTTTTAAACATGAAACATGTTCCTGTGTTAAATACGTTGCAGATTACAATATTTATCCTGAATCCCTACCGACCAATTAGTGGCTTGGAGTACAGATTTGTGCGACATGTGAATTCCTCTATTCCGCTGGGTCATTTCCAGGATATTTCAGACGTAGCGTGCATGTGTGAATGTTGTTTCCTGTTTGCAGTGTTTTGTGTGTGTGTGTGTGTGTGTGTGCGCGCGCGCACTCAGCCCGTTTATGTCGTTGTGTGCACTGTGTTAAAGAAGTGGGAGTGAAGAGTTTTCTGTAATAGTTCAAACCTCCTCCATTAGCATCTGCCATTATTATGTCTCAAAGTGGGTAAGGAAGAACACTGAAACACACACACACGTATATAGGACTCTTCCCTGTGAGTGATAAGATCACTCTGACAGAACCTCATTGTCTCACAGTCTGACTGGGTTGGTGTGGACGGCAGAGGTGACTGAGCGGGACTGCAGCACTGGACCAGTGTCAGGGGGAATTCATTAGGTGTCACTGGCCCAGCACTAGCAATTAGGGAGCGAGTGAGCTGCTATCACTCACCCTGTCTGTCCTGCTGAGCCACCGAGATCAAACACGCACAGCTAGTTTTCCCGAGTGTAGAGAGACCAGGCAGGCCATTCAAATACACTCCAGCCTGGCATGCATTCCTCACCCATTCTCTCCATCTCTCCCCTTCTCTCCATCTCTCTATCAATCTTCATCTATCCGTGTACCTCATTTCCAGCTGAGCCCTTCATCGAAGGCTTTTGAAAATCCGCACATTTCGCTCTTTTTATTTAATGCTTTCTGTCACTTAATCATTTGCGCGTTCACCCCCAACCTGTGCTGAGGTTTTTGTCTCAGACTCGTGGCCAGACTATTCGTTCTTTTTCTCTCCCTCTTCCTTTGTTCAAGGAATTTGTCGTGCGCTCTTATGTTTCGGATTCGTAATAACACAGAGCTGATGCAGTCTCCAAATTGAATTTAATTCACAACAACACAAAAGACGCTCCATATGTCATGGATCTTATCTGTCCCTCATCTCAGCAGTCTTGGATAGCCATCACCTCTCATTAGCATCAAAGATGAAGTCTCAGATCTTTCATCCTGACCCTTTGGTGTCCCTGCACCTGACTCGGGCCCCGCCCACCAATCCCACGCCTTCTCTACATTTCCTCTATGACTTTCTGTGATGGTGTATGACGTGGAGGCATGCCACAGATCTCAGTATAAATGATACATAGCCTTCCATGCAGGTGCGGACGAGGGCCTCCATCAGAGGCCAGAAATGAGAGAATCTACTGAGTAACTGGCAGGAACAGAACGGTCCAGAACCGTCGCGTCACATCCATGCTGCGAGCTTTTGCTTTTGGTCATTGTCCCATCAGTCATTTGGAGGTGGACTCCCCCTACATTCCCTCCTGCCATCGCAGAGTTGACGACCTCTCTACCTCCAGTCCAGGGTTCACAGGTGATAAAAGTTCATGAGATGGTGTGGAGGCCCACGCGGCCTGGTATTCTCCTTTTCCTTCCGTTTTGTAGTTCAGTCCAATTTCAGCATGTAAGAATTCTGATGAAGGCACGGCGAAACTCGATGTTGAAGGTGGTGTAAATGACAGGGTTCAGGGCACTGTTGACGTAGCCCAGCCAGGTGAAGGCGCTGTAGAGCTCAGGGGGTATGTAGCACTTTCTGCAGTGAGTGTTCAAGATGTGAGTCACAAAGAAGGGTAGCCAGCAGATGAGGAAGACCCCTGGAGGACACATACACACACGCACACACACACACACACACACACACACACACACACACACACACACACACACACAAGCAAATACACTGAATATGAACTTGCAATTAATACATCAAACATTTAGCTTTCATTACCATGCACTATCCCTCCAGGATATTCAGAGCTCCTAATATATGGTAGCGATTAGATGTCCAACAGCTGCTCTTTCAAATGATGCTCAAAAAAAAATCACACTCTGAAATGTGTAAGATACCCAGAAGTCTATCTTAAGGGCTTGGCCTCAAGAACGGCTTGACCAATCAGCTTTCAGCTGTGGCTGCTGATTTTATTCATTCCCCAATTAGGCAGACACCTCAGATTACCATCAGCATCATTCATCAGCCCTCGATTGCTTCGGTCTTCCACAGAGTGCTGCAACAAATTGTGAGACACGATGCTAATTGTGTGAAATTCTGCAGACAGCAGCTGTGAGAGGCTGCTGGGCTCATGGCTCCAGAGCTCAGATTCTAGATCTGGGGCTCTAGAGCTAGGATTCTAGATCTGGGACTTTAAAAGTTGTGACTCCAGCATATTGCCCCTCTCATCATCACCTACGTAGGTACAAGAGTGAAAGTGAACAGAAGTATCGCTTGTTCTCCATACGTCATAGTTAGAGACGGTACTGTCTGCCTCGTTAAGTCCGAATTCCGGGTTGGTTTTGTGAAACCCTCTTCATAAATTAATTCAGGGAAGGAGCTGGGCTTTCTGACAGGGCATTACTCACCCAGTACAATAGCCAGCGTTTGTGTAGCTTTCTTCTCCCTGGAGTGCATAGTCCTGTGGCGGGCCTGGGTGGACCTGGGTGGTCCACGAGGGAGTGGCTGGAGGGTGGTGTGCGTACGCCCGTTGGACGACTCCTTCACTTCACAGCTCCTCATGGCCACCTGGCCTTCCTCCTGTCCCTCTTCGTCCTCCTGGTTGGGCTCCTGTTCAGTGCGGGCAAAGGAGGCATGGCTTATGCTGCAGTAGTTCTGAATGTCCACTGGGGGCAGCAGGGAGTTCTTAGCGGGCACGGTCCGTAGGCGTTTGCGATGCAGACAGCCAGGGAGAAGCTTGGGACGAAGGACCTTCTCGGAGCTCTCCTAATCACATATGAAAAAAAAATGGAAATATATGGGAAATATGATAGAATGGCTTTACTATCACAGTAACACAATGAGTGCAGTGTTCATCTAGTTATTCTTAAAGTAACACAGTTTTTCATTAAACTTTCAAATGATGGAGACACATGGGACCCAGTATTGTTTCAGCTTTGCTAGGAAACCTTTGTAATCTTTAATCTCACTGTCACTTATCTTCCATCCCCATCAACTAGACTTTGCTACACCTCTCCAAGTAGCCACTATATAAGTTCTGGTGTTTTTGTTTCTCCACTGAGCGGACAAGGTCATGTCAGCTTCTGCAGCCAGACATGTCCGCAGACCTGACTCATTTCTTCATTATCTCCACACAAGATACTGCTGTCCCCCTCTCCCAGCACCTCTGATTCTCACACGCCCCTGATCTCCAGTCTTGATCTGTGGACACTCGTGTAGCGGCTATAGTGCGCCGCAAGTGCCTGGCCCGGTGCCTGGCCCAGTGCCCTATTGAAGCGAGCCACTCTTTGAAGTTATCTGTGGAAATGTGTGTGACGGGTAGGAGGAAGGTAGTCGGAGGCAGCGTAGGGAGGCGAGGCGTGCTGTTGGAGGCAGCGTAGGGAGGCGGTCCGTCCTGCAGCTACAAAGCTGCTAGCTAGTGACAACATGCACCCAGACTGTCCTGAAACTAGCCTCTGCGATAGTGGAGTCGGATACGTGAAGCGGAGTCAGGCTCGCATAAATGCGGGGGGGTTGGGGGGTCGTCTTACTTGCTTAACATGCAGTCTCACAGTCATACGCACATTTACCACATTGAGCTGGATGGGGGACAGGTCATGTCTCTCTTTATGAGTCTCCTCCTGCAAACAAGTCTCCTGCACAAATTAAAGCAAAGGCAAAGGGTCAGATGCAGATAGTCATATAAATAATATATAAAATTGTGTGTGTGTGTGTGTGTGTTGTAGAGCGGGGGAGAGAGAAAGAGAGTGATAAAAGAGACTGAGAAAAGGGAGTGAAGTAGAGAAAGACTGAGCAGAAGAGAGGAGAACCTTACTTAACCTTACCTGCTGTCAGCAGTGCTCTTCTAATCAAATCTAATTACACTAATATCCTCACCCTAACTGGCACATTGCTCATTCACAAGCATGCACGGACTTCTGGGTCTTGCATGCAGAAATAGCATGCATGCATTTACTGTCAAGCCAGGTATGCATCTGTAAGCAATCTCAGTTGTACTGGGACGTTCTGTCCAACGATATCCACAGCAAAGGGAGCCACGCAAGCATGAGGTTCCCAGAGGACACGTGTGTCATGGACAGCAGGTTCCCAGAGGACACGTGTGTCATGGACAGCAGGCTATGGTAGTTGCAGATGTGTTAATCAGCAGCTAAACTCTCCTTGCTGAGTAAAACGACTTTTTGAAAGAAAGAAAACCTCTCAGCACATCTTAAAAAGGTTTTCCTCTGCATATCACATATCACTGCATTTAAATGAAACCTAACCATGCAATAAAATTCCTAGAGTGCCTAGCGCCAGAATGGCTTTGTTGGGACATTTCCAAGGGCTTGACTTTCAAACAAAGGCTATAATATGGAAATCCAGTCATGTGATTGGGTGAACAACCACATGCTAACCCACAGTCATGCTGTTCAGTAAAGCAGAAGAAGAAAGTCTGAAGAAAAGCAAATGTATTTAGTGCTTGTTCAATGCTGAGGAAAATAATGCCAGTGTAGGGTGTGATCCAAGATTTATCTCTAACAAAGTGGTTTGAATCACTTAGTTGGATGCAGTGTTGAAACCCACACGAAACCTAATGGATGTGAGATACTGTTATTAATATCTTGTGTTCTTTATATTGTAATGGAAGGATGATTTTTGCAGGGCACAGCCAAACATCACAACACCTCAAAACATCAAAACGTTTATGAGTCTGACTTAGAAAGTCTTAGAAAATGATATAGCAAATAAAATATCTAGATAACTATTTTATTCCTATGTAACTGACTGTGCTCGCTCTCTCGCTCTCTCGCTCTCACTCTCTATCTATTCTATATATATGTATATATAGTTTGTGTATTGTGTGTGTGTAAGACAGTGAAAGAGAGAGATTAATAATGGTTAAGTACACACAGTTTTATGAGACATGAGGGTCCATTAGCTGTGCTCCTCAATCAGAAGGAGGAACCAGTTTGTATGTGTAGATGTTGAAATCATAACCATTCATTCCATCAATGACTATGATTATTATGATTTAACATAATAATAATAATAATAATAATAATAATAAGTGCGTGTGTGTGTGTGTGTGCTCTGCTCTTACTGCAGGTGGCTGGGCAGCCTGAGCCTGGCCACTGGCCTGGCGAAACGTTATCCTCTTCCTCCTCCGCCTGAGGAAGACGTAGATGCGGATGTAGACCAGAAGTGTCACTATGAAGGGGAGGTAGAATGACACCACTGATGAGTAGATGACAAAATCCGGGTTTGATATGGAGCACACCAGTGGGTCATCTGCAAAACGCACACACACACACACACACACACACACACACACACACACACACACACACACACACACACACACACACACACACACACACACACACACACACACCACCAAAGCACACACCCAACGCACATAAACACACCACCAAAACCTGCATTTAACATGTGTAACTACATCTGAGCACTCTGTGACTCCACCGTTCAACCGTAACTCAAACATTATTAGAATCTGTCAGCTCATTTTTATGGTGTTCTAAACATCAAAGCCACGATGTGATAAGTGAAGAGGAAGTAATGAAGTTGTCTCTGCTTTAACGTGTAATCAGTACCCTCACATGCACAGACCTGCAGAATTCACAATTATATGAGCTAGTTTCTATGGTGACATAATTAAAGATCCTTGTAACTTGTCACCATCAACCCTTTAGAGTAGGTGGATCAGGAGGAATCCACTGGGAGCAAGTAGAAAAAATGTCTACATTATTCCAGGAAGTCTTATTTTTGTATGATACAGCTTGTTACATCTTCTCATGAGAGTAATCTTGTTAACTGATTGCATAAATTACTTGGATTCAGCATTTGTTCTATACAATTGCAAAATTTTATCAGACTGATTGAAATGTCAAATCTTTATTTCTGATTCTACGCATATTCGCACTGCTGTTTGAAGATTTGTACTTTAGAAACAATGGTAACACTTTTAATATGGTTCCTTTGTAACCTAGTAACTATGTAAGGATAAATCATGACTGAACATAGTAACATAAAAAACAAATATAGTAAGATCATGAACAAGTATAGAAACATAGCAAACAAATATAGAAACATCATAAACAAATAACATCTAGAAACTCATGTTAGATTTTGCTTCTCAGGTGAATGAGACGAGTATCTCTCTGGTCCTTGGGCATAGTGATTCTACATACTAACACTCATGCAAATCATCAAATAGTAAGTAATAAATAATTAATAACCATTTAACCATCACACAATAGTATTCGTCTGAATCCTAAAAGGTGTGCTGCTATGTGTTTTATATTCAAACAAAATATCAATGGTTGGCAATCTATTAGATGATTTATTACCAGACTTCAACATTTCATCATGAATCATGAACTGGAACAGTGTATGAGACACCTTCATTAGTTAAGAGTTTCGGTGTCCTTATTGCAATGTAAGATCATGCCACAAAGTCATATGTAAGTGATGAAATGCATTAGTAAACAAACACTACCTATCGATGCCTAAGCGCTCATTAACAGTAACAGTGAGTAGTATTTGTCCCCTGTTACTATGTAAAATCATTCTTTCTGTAGATGTACTAGAGGAAGTTCCTTCTCCTGATTGTTCTCTGACTGTTCAGTGAAGCATAATTCAGTACGAGTTTGCCATAATTACTATTTTCCTTTATGATACTTTTATATCCATTCATGTTGATGCTATATTTGTTCACAATTTGTCCTTGCATAGTTACTAGGTTCCTTAGTAACCTAGTTACTAAGGAACCGTATTGAAAAGTGTTATGGAATTAATTATAATAAAATGCAACAATACAGTATGCTTTCCAGTATGTTTGCTCACTGTGTTGAAGATTCAAGCAGGTGTGTAACGGAGTGGTGAAGGAGAAAAGAACACTAGTTACAGCTAACTAGTCTAGCAGCATTGGAATTTCAAATAATTCTGTAATATACCAAAATAACTTACTCAAAATGAGTAAAATTTTGGTGAAATCTCATGATAAACTGAATTGTTTCTTAAAGAATTGTAATCAAATCGAACCACTGTGAGGTCCGAGATTTTGACCACTCCTAGCCACCATTATGAAAAGAAACAGATGTCATGAGTGTTTACCTGTAGTATTGAAACCAAACAGTAGGGGGCAGGAGACAGCAAAGGCCAGAATCCATACAGTAGCAATCATGACGGACACCCTTTTACGAGAAGTGTGAGTAGTGTTGTACAAGACAGGCATTACCACGGCTGTGTACCTGCAATGACAGAGACATGTCATCTACCTGGAAAGGTGAGAGTAGCAACACTTTTCACTTTTTATTGTCACGTGACTCAAACACCAATATTAACCAATAAGTTCATTCACAGGCCTCTCTCTGCACATAAAACATTACACATAGATATAAAACTCAATATAAACCCCTAAACACAAAAATCCATATAGAAAACAGCCTTGAAAATGCCTATATAGTGGTGCATTCCACCTTCTTTGGCATTTAGACCCACAGCAATTAATTGTGGCATAGATTCTACTAGGTGTTGAAATCGTTGTGCAGGAATCTTAGCCTGTGCGGACTGGATAGCGTCTCGCAGTACGTAGATGGATGTAGTGACCTCTTCTAATTAGCCAATTCTAGCTCATCCCAGAGATGCAAGATTTAGATCTGGGGTCTGAGAAAGTCAGACAAGCATGAAACTCTTGGTCAGAGGGCCAAGGGTGTGCCAAGAAAGCATCATCCCCACCATTCCTCCATCTGCACCCGCCTGAACTATTGACACCTGACAGGAAGGGCTGATTGATCCATGCTGCTTGTGCGAGGTTCTGACCCTTACATCAGCATGGCGCAACAGCTGTCTGGATTCATCTGACCAGGCAATGTTTTTCGACAGCTCAGTCATCCAGTTCCTGCAATTTTGCCCACTGAAGTCTTTCCCTTAGACGGCAATGTGGTCAAAATGGTTATCTGCTGTTATAGGCCAGCCATGCTAAGGAATGATGATTTGATCGGACATATTAGTTGGAGCATCAGCATTGAATTCAGCTGCAATTAGTGTTTTGCATGTTGGTCAGAATGATCCACAGCGTCCTTCTCTGACCCCTTCCATCCATGAGTTGTCTACATCTACTGAATCAACTTTTGCTGTTTTTCCTCAATTACACCACTCCCAGTTTACTGTCTAAGAAAACTTCTCATCTGATTTTATACTACTCTCCAGGGTACCGTGTCTAATTTCCATGAAGAGATATTCCGGTCCTGAAAGGGCAGGTGTCTCCCTTGAGGCCCTCTTCGGTGATGCAGAAAGGTTCTTTCTACAAGCTGTGACTGACTCATTGTCATTTTGCTCTTTCCTATCTGTGTGGTCATTATTGGTCTGTCATTACCCATAGTGCCTTGTTCAGCACCATCTCAGGTGGAGAATCTTTCTCAAGTATCGGTTAATGAATGCTTGGATCGTTTTGGAGGACACTCCATGTCTCTAAACCACTCACGGATGTAATTTTGGGGGGGGGGACGGGGGGGACATGTCCCCCCCACTTTTTCAAAAGCCGGCTTTGGTCCCCCCCCAGTTTTTACGGTTAAAACCAAATATTTAAATAGCGACGAATCCATGTCCCCCCCACTTTTGAAATCAAAATTACGTCCATGAAACCACTAAAGCAGGGTCACTTGCTCAACTCGATGCAGGTGGGCAAATGACCCTGCTCGACTCTCCCTGGTTTATGTAGTATCCATGAATGTTGTATCCATGATCCACAGTTACTCTTCACTTGTGATCTTCCTTAAACCTCAGTGGCCTTCACTAGTACTTAGTACTCAAGAGATTCAAGTGTTTTACCTCACATGTAAGATTTCACCATCGGTGCTACATGTGGTAGAACTATTGGAGTAAGGGCTATGGCACTATGGGACAGGTGAACACAGGTCAGTGCAGAAAGCAAAACATTAAAAATGCCTGTAAAAAACATGGCTCAGTATAAGACTGAGACTGGATAAAAGTCCACATGAACTCAGGACTAATGACCACTGTTACTCATAGTGCTTCTTTTTGTTTACCTCTTTAGCTGCAGACGTATTTAGCAATTAGGATGTATTATTCATTAATCACATAGAAACAATGAAGGAAGGCGTGAAGCGAGAAGGAGGACCACGAGGAAGCCCTATGGTTCTCTAGAGTGTAATACTATAAAATAATGGTTCCCACAATGGCTCAGAGTGGAATTGCAGCACTAAGGTTCAGTGTCTGGTTGTGTTGTGTATCATCCGTTGCTAGGAAGTAGATGAGGTCAGATAGAGGAGGGTGTCTCTCGTTGTGGGGATATACTCCAACAGAACACCTAATATAAACAGGAAGGAACCTTATTCTGTTTACTATCCATAACAAGGGAGCTAATGTGTTAAATATCTAAATTATTTGAGATTACTTTGGGGGGGGGGGGGGGGGTGTGAGGAGCTGCCTTGTCTACTCATGGAGATCCTCTGGAAGTTGCAGTTTTTGTCTCCTCTGCCAAGTAAGCTCACTTTGCTTGTTTGTAGATGTAATTGGATACATTGGGACCTACTAACCATTTGAATTATTAATGTAGATTAATGCCTTTTATCAAATTCCCAGTGAGCCCCATCCCTATCTATCTGACGGCAGAGAGAGAACTGAGGCTGGAAGAAATAACCCAGGTTACTCTTCTGTGTCTTGTGCATCTTAACCATGGCTAGATAGTCAGGGAATGCTGAATATGCAATCAGGACACACAAACACATACATTTTAGAAGAGGTTTGTGTTACAATTACAGAACAAAAGCCAGCAATTAGATTACTGGTGGATGTTATTTTATCAATTATCTGCATAAAAATACAAACATACAGTACGCGAATACTCAATGTTCATGAAATGACCAAGTGTACATAAGTTCAAAATGTAAAATACAATCAGTTTAATCTGAATAAGCTTTTTTTCTTACATTTATACACTGTCCACAGGGCATAACACCAGACTTTTAACCCACAGAAATCTTTGGGGAACTAAATTAAAACTTAAGTAAAGTTAATGTTATAGAATATATTTCTTATTAGGTATTTTAAGCTGACGCAGTGATATAAGGGAATAAAGAAAAAAGTAATTTATATTTGCTTTTATTCAACTTATATTACTTTGTGGGCTTTTTTGAGGCTGTATGTTTCAATGGAATGGATATTTTTCATTAAAAATTAATTAAGTGCTCATAATTGTGAATGATTCTCTGCAGAAGTGGCTTCAGGTTATGCACCGCCGAATGCAGAACAGAGCAGAACAGAACACCACACTTGGAACCTTCACAGCTGTCATTAGCATAACAATTCCAGCCAAAGAAAGCAAAATCCAATTAGCAAAGAGGGCTGGGATTTGGCCAGACTGATAGAAATCTTAGAACTTCCTCTTGATCTCTTTCTCAACTCTTATACTTCTTCTTCTTGTCTATATCTACAGATATACAGCAAGTGAAAAAGAACAGGTATTAAAATTACAATTCTTTCTGTTTAAGGGCAGATTTCTTTGTTGCAAGCTACTCTGTTTCTGTCCCTACTTTACAGCCCTTCTCTCTAACATCACATATGATTTTTAGCATTTACAAAACAGCAGATTTTCTTAACCAACCATAACCAGTTATAATCCTACCATAAAACAAAGTTCAGCTGACATACAGCCAGAGTGACACGCCCATAAACACACACACACACGCACACACACACCTTGCTCTTCTTCACACCCACTCAACTGCCCCTCCTATTCAACAGACTATTAATCAGTAGTCACACACATCTGTCCCTCATTCATCTTAATCGCTGTCTCTGCTAGAACCCGTAGGACTTCAGTCTCCAGTGCTCCTAATATCGCCTCAGGCTGAGACACAAGACTGCAGCACCCTCCAAATCTGGGAAGCTTTATTTAGCATTCGCCTGTTGGAGCAGTACTAAAACTCGTTTGTTCACACTCCCGGCGAGGTTCAAAGCAGTCACCTCTGTGTGAGGGTGTTAACGATGCACCTGACCCTTGGGCAGGAATTAAATAATAACGGAGTCATTAATGCAGGTGTCGCTCCCAAGAGGCGCACACGAGAGGTCACATGTGCAGACTTCCTCTGCCAGGTTGTCCATTAGAGAAGTGCATGAAGTGCCTTTTGGCTGGAGGTGAATGTACAGAATGTTCATTAACATTAAATAGAACATGTACCATGTGTCTAGTGCAATAAATAATGGAACCTAAACACAGTTGAGCCCATGGAACAAGAAAACAAGCGTGACCATATACTGTTCTTCTACATTCCACGAAACAAAGGCAATAATTTGAAGCATTATTGCAAGTTTTATTTTTAAATGCCCATGTGTGCCCTGTATTGTTCATTTATACTGATTGTGTGTTCATGACAGCATTTGAGACTGCTTCAGGATTCAGGAGCCCTGCACTAGTTCTCCACCCAACAATGTGGAGGAAGGTGGAGCCTGGAGACTGCTGTGGTTCCTGTAGGTGGAGCTTGGGTTATGCCATCCAGGGGCTGACAGGTTCATGCCTGAGAAGAAGCCCCAGACACCCTGCTTACAGGAGGGATCGTTTCAGCTGGGCACTCTTCCCGGGACAGTGCTGCCAGTGCACACCTGAAGTCCCACCTGCTGAGGACACAGTGTCCACTCCCCCAGTGTCCTCGTGTGGTGCTGTGCGCCATGTGGTTCTGTGTAGTTCTGTTTTGTTTGGCTGTCCAGACTGTGTGATTGCATTTAACATTACTTGTACTTACATCCTCTACACTCGCCTATGACACAATGTTTTGAATTCAACAACGTGAAATAGAAATGTATGAAATTCATGTATACGTCACCAACAAATTAAGGCAGTGTCACTAGAAATTCACGCTCCTTCAAACTCTGTACATGAATTTCCTGGTGAGCGGAACTTTGGTTTGATGTTGCAGAACATTTGCGAAACCCCAAAGGAAGTATATCTCCATGCATGGCAGAGGGATGCATTACCTGTCAATGCTGATGGCGCACAGGTTAAGGATGCTGGCAGTACACATCATCACATCAAGAGTCACAAAGATGTTGCAGTACAGACGACTGAACAGCCAGGCACCCCCAACCACCTGCGTGTTTTAAGAACAAAGACAGAGTCTGATTATTCCACACTTTTACAGCTACACAGGTCCAATCCCTCTCTGATGCTTGGGTTTGATGGACAGCTAAAAGCCCCTGATCTGAAGACCTTAACACTCTCACATTATAAAGAGCACACAAGATCTCGGTAATGTATGCTAAGACCTCGTTGTGTAAATCATGATAATTAAGCTCTAAAATTCCAAAGTCAATTATGTTGCTTAAAGGTATCCAGTGAAGATAGGTCAACACAAGTGTAATGTTGTGCACTTTTCTGGAGTGAGCAGACAGCTACTGCCCTTTGAACAAGCTGCAGAAGATGATTCAGACAAACGAACAAGCCATTACAGTAGTCCAAATGGGTAGAGACAAAGGCATGAATAAAATGATATTTTCCATATCCAGAAATGGAAGTAAATGTCTAACTTTGCTAATGTTTCTAAGTTGAAAAAAGCAGGATTGAAGAACCCTCTTGAAGTATATATTAAAACTAAGATGGAGATCAAATATCACACCCAGGTTTCTTACATATTAGCCATTCTAATAAAATTTATTAGCCATGTATTAGCCATTCTAATAAAATACAATGGTCAAGGTATCAAAGGCTGCACCAGTGTCTAAATGAATTAAGACAGAAACATCAGCAGTGTTGGCATGCCTTATAAGCTACTTTAAACTCTTAAGAGAGCTGTCTGAGTTCTTTTCTTTGGGCAAATGAAATTTTTCCAGAGTGCTATTTTCTTCAAAAGGTTGCCTCGGTTGAAATGAGATAGCTTTTTCCAAAATAATTTACATTAAAGGTAATTTAGGCCTAAATCATTACAAATTGACGAATCGAGTTTTGTTCGACTCTACACACTCTGGAAGGCAACTGAACTATGCAAAGAGGTGGACATATTCTTTCCAGCTAAAGTGTGTTGGGGAGAGCAGCCTAACAGAATGCTGGCCTATTCATAGCAGTTACTGAGTGATTCACCTATACAGAGACCTAGCCGACTAGCCAACTCTACGTCATTTTCTAACCCAGTTTGTAAAGGGGTGGAAGTGGTAATTCAGTGGTCCCCTGCAACATCTGGATCATAACTTAATGAACATGTTTGTGTGCAGCGAGAATACTGGTGAAAGCCTATTCAATATTAAACTGATACACGACTGTGGGAGAGAATCTCGCCTCAATAGCCTGTTTTGCCCGTGGGTACGTACCTCCAAGTAGACAGCCCAAGGCATGACGAGAGAAGCCACTAGCAGATCCGACACTGCCAGACTCACCACAAGGTAGTTAGTGGTAGTCTGGAGAGACCTCTCTCGGACCACTGCCAGGCATACGAGAACATTGCCGAATACAATGGCCAAGATGAGCAGTGAATAGAGCATGGCATAGTAGTTCAACAGGCCCTCGTGGAGGTCTGGAGCCAGGCTGGAGTTTGTCCCTGTGCTGAATGACTGCTCTGAATCATTCCACAACCATTCACCACTGTGAAACATTGCCATGTGTGGGAGAGACCTGAGCACAGTGGAATTGAACCAATTGGAAAGAAAAAAAAAACAAAATAAAGTTGTCAAATGTTATTGAAACCTACAACTTCCTGTGTATGATTTCAAAGACAGTATATATTAATAAGAATAAATATGAAGATTTACTTCATACAGACCATACTATAAGGGGGTCACGGTGAGTTTTGCATGGCACCATGATCTAACAAGCACTGTGAGGTTTAGAAAATAATGAAAACCAATAAACCAAGCCCTTACACACTGTCAGTGAGTGTATATGAGAGAGAGAGAGAAAGAGAGAGAGAGAGAGAGAATGATTTGCTCCCTGTAAACTTAACATTTTACCTTAATGTTCTCTTTCTAAAAGCAGAGTGCGACTTTGTGTACCCTAATATGGATCATCAACTTGCTTCGCACCACACCAACTATAAAAATACGCATGGCTGACCGATAAATTAATCTTCAAATTGTGATTTTAACCACCATTTCCATATGTACAATAGCCTATACACGTTTGCCATAAATACATTCTTCAATAATGTAAGTTAGGTTTAATTTCACCTGAAGGAATAGTATTATTCTATTTTGAATCTGGCATTTGCAATGGCCGAGAGGCAATTTCATTGTCGTTTATACTTTGAAACCCAATAAATCTGGAACATATCTGATTAGGTATATGATTCTCAAAAATACTAATTTTGCATGTAATCAAATATGCGTGTGGTCAAAAATCGCTTTCTTAATTTAGTCACCTACAGGTGCAACGAATTACGCATACGAGCACTGTGCATTAAGTAAATTCTAGAGAAATTACAGTAGTGTCAGGGGACACGAAGTCAGACATATGAAAGAAAAATGTTAAGTACATTGTTAGTGCCGAAGTTCACAAATTCATCTTAAAACTTACAGCATGACTCCATGCCAAAGATAAATATTGCTCTGTATTAACAATGCAAATATATATCTTAATATTACGCAAAATCGAGCACTTAATAGATTTTCATATGAAACGGTCACATCTATAGAATGTGTACCTGTTATGTTTCTGCAGCGAAGAACTGGAACGCATCGGAATGTCCCTGCTTCCTTCGGTAGGAGATGAAAGTTAACTGGACGCGCGAGCGGCCAGAAACGGCATCATTCTCCCCGCTCTGGAGATTGTGCGTCTCTTGTGAAACTCATTACTGCATTCTGCTTCAAATACATCCACATGCCAGGTTTCTGCATTGGATTACACTAAAACCCTCATCCCTATTAGTTTTACAAGATTTTACGCTGTGCTGATTATGAGAGTTAATACATCATTCCCTTTCATAAAGCGTTTCCCGTGCGAATGAATCTTTCCAGTTTTCATTCACTGATTTTATACCTCAAGAAATAAAAACTCGCAATCTAATGCTAAAAGAAGAAAAAAATACTTTTATATATGTATAGGCTACATATATAAATTGATTGGGTAGCGACAAGTTTATCCATTTTGAAAGGTTCTTTTATTCCTTTTCTTGTCTTTTTTGGATGAAAGGAGAAATTCGCGCATCCCCCGTAGGTATAAATGTGCCGTTTGAAAACCGAAGCCCCTAGACACAGACTCAGCTGGCCAGCTAACAACGCAAGACGCAGTGTGAACATGCTTCTTTGAATGATTCAGTTTCTTCTTGGGGAGTGCATCGAGATCACTTTCCCTACAGCTTATTTGCAAACAGTGTACCATCAAAGCCCAAACAATATTACAAGGTACAGTAAATTATCTTAACTCACAGCAGAATATAACCCACACTTTGCTGATGGCAAAAATACTATTCTTAGCCTAACCTCACTTGACCGTTACAGTCCTTTGCAGTCGCTAAGACCCAAAAACTGGTACTTGTAGCACGATTTGGGAAAGCATTAACTGATGTAGCCTATCTATTGACCTGGTGCACTAAACCTTAAGTACATTCTCTGCCTTACATCATTTAGCAATTCTAAAATACAGTTTTTGCTAAATACACAGTTGCAAATTAAACACAGTTCCCTACATTAGACACAATATTCCAAACTGAAAGCCATGTGTTTATTTTGGAAAAACACAGTCATGCAATTCCCACACGCCCTACCAATTATCCAAACCCAGCCCTCACAGGTAAATCCAAGCCCAGCCCTCACAGGTAAACCCAAACCCAGCCCTCACAAGTAAACCCAAACCCAGCCCTCACAAGTAAACCCAAACCCAGCCCTCACAAGTAAACCCAAGCCCAGCCCTCACAACAGGTGTTGTCACAAAGCAGCTTTACAAGTGCAGAGTCCAAGCCCCCAGTGAGCAAGCCAAGGGCGACAGTTAAGGAAAAACTCCCTAAGGGCATGAGGAAGAAACCTTGAGAGGAACCAAGACTCGGGGGGGGGGGGGGGGGGGGGGGGGGGGGGGGGGGGGGGGGAGCATCTTCCTCTGGCTGATGCCAGTCACCATGCCAATGACACCAATTTAGACAGAAAGAATAAAAAGATGCAAGGGATAATGTCCATCTTGGTGTGGGCATATCCGGTTAGGCAGTAGGTGGCCGGCCCAGGACGGATCGCTTGTCTCTCCTCATCTCATTGTCCCTCGAGTAGGCAGGCAGCCATGTGGAGAAAATAAAACTGGGAAAATTAACTCTGTATACGGACATATACACGACAGATGAAATTATGAACAATTCTGGAGTGTGGCATTAAGTTTAAGCATTAACTCCGGCATTAAGTTAAATTATTACAGCCTAGCTAAAAAGGCAGAACCAGAAGGTAAGATAGGCTTGGGGGCATTCTGAGACATTGGCATCCGTCCACTGCACTGTCAAAAAACTTGAGTGACCACGAGCAATGACAGGATGACCGAACCAGCGCCCCAGTCTACCATAAAACCCTTCGTCTATGAATCCCTGGATCTGTACCTTTATCTAAGGGGGGATATGAATTATCAAACGCTAAACTAAATAAGTGGGTTTTCAACCTAGTCTTAAAGATTGTGACTGTGTCAGAGTCCCGGACGCATTTTGGAAGGTTGTTCCAAAGCTGGGGGGCCTTACAAGAAAAGGCTCTTCCCGCCACTGTTACCTTATTAATTTTTGAAACTAATAAAAGACCAGCACCCTGTGATCTTAGTGGACGTGGGGGTTCATAATAGGAAATAAGTTCCTGGAGGTATTCAGGAGCAAGCCCGTGCAGTGCTTTATAAGTTCATAAAAGAATTTTAAAATCAATACGGAATTTAACTGGGAGCCAATGCAGGGCTGATAGGACTGGTCTGATATGCTGAAATTTTCTAGTTCTGGTCAGAACTCTGGCTGCGGTAAACCCAAACCCAGTCCTCACATGTAAACCCAAGCCCAGCCCTCACAGGTAAAAACACATATATCTCATTTTTACATATCTTGTGAAAACATTGTGATAGTAATCACAGACTAAGCCATGTAAAGAGGCCACAAGTTGTATATCTTTGGAGTCCAATACTGCATAGAGATGACAAGGAAGAGGATAAGCAACCATAACGGATGAGATCAGAGCCATTTTAGTGTAGCATACCATGTGGTCATGAGTGCCCATGTAAATCACAAATGAATTTTTCCAAAAAGCCTGCACATTATGTTTTAATCACTCATCTTGATACACCGAAAATATAACAAGTGTCAAACCACAACAATAACAATTGTGAAGTCTTTTTATTCTCATTCACATCCACAGCTGTATTGAGCCAATTTTCCCAATGAATTCGCAGTAAAAATCCCTGCTACAAGCTCTTGTGTTTGGTGCATTTCGTTTTCTGGATCAAGATATAAAGAAAGATTTTCTCCCGCTTACATCCAAAATCTGAGCATTTGTAAGTGTGGGTGGGTCAGTTGATTTCACAGTTCATGAATATGCAGTACAAGGTCGCTTATGATACGCTTAGCAAATTAGCATTATCTATGAAAACTAAGATAAGCCAAATGAAATGTAATTCCTGAAAGGATGTTAGGGGGCAGTATATTCATATATTATAACATGCATATGTTATTTTACACACTCTGTAGCGCCCAAAAATGTTGAAATATAGCAAAAGTATGAAGATAATCACAAACTTTCTTCTCATATAAAATTTTGAATTAAGAGGGAAAATGATGTGCTGGGTCTTTAACTGATGACGTTAGTCCTACAGGTGTGTGCTGACATAGGGGTCTACTCCTCCATCAGTCTTACAGGTGTGTGCTGATGTATGGATGTACTCCTCCATCAGTTTATTTGGTTTATCAGCACCCGTGGCCATGACCCTGTGAAACCTGCGTTGTGCTGTCCATCGGTTAGGTATAATGTTACTCTGCTGCCCCCTTCTGACCATAACGTCCAATGCTGCACGCGCACTTCATTGTACAACTAACCAGCGTGCGCTGCCTTGCATATCAACCACATATGCCCACAGTTCCATTTCGTAGGTTTTAGAGAAATTAATGTTGTCCACAATATAACAACAACAAATGTTAAGACATTTCGATACAGTAGACAATTAATATGAATATGACTCAAATAGATAAGACTTTATTGGCATTGCTCAGTACAAGCACAGGGCAATGAAATGCAGAATGAACTCATATGAAGGTAAATAGGAAATGTGGAAATATAGTGGCATGATCTTCAAATGAGTAGTTATTGCTTCTCTTTCTCAGCCCATTCGGAGTATCCTCCTGCATAGTGACGTGCTCTGGGAGACAGAAGAGAGAGAGTGCTTTAGTTCAGGGTCTGGTTGCCTTACATGTATGAAAGGTTAGCAGCTTACCTGATGAATCCAAGACGCTGGGCAATTCCGAGGGCAGTGAGGCTCCTTCGACCTCTTTGACAGTGTAATACAATGTCGTTATCTTCCTTTTTGGGGGCTTTTACTTTAAAACTTTCTTCAAAGAGCTCTGGGGAGAGCTTCAGAGACTCCTCTAACTGACCCACTGTTTAAGGCACACAGATGGCTGCATGAAGACGTATGCATCTCTGATGGTGCATGAAGACACAGCCGCGCTCCTATAACTGTGATATATGGTGTTTCATATTTAGGAGAGTGGTTTCTTACATGGAATGTTGACGGAATTAGGAATGCGGCCTGCCTGGAATTCGTCTGGATTTCGAACGTCAATCAACTGGACACTGTGACTGGCCAGCATGGTCTTCAGCTGTTTATATGTCACGACTGAATCTGATGCGATGAAAGCAATAATGATTTAGTTGTAATATTGTAATATAACACTTATGCAGTCTTCTTGAGGAAGTGATTGTAGTGTCATGATTGCATGAAGTGTTATTCTGTAGTAATATTGACGCCCAGTACTACATAAGTGAAATCTTCGTAAGTGAAATCTATAAAAAGTGAATCTTTTGTAAATTGTGAATGACAAATAAAAAAATTAGAGGGATATCACAATACGGAAATAGACCGTGGTAGTAAGGTATGGTGAATATGGTCTTTGACCCCTTATCAAGATAAGGACTTCTACAAGGTCGTGGCAACAGATTTAAAGTTTCAAGATCTTAAATCTACAATTCTATGTTTTAAATCAGTATGTGCCAAGGAATCTAGATAGCACCGAAAGACAGAGGCACAAAACAATTCTGGATCACAAATAACCTTTGCAAATGTTTATTTTTATAAATTGTATATTATTAAGAGTTTTACCGTGATTGGATGGATCTTCGCTGAACTTGACAGCAGATGTCCTTAACCCACGGGCAACTGCTATTCCCTCATAGTAAACCGGTTTAAATGCAGCGGCAAGACTAATACGACGTAAAAGTGGAAAGAGCGTCATTTCTGCTCGTTTACTTGGTAAAGTGGCGCGAGGTGAAGCGGAGACGGGCTGTTCTCACCCACTGCTGATGCTCTGACGCTGCCCTCTGGCGTTAGTGAGCTTTTACCTTATTACTATTGTACATCACAGTACGGATAATTCGCATATTTAAATACGTGCATGAACGTGTGGTGTGGATAAGCAACCAACCTTAACCATCACCACGGACGTAATTGGGGGGGGGGGGGGGACACTTTTTCAAAAACCAAATATTTAAATAGCGACGAATCCATGTCCCCCCCACTTTTTATTACAAAATTACGTCCATGACCATCACTGAATATTTAGGATAAATAACTAACCGTTTTTGACCTTTTGAAACTGTAATGGCGCATTTGAAAGACGATGAGGAACATTTAAGCCAATATATCCTTATGAGTTTTATTTTACATCCTCTATAGAGGTATCTAACACGAACCGTCTGCCCAAACAAATAAACAACCATCGATTTAGCAACTGAAAGAAAATCACGCACGTTTGATAACCACATGAATAGTGAAGGTTAAAATACAAAATTGAAATTGTACTGCAAATATTAGCAGGTCACATAAAGCTGATCACCTGTCAGTGCAGGTAATTGGACTTCATGCTTTGGTACTGAACTTACGTCACAGATGTGATATTGATATAAAATATAGTCATATTATCTGCTGCTCATTTAAAACTGAACTATTTCATTTACATATTAATATATACTACGACAGCGTTCTGGGTGAATTTTTCATTTTACTTGGATGTTCATCGCCCACCGCTAGATGGCTCTCATCCAAGTTTGACACCCGCGTCCACTTCCACGACATCGCCCTGTTTCAGTAGGGCTGGGCCAGAACTTAATGGGCACTAAATAGAATCTGACTCATCTTTGATTCGGAATTGAATTATTCCTTCTGTAAACCTAACACATCCATAATCAGTGACACTTATTGCAGCTTTGTTGCTTTCATCGTAGGCTACTTTCATCATACGATTGGGTATGTTTTGATATGAAAAGATCTTAAACTGACGTGTTCTGGTGTTAATTTACATTTTCATAATGAAAGTAATACAGTATGAATTAGCATACTGAACGTGTAGTACTGAAAAGTTATTAAACCAGCAGACAGCGCATTTAAATGGGTTAACCACTTTAATTGGTTTTGGTAAAAAATAAACAATCAACTATAATTAAAATCAAACAACTTAGATAAACAGTACCTCCCTCTGTAAGATTTTTTCATCATTGACACTGGCACTTGGGGAAACTGTGAATGGTCTGTGACCTTGACTTTGTTTTAATATAATAGAACAGAATATGCTTTCTCAGTATCAATTTTTGGAACACAAATCTAGCAAAACGTTATTTTAAACTAGCAAGCCAGAAAAAAATCTTTATTTTTTCTTTCTAGATACGGTTACATTTTCTTTGCTTAATGTATTATTAAAACAAGTTATTTAGCTAAATTAGTGAGCATACCTCGACTGAACTGGAGGCTTGTTTAACGCATCTATCCAGAGAATGTTAATGATAAGCAGTCATGCAACATTACTTTGTTGTTTTGTCTTCCTTTTGTGACATTTTTGCATTTTTTTTCCATTAACAGAGGGGTGAGAGCTGTAATCTAACTTTAATCTCATTGTGCTCACACCAAATTCATCTACATTACAGCATGCATGCACATGAATGTTTTTTCATCATTGACACTGGCACTTGGGGAAACTGTGAAGGGTCTGTGACCTTGACTTTGTTCCCATTCCACAATACTTAAACAGTGGATCTGGAGAGGGTTCAACTTCACATTACCTTGTTATTTTTTCTTCTTTTTCTGTCCTTTTGTGACATTTTTGCATTTTTTTCCATCGACAGAGGGGTGAGAGCTGTAATCTAACTTTGTGCTCACATCAAATTCATCTACATTACAGCGCGCATGCGCATGAATGTGAGGTCAGCTCAGAGGCAGCTAGTCACTATATTAACATAATATAGCGTATGATTACTACCGACATAATGACTAAAAACTACCAACGAAACAAATGTGGTGGCCACAGGAGTCGTGAGCTAGCGTTTAGTTCACATATGCGTCCAGCATCGTTGAGCTTACCATGCCCGCATCCACTTTCTCTGATGGTGCCACCTACACACTACTATGCACTACTATGTTGCCACACCCAGCTACCACGAGGAAGCCTCGCTGGTGGTCTGCGCGTGGACAGTGCAGACATGACCCTCTACCACCCATTGTGATTTGGGGTTCAAGTTAGCCCTGATCCAAACCCATCCTAACAGTTATCCGAGTGTGACAACTGTGTGTGCTAAATATTTGTGCTTAGCTGTTCCCTGGACTGCACTGATCTCTGACGTTGATCCTGGGATCTGCTTGAGCATCTCTCCCAGTTTGGAGAAGCCCATAGTCCTCAGATTACTATGGCAACCACTGGTTGCCTTCACCTTCCACATATTATCTAGCTCTTGGTATTTATCAAGGGATTTGTGTTCCTTGGTCCTGATGTTGCTATCACTTGGGATTGCTTTATCTACAACTATGACCCTCTTCTGCTGTTTGTCCATCACTGTTGTGTCCGAGTGGTTAGCCATTACCATTTTGACAGGCTGTGTCTGAAAGTCATGTGTTTTAGATTGTCATATACCCGTATATAAGGCATGCTGGTCGGTTTGTTGAACACCTTGAGACCATCAGAATGAAGGATTTGTCGTTTACAGTGGGAGCAATGAAATTAGGAAACTCGGAAAAATAACTTATCGAGAGAGAGAGAGAGAGAGAGAGAGAGAGAGAGAGAGAGAGAGAGAGAGAACGCGCCTGCGCTGAACGTCACCCACTGCAATCACACATGCGCATTAGCATAGTACCGGTGTACGCTCCAAATCAGTGGCCTGAACGTCAAGGGGGATAATCGAAACAGTTTTTACAGGCAAGTGTGCTGAGAATCTCTAATACTTTCTATCTATTGTTTATTTTTTACCCAAGTACCACAAAATATCCATGTAACAACGATCGGGGGGCATAACGGGAGTCACCAAGCGAGCCGTTGTCAGCTATCTTTATCTATGCTAGCTAGGTTAGCAAGCAAGCTACCACAACTGCGTAGACCGGGAGGCTTATTCTCGAAGAAGCCCGGGGGACCCACTAGGACGACGTGGTGGTGAGGAGCTAGCAGGCTAACCAGCGCGCTAACCTCCGTTACATGGTTAGCCAGCCAGCTGGGTCGTCTTGCCTTAGCTCGTATAGTTGGCTGGCTGTTTGTTCATCGACGTTTGTACTGTCTTAAAATACCACACCGAGTCGGTCATGGCGATGACTCACAAGCGCCATCGACCAATCGCGCAGCAGCTTAGCGACAGACAGCTAACGTATCTGCTCGCGACAGACAGCTAACTAACATATCTGCTCGCGACAGACAGACAGCTGACTAACGTATCTGCTCGCGACAGACAGCTGACTAACGTATCTGCTCGCGACAGACAGACAGCTGACTAACGTATCTGCTCGCGACACAGCTGACTAACGTATCTGCTCGCGACAGACAGACAGCTGACTAACGTATCTGCTCGCGACAGACAGCTAGCCGCTTTGGTCTCGCGGACTGTTTTAGTTGTAACCTTAGTTCGCCAACATTTCTACTAGCAATTGACATTTACGAGTCTAGTTAACCGAACTATATTAGAAATCTCCTTGCAGGTCAAATTAAGGGGTTGTTGGATATTTTGTAGCCACTGACATTCGTTTAGCGAGTCTTTTTTAAAATATAGTTATCTTACTAGATATCTAGCTAAGACAATGTACCGTCAGTTGTTGGCGTCTAACTGGCTAAGCAAAGTCACTTGACAAGCTAGCTGGCTAACTAATTAAAGTCAACTAAAGTTAATTAGGTAGTACTTATTATCTATGTCAGGACTCGTAGCTACCGCGATACGTTAGCCGACGTTACCGGAGGAAAACCACTCCCGCCTCACTCCCCATTCCTAGCGCAGTGACTGTCAAAACACTGTCCTGTGGGTCGCCCCAGGTTTCTTGAGAAACTAGCTAGCCATCGGTTTGTACATAGTCTTTGAAATGATGGTTTAAGGATAGATTATGGTGTCTATGCTTTCTCCATACACTTTTAGTACGCTTTTCAGAAGTTACGAGCTTCCTATATATCTTGAGTAGCTACCTGGATCATGAGCGGATTAAAACGACTAAGGGGGTATGCCAAATTAGCCGGATTATCCATACTAATGCGTTTGGTTAATCCTCAGTTTGTCATGAAAGGTGGACACGTGCAATTCACTACATTACTGTTCTTAGTCTGTGATGGACTGTTAAATCCGAATTACATGCGTGCAAACGCATGTAAGAACAAACGTCCCCCCTTCAGAGTTGTATTCTTCTGACCATATAAGGTCATAGGCACGTCCAGTTTACCTGTAGGGACACTAAAACACGCCACATACATGCATTGACCCAAATGAATTCTGATGAAGACATGGCTACCTGATCCATATCCAAAATAATTGGAAAATACAGAAATACGTTTGCTCCCTGACAAGCTGGTGAACTGCTACAATCTGAATTCTCGGTTATGCCTTGTAAGTGATTTACTTTGTGTTGTGAAATGCAAATGTTTGAGAAGTGAAGTTAATATGTAAAAATGAGCTACAAAGATCATCTTCATTTTTTTAAGCAGAAGGCCCTTTATTGGACACATTCCAGTTAACAAATGTGGGTGATAAACAATATAAATGTCTCATTGGAGCATAAATCCGGTTCAATATTTAGGTGACCATCCATGTCAGTAGGATATTTCACATCAGTGTGTAGATGTTCAGTTCTTTACACTTAACAAATTTGTGTGTGATGAACTATTACCATGTAAACTGCAATGATTTTATGATTTTGGTGTTTGCTTTATTTACTTCTTGTGTGCATTACCCTCAAAACGTGCCAATGTGCCACTCTAACGTGTTTATGTTTTGGACAGTAGTAGTAAACATCCCTCCTGTTCTAGGCTGCATCATGAGTCAGGGAAAAGACAACGCGCGACTCAGAAGCTACAAAAACAAGTCTCTCAACACGGATGAGATGAGGAGGAGGAGGGAGGAAGAAGGCTTGCAGCTACGCAAACAGAAGAAAGATGAACAGGTGAGAGATTGGCTCTGTCTAACTGGACCATTTCAGTAGTTGGAACAGCCTGTCCGGGTCCCTCGTGATGTGGTCATTAACACTTTTGTCATATGCTTGCTTGTTTGGTGCTTTTACACGTTCATCTTTCTCCCCTGTGCCACCTAAGTGAAGTTTGGTTATATTCTGTATCAGCATTTCAATCCTGTGTTAGCATTTCAGTTTTGATCAGGTGTTTTATCACACACATCTACCACCACATCTCAGCTCCTCCCCTCACTTTTCCGCCCACAGAACTTTTGCCAGAAAGGAACTTGGAGTGTAATCAATTTACAGAACGTTTTTATTTTTCATTCTTCAGGAGTTGTTGTTCACATTCAGGTCCCATGACCCCTGCACCCACACATGTATTGAAAAGGCAGCCGTAGCTGGTGAAACAGAAACGGCCCTTTCTAACCCTCCTGTCCTAATCCTCAACACCTGGTGAACTGTTGGCCTTCAACTGGAAATCTCCTTTTGTGATGAATGCTTCCGTCAATATTTTATTTTGCTGTAACAATTGCTGGATTCTTTTGCACATACTCATTTAAACACCTCAGTTTGAGTCTTCAAAACAGAAAACCAAGATCTATACAAAACGTAAGAAGATCTGTGAACGTTGCCTGCTTCTATAATTCTGCACACATGGGCAGCAAAATAGCAGTTAGATCAGTGAATGCAGAGGTAAAGGAATGAATGACTTTGCGGTATCATGGCAACAGTTGTCCACACAACCGAGGTCTAACAGATGTGCAGAGGTTGCTTCAGTATGTGGGTTCTTAGCTCACATCTCTGTGCGAGTCAGTGTGCCATTGCGTGACTGAATATCTGGAAGGCCCATACCCCTGACCACGTAAGGATGCCGCACTAGTGGGAATTCAAACCACCTGGACAGTTGGACTGAACTTACACTTTAAAACCTGGAATATGTTTTTCATGGTATTGGTAAAGAAATGAACACCTTTGTAACTCTTACCTAGGCAGAACCTGTTGATCGGCGCAGGCTCAGTTAACTGAGGCTGAAGCTTTGTGTGTGCTTTTGTGTCTGCGGTTCTCCAGCTGTTCAAACGGAGGAACGTGGCCACCGTTGAGGAAGACTGCACACTTGAGGAAGATGGCATGTCGGACACCGGCTACCTGGAGTCCCAGGCTAACAACATGGACCAAGTCACGGTGACCGTTAAACACTGTAGATCTAGCATAGTTTCAGCTTTCTATCGTTTACAGCTCTGCCTGTCCATAGCTATAGCTGTTTATGTCTGTTTCAGTCTCTAATATCTATCCAGTGCAGTTTGCTTACGTGTGTAATTGTTTTGTTTTTGTTTATTAGGGAGGTGTAATTTCTGAAGACATGATTCAGATGATCTTCTCCAGCTCTCCAGAACAGCAGCTGATGGGAACACAGCGTTTCAGAAAACTTTTGTCAAAAGGTTCGTTGTTACACACCCCAATCACGAGCTGTGGACTTTAAGACATTTTGCTAATCAGTTGTATATTAACCCACGTTAGAGCCCAATCCCCCCATTGATGAAGTTATCGCCACGCCCGGTGTGGTGGAGCGCTTTGTGGAGTTCCTGAAGAGGATGGAGAACTGTACCCTACAGGTAAACACACATGCTGTTACCCCAGAGTCTGTGGCGTAGGATGGTGCGGTTTCGAGACGAGCTCATGGTGTAGGAGTGCATTATGTCATTAGTCATTAGTGCAGTGTGTTGATGGGTGCTGTCTCCTGCAGTTTGAGGCTGCGTGGGTGTTGACCAACATCGCCTCTGGCACCTCCCACCAGACGCGCGTGGTCATTCAGGCTGGCGCCGTGCCCATATTCATAGAGATGCTTGGCTCAGACTTTGAGGATGTCCAAGAGCAGGTAACCTACATGTTCACACCATTTGAATGTAGCTTATTAAACAAGTGCTTGTACCTGACAATACACACTACACATTTTCAACCGAGACTTTTTCTAATGTTGTTTTTACGTTTGTAGTATTTCATCATATTTGGTTCGTCAGTTTTGCATCAGGTTTTGTTGACTGACTCAAATAACACTGTAGGCCAGAGATGCAGCATCTGTTGTGATGTACGTGTTGATGGATCACTGCCATGTTGTGTGTTTCTCGACAGGCGGTGTGGGCGCTAGGCAACATCGCAGGGGACAGCGCGGAGTGTCGAGACTACGTGGTGGATTGCAACATCCTTCCAGCCCTTATGCAGTGAGCTACAGATTGTATTCTTGTATATTTTTGCTACTGAGTGACTGGGTCTTGAACATTCTTACTCCTGTTTCTAGGCTGTTGGCCAAACAGAACCGCTTGACCATGATGAGGAATGCAGTGTGGGCTCTGTCTAACCTGTGCAGAGGGAAGAACCCGCCTCCAGACTTCTCTAAGGTACGATCCACTAAACCAGTTTAACACGTGGGGCTTCGTTGTTTAATCCAGTGAGAGCGACCCATGGAGAGACAGCTTCTCCTGCACTGGGTGGTCCTGGTGATGGTTTCTAACATTAGGCTAGACGTGCTCCTGTATGTTTTATCATTCAAATACTTGCTCTGTTTCTCCTGGTTTGGCTCTAAGATTTAAGGCACGTGTGTGTGTGTGTGTGTGTAGGTGTCTCCATGCCTGAGCGTTCTCTCCTGGCTGCTCTTCGTAAACGATACGGACATTCTGGCGGATGCCTGCTGGGCGCTGTCCTACCTGTCTGATGGCCCCAACGACAAGATCCAGGCTGTGATTGACTCAGGAGTGTGCCGCAGACTGGTGGAGCTCCTCCTGTAAGACAGCCCTCTCCCTCGGCCAACAGGGCACCCTAGAGTCTGGTAACTGTTTAAGGGATGAAAATGTGTACAAGTGGGTTGGATTTAGTCCTCTGAACAAGCACAGGAGACTACTGCAGACTGTTAACTACATGAGTTGAACAGCTTCCTGACAGAGCGTTTCATTCAAGCATGTGACGGAGACCGTTTCGAAAATGTGAATGTCGTCAGAAGCAGTGAAAGAGTTCCTTTTTTCTTCCAGACACTCGGATTATAAGGTAGTCTCTCCAGCCCTTAGAGCTGTAGGAAACATTGTAACAGGAGACGACCTTCAGACGCAGGTAATAAAAGCAGAATAACACTTTATTGGGTGCTGTCTGGCTTTACAGCAATGTTTTCATAGTCCCAACGGGGAGTTCTCAGTGTGTGGCCTATAAGACAGTAGGACCGTGACTTATGTGCTCCTAAAGTCACACCTCCTTGTGTCTGAGCAGGTGATCCTGAACTGCTCCGCCCTGCAGAGCCTGCTTCACCTGCTCAGCAGTCCCAAGGAGTCCATTAAGAAAGAAGCTTGCTGGACCATCTCCAATATTACAGCTGGCAACCGGGCGCAGATACAGGTGCCACTGTCTGCCTCTCAGTGTCTGTCTGTCTGTCTGTCTGTCTGTCTGGTGTCAACGCCCATCTTTTGTACAGTGCACTCCTGCTAAATGCCAATACTGTAATGTAAACTGTCTCTCTCTCTCTAGATGGTGATAGATGCAGGTTTGCTGCCTCCTCTCATCCACATCCTTCAGGTGGCAGAGTTTCGTACGAGGAAAGAGGCAGCATGGGCGGTGACCAACGCCACCTCAGGAGGCTCCGCTGAGCAGATCAGGTTAGCCAGGGCAATTTCTGAATATCCGTATTTCCTATTTGAAACTCTTAAGATGTCTGTTCATCCCTGTTGGCTAAGTGGAAGAGAGTATAGATATGGCTAGTGTTTCATCACCTCATTCTCCACAGTACAGCTTTTTTTGTGAAAGATGTACAAGGTTTTTGTGAAAGATGTAGCTAGATAGAAAGTTAAAGAAGACTCAAAAGGATTGTAGATAATTAGCGTACATGTTTCAGTCCTTCAGAAGTGTCTTGCACTCTGCAGGTATGGATTTAAATGATGAACGCACAGATTAAAAATAGTCAAAACTGAAACGGCTACAGTCTGTTTAGAGGGAGGAGCTCACGTTCACTGACCTGAAGTGCCCGATTTAAAGATTAGTTGAGCTTGTTGGGAGTTTGCTCTAATTCTACAGGTGTTTTGATGTTGGTTTATTTCTGTGCCATGAGTAGGCATTTAGTGGAGCTGGGATGCATCAAGCCTCTTTGTGACCTTCTGACCTTGATGGACTCCAAGATAGTGCAGGTGGCTCTGAATGGTCTGGAGAACATCCTCAGACTGGGAGAGCTTGATGCCAAGAGAGGTGGAGGAATTAACCCCTACTGTGCCCTCATTGAAGAAGCATATGGTATGTACACCACAACTGCGTTCAACTTGCATGTTCACTTGAGGGAGGGTTATGGGTTGGTTTAGCAGTGGGTCACACCGACATACTCTAGCGTGATTCGGTTTGTAACGCGCTGACGTTCTCCCACAGGTCTGGACAAGCTGGAGTTCCTGCAGGGACACGAGAATCAGGAGATCTATCAGAAGGCCTTTGACCTGATCGAGCGCTACTTCAGCACGGAGGACGAGGACCCGGCACTGGCTCCCGCCGTGGACCTACAGCAGCAACAGTTTCTCTTTCAGCAGTGCGAGACTCCCATGGAGGGCTTCCAGCTCTAACCCCACCCACCACCAACACCCCTCTCCACATGCCCCGCACAAGAGGCAGAGGTGCCCCTTAGCCCCATTGGAGAGAGTGATTTAATGATCATGATTATTAGAGTGTGGTGTTGCAAGAGCCTGTGTTGCTGGGCAACCCCAGATCCCTCTTTCCCGCCTCCCTCATCTCTGCTGTCATTGGTCCGCATCTGAAGAACGTCTCGAGAAGAAAACGGCCAGACCCCGACAGTGCCGTGCTCATCCTGACCACCTAAACCTTCCCAACCGACTCTGGGATGTTTCAAAACACCACCCCCACTACACCATAATTATACCAATAGCTCGTAGTGTCTCGCATTAATCTCCAGTACCAAACCCTGCAAGGATCTGGGATATTCCCCATCCACACCCAGATGTGTCCAGTATAAGCAAGAGTCAAGAGCCCTGTGCAAAGTAAACCAGGAACATCTGGCTGTGAGCTGATGGAAACTGATAATACACTGCTTGTATGACCTTACTGCAATACTGACTCTGGAGGGGTGGCTTGCACGCAGATCTCTCTTCACCTGTTTAAAACACTGGACTGACCGTGTGACTGTGTGTGCGCATCTCCAGGCGCTCCAAAAACAAACAAACAAACAAAAAAAAACCCACAAACCAACAGAGACATGGCCAGTCTGCCCTGAAGACTGAACAGACATCTGCTGAAACGACGCACTTTTACCAATGTATTAGTCCAGGCTAGTGTAAAGACTGCTCTTGTCATGCGACAGGACTGATGTTTGGGGTTCATGATTCACTATGCCACTTGGGCAAAGTATTTTGCTTTTAATCTCATGCATTCCTCCAGTGACTGAAAACTGACTGGCTGGGCTCCGACTCACTTTTTCAAGCATTTGCACCTTTTTAGGATTCTGGGAGTTGGAGTCCTTGTGTCCCGCACTGAGACTGTTGGACAAAGACAAACTTTTTTTTTATTTTTGTGGTAGGGGTGGATTGGGGGGGGCTTTGGACTTCAAGAAGACTTTTGGGACTTTTAAAGGACAATTCCATGTGGTTATCATCTGCACTTTATGTTCAGTTTAAATTCTAACCATCTTCCTTTCTGTGCAGTGCTTCACACACTTTTGCGCTCCACTCCTCAGGAATTGAGGGGAGAAGGTGGTGTGCATATGGTGTGCACTCCAATCACAGAACTCTTCACAAATAGAAACACACTAAATATCTGAGTGCAGTGTCACTGCCTCCTCCTGGCTGATAGACTCCGCCTCTACAAAGCTTCCTCTAGCAGTCAGACTCTCTGAACATTTAACGAGCTGAAGGCTTGGCGCGCGTGTTTATGAATGTGTGTGTGTGTGTCTGTGTGTGTGTGTGTGTATGTATGCGCGTTATAAATTTTATCTGATTATGCTGAGTGCAAACTGATGTTTAGATAATCCCAAATTATATTGTTAACCAGAAGGATATGACCCTAAAACAGTAAAAAAAAAAAAAAAAAAAAACTGCATTATCTGTAATACATTTCATACGTTTTATTGATTTGGGGGTAGAATCCATGAGTTCTGAAGGTGCCATAATTCTCATTGTGAAATTGAGTTTAAAAAAGAAAAACGTAGCCTAAATTAATCCAAATTAAACTTGAAATATACTGTGGATTTTGTTAGCTCAAAAGCTGCAAGATTGTTTACTAAGATTTTTTTTTTTATGTCAGATTCTCCGAGGTGACCAGCTCTCCGTGTTCAATACTGCTGTAGTATTGAGATTGTGTAACTGTCTCTTAAGCCATTTGCATAAATCCTGTTTCATGAAGTCCATGGCCATTTATCAATTCTTTCATTTCCATTTTGGACAGTTTAATTTCAGTACATTTTTTAAATTGCTTAATATATACAGGCTCAACATTGTGACCATGTGAATGTGTGTGAGATTTCAGGGTCACACACTTCAAGATACTTCAGTCAGTCCTGCTTTCATGATTAGTTTAATGCAGACTTTTAGGATTGTCCTTTAACTGTCCTGATTTAGTCATTGTGAGCAGAAGCAGGATGGCAGGACAAACGGACTCCTCCCGCGCATCACCCTTCACGGTCCTGTTGTGCATGTAGGGTGGGAAAGTTGATAAAGAGTGTCTTATGAACACTGATAACAGGGACGGTGTCTTCTAGCCGGGGCACACGGCACCAGGGTCAAGAGCTCATACTCGCCATCAAACCAGCACAGCCCCAAGGACCACATGACTGTAAGATCCTGTAATGCTTTTCTTTTACCTAAACCCCAAAGCCTACAGAGAGGACAGCAACCACTGATAGGGTAATTCTTATTTAATAATAGTTTAAAGTTAAACAGTTTAGTTTAAAGTAATAGTTTTGTTTAATAGTAAAATAATACAGTTAAGTCTCTCAAACTAAAAGAAAGCCCATATATGTTCTCACACCATAAGCAAAACACCTACTGTTAAACATTTCTATGCTATCTGGAACCCACATTGTGAGCAGCTATACTGAATAACATGGTGCACTAATGTTGCAGATTTCGAGGGGGGGGGGGGGGGGGGGGTCTTGGGCTTCCCCAAGCAGCTGGTGTCCTGGTACCCCACCAATGGGGCTTCACTGGGGCTTCTCTGCATGGGCAGCCAGCCTCAGTTGGTCCTGCTGGACATCCTGTCTCCATTGAGCTTTCTTCTCCATGTTCATGCTGGTGAGGTTTACATGATGTCGTGCAGCCTGCAGTGTCCAAATACAAGTACACAATTATTTCTAAACGCTAGAGCAGCGGGTCACAGAACGTCTTCATTCCTGTTCACCCCAGGGCCTCTGCAATGCTTCATGTTTATATGTTGCAGGAATCAAGTACCTCTTTTCCCAGGAAAATCATGGCAACGCAGCCGATGAGGGTTACGCCTATCATGACATAGCAGGCCCTCACACGCATCTTGTTCCTGGCTTTATCAATCGTCTCATAGCTGGGGGTCATTAGCAGACACTTAACATTAACAAATTGGGGCACAGAATGGTGTCTTTACAGACAGCGTTCTGGAAAATAATATAGAACATTGGGAAATCACACCGTAAGTTCTAATATATGAAATGCAAGTCATGATAAGACACAGCACTTAACTACCAATAAACTGGTGTCACTTGAGTAGTTGAGGATTTTAATCTCAAAAGATGGTGGGAAAGATTGAGACGCAGTGAACTCGCATCTTTGGATACGTGTTTTTTTGTTGTTGTTGCTGAAACAGTATGGCCATGCTCCCAATCATCTTTCCACCAAAATGTATATTCTTTAGTGCAAAACCATTGAAGGGCAGAAGAAGAAGGCAGACAAAACCAGCTGGACGTCCTTGTTCCTTTAAATCTAACTAACAGAGCATCCTGTTCTATGATTGCCATATAGGTTTAGATATGGGCCACCCGTTTTGCATCAAACCATTACACGCATTCTTTGATCTGTACCCAGATATATGGAATTACACTAATTAACTGCAGGGATGGGGAACAAAGACTGTTTGAGCTCCAGAACAGAAGCTCCATAGCAGACATCATCTAACATGACATAAATGCAGAGAATGAGCCAATGAGACTGCAGCACTGCATGAGGTCTAAAACTTAAGCCAGTATATAAACAGGAAGTGACCACTTACGACACAAACTCTGGGATTTCCTCCACAGTTTTAAAACGTCCAGACCAGATCAGAAACTTTTTGTCCATATTAGATGGTCGAAAGCCAGGCAGTTTGAACGCATGTTGTTGTGCTATTGGTAAACAAAAATTTAAATGAGGAATACATGAGTCAAACATGGTCTGAGTGATGTTCCACTTTGACAGCACCAAGTCTTAACACCCACTCCATCCCACCCCACCCCAGCCCACTTTCTTACTGTGTGCAGGCAGGGGTGCCTCTTCATGTACTTTATTGCACAGTTGCCTCCTGTTGACAGTGTTCAGTACGGCTCTCCTCCACGGCCCTGCAGGGGAGACCGAACAACTACGTTACATTTAGCAGTAATGTGGCAGTACTTCCTCAGGTAACGTTGTTTGCCTCTGTACCTGTAAATTTTGTCTCGTTAACACGCAGGTAAGCCAATTAAAATATAGATGACAAGGGAGTGTCTCTGAGCATTTCGAAACTGTCATCTGTGTTTTTGATGAGTCATGATTGGCTATGTGTTTTTTAAAACACATAATTCGGTTCTATTTACCTGTAGCAACACTGCTGAAGACACTTTAAAGGACCTTAGACATGGTTGCTAATAATTATCTATAAAGAGCAGCGACGTTTGTAGCTATCTTCAGTAGAGAGAGAGATTTTGATTAAACTGTAGTAAAGTACACAAAAGACACAGGATGTTTACGACAGAGGCTCTTCATTATCAGCTGTGCGAGCAGAATGCATCATTCGTGTATATATATATATATATATATATATATATATATATATGTATATAATATATATATATATATATATACATAAATATATATATATGTATGTGTGTGTGTGTGTGTGTGTGTGTGTATATATATATATATATATATATATATATATATATATATATATATATATATATATACACACACACATACATACATATATAGCCTAGAAGAGAGGCTCAAATGAAATTTCGTAAAGGAACTAACTAATAGTAATAGATATTGCTAGCTAGCTTACCACCTTGCTAGCTACGTGTTCATCTGTAACAACTTGCTATATATTCAGAACGTTAAAATTATGCTTCATAGATTTTCGATAAATGTACCGCTTCTGGCATCTTACTGGCAGGTAACAGAGTTACTGTTACTGTCCAGCTAGTTCAGTCCCCAGCTCTATGTTCCCACAACAATTCACTTCTCCGGATTCAGCTACTCACCTACAAAACTTCTGCGTATTGCGTTGAAGATCATATCTTGCTATTACAGAATAACTATATGAGATAATTAGCTGTATTTGTTAATCGTGAAGACCAGCAAAAATAAAAAAGACGGCTATGGTATTGCTCCTTCTACATATGCGTAGCTAGCTAACCTAGGTTAGATAAGTCAACCCTCTGCTTGTTATATGGTGATGAAATGATTGTTGTGGCACGTTCAAAACGCCTAGGATTCTTGGTGCTCGAGGTGGTTCGTGGTATTCAGTGTTTCCCCGTTACCCTTATACTACTTATACTACTACTTATTATACTATATATATATATATATATATATATATATATATATATATATATATATATATATATATATATATATATATTTCCAACAATAATAATAACAGTAACGATGATGGTAATAATAATGCCTTTTATTTGTATAAAACGTTGTGAAACATTCACATGTTGTGAAACATTCATCTTCAAAATCGCTTAATCAAATTCAGGATCGCTGAAGAAACAATTGTACCACATTCTTAAATAAACAAAGCAATTCTAAATAAAGTAAAATAGACAAAACATAATCCTTAAAGAGCAGTATCGTGTAATGTCTATTCTTGTTAAACGTTTTAATATATAAATAGTTGACATGTAAATGCTTGTCGATTTATTGCACCCTTAATTTCAGCTTTATTAATACGTATATATACTACAATATTTGAACACAGTTTCATGTAACTATTACACTAAGTATCTAGGACAGTTTTCACGTCACAAGAAATTATGTTCGCTTTGAACGGACCCCAGATAAAGGACCCCGTGTGACTGAAAATAATCTGTAAAAACAAACAGTTTAGGTCATCGAGGACATAAAAATACAAAAACATCGACGCGGAAAAAATAACGAGTAGATATAACATATGTACAAACTTTTCATATTGATGTACCTTTTATTTTGTTACGTAAAATTAATGTGGTGTTGTCTTAATGTATAAATTGTTCCTTCTTTTGTTTTGATTTAGGAATGATGCGGGCCTCCTAATTTAATGAAAATCCCAAATTACATCGTTTAAATGAGACCGTGTTGATCGACCATTATTAAGATTCGGGCACTACGTGGGCACTACCTGATGAGCGCAGTCTGCGAGGACCTCTTAATCCATCATGGCGGCCCCCAGTGGTATTCTTAATTGTGAGGACTTTTCAATGTTTCAGGTAAAAACTATTGATTCGCCTAAAATGGCTGTTGTGCTTTCTCACATTAGTCATGCGATCCTAGTACTGTTATAAAACCAAATGTTATCTACCTCGTTGATGGGTCACAATTTATCCGCTTCATACAGTCGCTGCTGTCTAACTGAAAAATACACACGAGTTCACTCTTCGTGTTTCCCTGCCCAAGGCACTTGAGTGTCCATGTATCGCTCTTGGACCTTGAATTTGCGGTCTTCCCTGTGACCATAACTCTCCTTTGAAAATTCAAATGACCACCACATTCTTGCGTGTGGATTTATTTGGTTTGGGGGGTTAGTTTATTTTTTATTCTAATGGGTTCTTGTAGCGTCTCAAAGCCATAAACGGAAGAGCAAGTGTAAATCTAAACGGAGAACTTTTAAATAAAACGTTTATTGAAGGCTTTTGATCACCCCTAAGACGCTACTGAGGATCTTCAGAGTGTTTTAGGGTCCAAATAATTTAGGGACAGATCAATAATATCTTTATTGTTGAATATGGTGTGATACTAAAATGCATAAAATTGTTTATTTATATCTCCACGTCTTGTAGGAGGTGTTAAAGGTCATGCGTACAATTGATGATCGGATTGTCCATGCTCTCAACACCACTGTACCCACTGCATCTTTCTCAGGCAAAGTGGACGCCTCTAAGACCTGCAAGGACCTCTATGAGTCTGTCGGTATTGCCTTATCCAATGCTGTTAAGCTGTAATTCATTTGCCAAATAACTATATGCTCACTCTTCGATTGTTTTGCTTTCATGAGAGGCACTTGAATTCCCTTTTTTAATTTTAACTCTCTTGCAGCTGATGGAGGCTCATCTTAGTAGAGATAAAGCAATAAAAACATGTATTAGAGAAACTTCGGCTGTCATTGGGCAGTTACGTGAAGAGAGAGCAAAGGACAATGACAACCTGTCACTCATTAAGCAACTCAGGAAAGAGCAAACCAAGGTACTTCTGTTTTCTGCCACATGAGGGCAGCAAATACATTCGGGAAGAACGGTTAACATGGCATGAAGGATTCTTACATATTGTATCAGATATGCACAACTGTTGTCAATGTGGCAAAGTATTGTAATAACCTTGTAACAATCAACTGTTCGTTTTTTTACGAATTTTATACAAAATTGGCATCTAACCTTGTAAACAATGTTTCTCTTTACTTTTAGTTAAAACTCATGCAGTCCGAACTGAATGTTGAAGAAGTTGTCAAAGACCGCAGTTTGAAGGTCAGAAAGTCAGGACATTTTTTGTGTGTGTAAATTCATTCGTGAACTTTTAGTACTGCCATATCCTCACCTCTGAATCGTGCATTTGAAAAGCTACTGTTGATTCTCCATAGGTTTTCAATGAAAGGTGTCGAATCTTCTACACCCCACCAAAGATCAAGTGACTGTTTCTCATTTTGAAACATGCCAAGTGTTTACACTATTGGCTGTGGTCCACCGCTGGAGCCCAAACGGGATTCTGCCATTTGTGCTTCAGACCCAGCGCCCTCCCCTTATCCCACTGTAATGTGTTTCTATAGCAACACAAGACTATTACTGTTCACCTGTGTTTTCATACAGCTGTTGTACAAAAATAATTTTATAAAGATTCATCTCCCAGTGGCCAATATGTGTCTGAGGTGGTATGACTGAGTCCACAGTGCAACTTCAGTCACTGACAATTCAAGGTGGTGTGTGCACGCATGTATTTTTATGTGCGTGGGAGAGGGACAACTTTGAATGAGGACTCCGTTTTCATGAATCTCATTTTATTATTGATGTGGTGCCCATAAAAAGCACTAAGAAGTAGTATTTTTCTACATATTACATGCCATATATTTTAGTATATGTTTACGCAGCTGCTAAACCATCACCCTCTCCTCATGTCACTTTGATAAACAATTACAAAACCAGAGCCAAAAGGTCACTCATGATGTCACGTATGTATTCCATTGAATGGAGTCTTACCCCTCATACACAGACTAAACTGTAAACATTTGTAAAGTATCCAGAACACCTATGGAAGCAAAGCGCATGTTATTTTTAAAGATGTTTTAAGATCCAAGCGAATATGTTCAGAAATATTCAATAGGGTCCTGGTGGACTTTGGACATCTGCAGACCATGAAGGGACAGTGTACTCCCTTCACAAGGCAGCTTCTGATAAACACGCAGGTGAACATAGTCTTCACCACCTACATGCACCTGAAACAGGCAAAAACATTTGTGGAAATACAGATTAGCAATTGTCAGTGGTTATAGGGATTTTTATTAAATGTACAAATGTATTTAATAGATTAACTAGAAGGTTGTGTTTAATAGTGTCATGTGCCCTACCTTAATGAAGTAATTGGTCCCCGCTACCACCTGGGACTTATAAGATTTTGCACTGAAAATTTCAAAGGTCTTGCCTGCTTTCTCTTCAGCACTAGACTTTATCTGCAATTTCCAAAACAAACATTCTTAAATAAACATCGAATTCAGTAGTTAAGATACCATATTAATATGTGCTGGTCTTCATGTTTAACTGTGAAGAAAATATTATTGTCCATGTATAAGATCATCAACTGGTCGTCATTACATACTGGTTCGTTTATTTATTTTTTACACAATGCATCGGTAAACGTGCACTTAGGACCAGTTTTACGGACGTGGATCAGGATTTGGACATGCATATTTCCTTACGTTACACATATTAGCAACGGTGATTTCTGAACTTACCTTGGCTTACTATGCGATTCACTTAAACTTAATAAGGACGCGAAAAGAACATAAGTTAACACTATAGAAAAAATAGGAAAATAAATGTCAAAGCTATAGTGTTTGTAATATTAATCGGGGAAAGGGGAATATTGCAGCGTGAACGACAGGGCTCATCGCTCGAATCTTTAAATAAATAAATAAACTACTGACCTCGTCACAGATTTTCTGAACTTCATCATTTGCATCTTTCGCCTCGGTAGTCCCGCCACACAGTAAAGGCATTTTATAAGTTTGCTAAATCTCCAGAAGTTTTCAACCGTTACAGGAGTTCTTGTTTTTTACTTCCTCTCATGTGATTTAATTAAGAACGGATCGAGTCGCTGCAAAGTCACGTGATAGTTGCCGTAAAAATAAAAGTCCCAGTTCCATGAAAAGTCCATGAATTTTTATTTCTGTCATAGCAATTGTGGTACCCATAAAAAGCACTAAGTAGTAGTATTTTTCTACATATTACATGCCATATATTTTAGTATATGTTTACGCAGCTGCTAAACCATCACCCTCTCCTCATGTCACTTTGATAAACAATTACAAAACCAGAACCAAAAGGTTACTCATGATAAACTGTAAACATTTGTAAAGTATCCAGAACACCTATGGAAGCAAAGCGCACGTTATTTTTAAAGATGTTTTACGATCCAAGTGAATATGTTCAGAAATATTCAATAGGGTCCTGGTGGACTTTGGACATCTGCAGACCATGAAGAGACAGTGTACTCCCTTCACAAGGCAGCTTCTTATAAACACGCAGGTGAACGTAGTCTTCACCACCTACATGCACCTGAAACAGGGAAAGACATTTGTGGAAATACAGATTAGCAATTGCCAGTGGTTATAGGAATTTTTATTAAATGTACAAATTGATTTAATAGATTAACTAGAAGGTTGTGTTTAATAGTGTCATGTGCCCTACCTTAATGAAGTAATTGGTCCCCGCTACCACCTGGGACTTATAAGATTTTGCACTGAAAATTTCAAAGGTCTTGCCTGCTTTCTCCTCAGCACTAGACTTTATCTGCAATTTCCAAAACAAACATTCTTAAATAAACGTCGAATTCACTAGTTAAGATACCATATTAGGATGCGTTGGTCATGTTTAATTCTGAAGAAAATATCATTGTCCATGTATAAGATCATCAACTGGTCGTCATTACATACTGGTTCGTTTATGTATTTTTTACACATTGCATCGGTAAACGTGCACTTAGGACCAGTTTTACGGACGTGGATCAGGCACATGATTAAACTGCAGTCAGCGAGGGTTGGCCATGCCTGTTCGTCTTGCCATAAGCTCACTTTGGGTTTGAAAATGTATATTTCCTTACGTTACACGTATAAGCAGCGGTGTTTTCTGAACTTATATTGGCTTACTATGCGATTCACTTAAACTTATATAAGGACGCGAAAAGAACAGAAGTCAAAGCTACAGTGTTTGTAATGTTGAATGGGGAGGGGAATATTGTAGTGTAAACGACAGGGTTCATAGCTCTAGACAGTATTTAAATAAATAAAAGAACTACTGACATCGTCACAGATTTTCTGAACTTCCTCATTTGCATCTTTCGCCTCGGTAGTCCCGCCACGCAGTGAAGGCATTTTATAAAGGTTTTCTAAATCTCCAGAGGTTTTCAACCGTTACAAGAATTCTTTGTTTTTCACTTCCTATCATGTGATTTAAGAACCGACAGAGTCGCTGCAAAGTCACGTGACATTTCCCGCAAAAATAAAAGTCCGCACTTAAACGTCGTACATTTACAAAACAGCGGCCCAGTCACCTATCCATGAATTATTATTTATATGATAGCAATTGTGGTACCCATAAAAAGCACTAAGAAGTAGTATTTTTCTACATATTACATGCCATATATTTTAGTATATGTTTATGCAGCTGCTAAACCATCACCCACTCCTCATGTCACTTTGATAAACAATTACAAATCCAGAACCAAAAGGTCACTCATGATGTCACGTATGTATTCCATTGAATGGAGTCTTACCCCACATACACAGATTAAACTGTAAACATTTGTAAAGTATCCAGAACACCTATGGAAGCAAAGCACACGTTATTTTTAAAGATGTTTTACGATCCAAGTGAATATGTTCAGAAATATTCAATAAGGTCCTGGTGGACTTTGGACATCTGCAGACCATGAAGGGACAGTGTACTCCCTTCACAAGGCAGCTTCTGATAAACACGCAGGTGAACGTAGTCTTCACCACCTACATGCACCTGAAACAGGGAAAGACATTTGTGGAAATACATATTAGCAATTGCCAGTGGTTATAGGAATTTTTATTAAATGTACAAATTGATTTAATAGATTAACTAGAAGGTTGTGTTTAATAGTGTCATGTGCCCTACCTTAATGAAGTAATTTGTCCCTGCTAGCAACTGTTACCAACAAGATTTTGCACTGAAAACTTCAAAGTCTTTGTAAAAAAAAGTATTTAAAGGTGTTTGGTAGTCCCGCCACACAGTAAAGGCATTTTATAAAAGTTTTGTAAGGCTACAAAAGTTTTCAACCATAAAAGGAGTTCAATGTTTTTCACTTCTTATCATGTGATATTTCCATCAAAAATAAAAGTCCGCACTGAAACATTGTAAATGTACAAAACAAAACGAAAAACTCATAAAGGTTTAAAAACCCTCCGAAGTGAGAATTAAACTGCACTATGAATTTTAAGCTGGACGAAAAATGCAAATGTGCTTTGTAGCCATTGATTCTACTGATGTCAGATATACAGTAATAGATTTCAGAAGTATTCTGTAGTGTCATGATGGAGTTTGGACATCTGCAGTTCATGCAGTGTAGTTAACTCCAACCAAGCGTGAGCACACAGGAGGACAAAGTCATCACTACCTATTCGGAAACAGGTTAAATCAAGCCAAAAAATTAATAAATAACAATTTGCAAGTGTCAGTGACTATATATATATATATATATATATATATATATATATATATATATATATATATATATATATAATATTACAACTACATCAGCAACATTAATAATAGTAAGTAAATTAGTAAGATTGAATAAAGCTCTCCGGTATCTTATGAGGAGGGTCTGTAATTTGTACTGTGTGCTGTGGGACTCTGTTCTTAAACTTGGCTCTCATTTTCACCATAGTTGAGGTTCAAGTTTGTTTGTTTGTTTTTCATGTACTCTCTTAACATCAGACATGAGAGGTGCTGACTTACTATAGCTCCAAATGTTATAGTACATTTACAGCATTTAGTAGATGTCCATGTCTAGAGCAACTTACAGCAGTACTCGACACTTAGTGTTTTATTTAACACTAGGAAAGACCAACACATGCTACAATGAAACAACTTATGATTTGTGGGTGAAATATGTCAATATGAAACATTACTGAGAGTAACTTTCATGTATTTTTTGCCGCGAATTACACTGCAAACGCGTTTTTGTTCAAGTCCAGTAGATGGCGATATTCGTTTTTCTTACTCATCGAAACTGAATGAGCGATGAAGAAGATAATGAGCGCGAGAATTTGTGTTTACATCGAGTCGGCTACATAGCTAGCTTCCTAACTAGGTGTTTGGTTATGGCTTGTTATTCGTTTTTTTTGTTTTACCTTAAGTGATGTATGCACAGCTTAAATTATTTAATATTTCGTCAACATGAAACGAACCGTTTTAAAATAAATGCAATCTTAACCTTTTTTTGTTAAAATTTTACCCGAAAGTGGCGGGCCACTAGCCAGGTTTGCTAGCTGTGTAAACAGCGCGTCGCGAGCGCGGTCACTAACGTCTGATTTACTGACGCCCGTCACACAAACATGGACCGCAAGATGCCCAACCTGGTCAGTAATGAGCGTCTAAATTCACCGTAGCACCATTACTAGCGGTAAAACCGTTTGATATGAACAAAACAATAGCGAGTTGATTAGCCACCTAGCGTTAGCTATGTTATGACATCTGCTAGCGTAGCGTGTTTTTAGCTAGCTAGCTAAATATGACTCTCAGCGCACTGAGTTTGTTTGGTTAACGTTGTGGTGTATACAGCAACACCGTCTGTGTACGTATGTTTGTCGCTGTTTCGTGAGTTTCTAAGCGTTTCACTCTTCGAAATAAGAATTGTAATATGATTAGCCCAAGCATCACGTATGTTAAGATTATTTCCACGTATGTTCTTAGGCAAGAGCGAAAAAGAAACTTCGCTACTTCCGAGCAGAAGAAAAGTAAGTAGTTACATAACCGAGTTTGTTATCCAATGATCCGGAGTTTGTACACTGACATGTTTTCATGTGATGGTGCATATATAAATATTACCGTTTTCTAATATTGCTATCTTCAAGTTGAAAAAAACCCCAAACCTGTCCATTTGTTTCTTTAGATCTCCATGTTCACTCAACATTAAAGACGTATTGACGCTAAATGATATTGACAGGTTTTTTGATGATCTGGGTAAGAGAAATTCGTTTTTGATTTACCACTGAAATCTCTCTCTTGACTTAATTGTATGTTAATTATATGTGTTCATTAATTCATTATATTAAGACGAATGTGAAAGCTCCTCTCCAGAACTGCAGCCCCCCTCACCGTTCATTATAGAGGTGAGTCTCCTGGTGCAGGCCTCAGCATTTGGTCGTTTATTGTAACATTCATTTAATGCGTGCAGAGTTGATCAGTTAAAAGCAACACATCAGGCCAGGTAGTAAGACAATGTTCCTCCCTGTATTCATTACATTTAGATCAATAAGATTCCATGTGAGTGATAAGTGTGTGTGTGTGTGTGTGTGTGTGTGTTACAAAGTTCAGCTCATTTTCACCATATTTCTCTATCTTAAGCCTCTTGCAAGTTCAAATAAACTGGAATGTTCTCTGTAAAGTTTACAGAAATTATTCTTGTGCTATGTAAACATTGGGTAAAATATTAATTGTGGGAATGTTGGTAATTACAATAAAATGTAGGAAACACAATAACAGGAAAGCAAAAAGGGTTCTTAGTTGTGTTTTTATCATATTTCAGTTGCTCAAAAAACTGCTAAGCTCTTGATTTTTATCCTCAGGGACAAAAGGTTTTGGCATCAGAAAATGACATTCAGGATGACCACTTAAATGATGAAGGTAATAAGTTATAATTTGAATGAATATGTGAAGTTGTGGTCACTGTGTCACATTGTATTGCTTTTATTGGCCATACGTGTTGTGATTCAGGGAATCCTTTTAAAGGAATTGCTCCAATTAAGACATCCAGCCCTATCGACAAGGCAGCAGCTGGAAGTGGAGCAGGGGATGCAGGGCAGCCTGACCCTCTGTTGTTCAGTGGTGAGAATGAGGAGCCCTTGGAAGGTGACTTACAGCTGCCTGCACCCACTCAGAGACCCAGCTCTCCCAAAAAGATCCTTCAAGGGTAAGAAGTATTGCAAAGCACCATTAAAGTTACTGGTGTAGAGGTGTGTGTGTGTGTGTGTGTGTGTGTGTGTGTGTGTGTGTGTGTGTGTGTGTGTGTGTGTGTGTGTATCATTATACATAATTTCCTTTTTTTTTTTTGTAGGGACAGTGTTTTCCTGGAGTCTCCACCAGCACGTTTAGAATTCACAAAGCCTTCTAATCTGGATGATGTTTCTGTACCAAGGTTTGCCCATTGACTTATGTTGTAGGTTTATTCAATTTTCAATATATAAGGCGCACCTGGCATTGTAAAATTTTACATATTACTTATTTTCCTGTATAGATGTACAACTCTGAAAACCTTAACTCAGCCAGACCTAGAGAGCCAGACCCCAGCACCAGAAACACAGGAAGAGTTGCAAATGTAAGAACTTTCTTTTGCATAAATTGTTACAGTGGTGATGAGTGTATCCATTCGTAACAGATTTGTAGTGTCAGTCTTTTTCATAATGTGCGTGTGTGTTTAGAGACAGAAGCCCAAGCCCTCCACTGGCAGCTGTACTTCAGGGGAGTCCTGCCCCCCTCCCACAGGAGCAGCGTAAGGACCAGGCCCAGGAACTGGAGGTGGATGCAGCAATCAAAAATTCGTCTTTCCAGCAAAAACTCAGAAATGCATTACAGCCTAAAACTACGTGGTGAGTTTTGGAGTGATCGTTTGTCTTTTTCAGCCATTCATATATCTAGATATGAGAGTGCAGTGTGCAGCAACCCACAGCAGCTGCCAAAACCACCTAGTACCCACACGCCCTCTAGTACCCAAACGCCCTCTAGTACCCACACCCCCTCTAGTACCCACACTCCTTTTCACTTTCCTGTGATTTAATTTACTGTGGTTAAGTGAATAGGTCTGTTCAGTGAATATTGTTATTAAACAGTCTTAGCAATCCCAGTGCCTTCACCGGTCCACTCTACTCCAGTGTCGTGTGAACTAAAAATGTGATTAGTTGATGAGACTTACAGCAGTGTTGTGTTTGGTGACCTCTGGTAATTTCAGTGATTATAGATTCGATTTATTCAAGTGTATGTTTGATGTGATGAGTAAAACATGTTTAAAAAGTAAAAACATGTTTAAAAGTAAAACATGAGTAAAACAAGTGTTTTGTGTCATCTATGTTTGCAGTCTTTGCTGAAATTGAAACCTATTAATTAGTTTCAGAAAACAACAATCTCAGAAACAACCAGTTCGAGCTGCTTCACCAGTTCAACTGGATGATGATTTCATGATCCTGGAAGACAACGCTCCTGTTCTGTTCACCATTCCAAGAAAACTGGAAAGTAGCCAGAGAGGGAAAACGGCACCAGAGACCCCCAAGGCCAAACCTACGGCCGTGTCGGGAGCCCCCAAGGCCAAACCTACGGACGTGTCGGGAGCCCCTAAGGCCAAACCTACGGACGTGTCGGGAGCCCCCAAGGCCAAACTTACGAAGGTGGCAGAGGCCGAGCAGGCTGCCCTAAAGCCAACAGAAGATGAGAGCTATAAAAATGAACCTCTTAATAAACTAAAAACAACAGTGAAGAAAGGTGTACAAACCTGCATTGAAGAGACTGACGGTGAGAATGAGGCAGCTTTGGGAGAGAACGTAGTGTCTTTAGGAGCCAGCGAAGAAGTGGCACTCTGTGAACAGATCAGTGCAAATATACAGACCAACCAAGAAGCCGATTTGCCTTGTAGGTGAAAGAAATGCATAATACTTTTGAAACTCGGAATAAATATTGAATATGCTACAATTTTGCTGTAGAAATGAGTGGATATATAATTTGATGTGGGGAGGTCAGGTGAGCTCAAGCCTGCCTGGTTAGTCAGTGGAGATGTTATTTCTTTAGTTTCTTGAGGTGAATTGCATTTGATTACTTACCTACCCTCAAAAGCTAGGGTTAGGGTTCGTGCCAGACGGGTTGGTGTCTACAGCTACACCCTGGTAGATTTCAGATTTGCTCAGAGGGGAAGGTTGTTGCCTCGTCCTGCAGTCCAGCTGTGCTGTTCATTTGAGTGTCAGCAGGGCTGAAGTACATAACCCCATTCCAGCCTTATTTCATTTTTAAAGAAACGTTAGTTTCCTGCCGTTTGTGAATATTGTCCAGCTGTCTGCATCTTCACGGATGTCAGAGAAGTTCAGATTGTTTGTTGAACTTGGAAGGTTGTTAACCAATGCTTCATCAAAAATGTATTTCATTTCTTTTTGATTGAAGGACCATTTTTTTCTTTTATAGATGCAGATAAACAGAAAGCAAGAATCAAAACCAAACCTAATTGGAGTGAAAACAAAAATGCAGAGCATGACGTCCCGGCCAAAAGTCCACGTCAAAGATCTTCATCCAAAAGGAGGAGATCTGCCATATTATCTCCTCCCACCAATTCTAGGAGAGCACGCAAGTGCAGCGGGAAGACCAAACCCACCCCAGCCAGACCCACCATAAAAATAAGTGGCACAGCAAAACCAAGAAATCAGGGTAGAAAACAGACAGCTGCACAGAAGAGTTTGTCTGAAGAGCAGGAGGAGGAACCGGCCCACCATGATGAGTTGGCCTCCAGCACCACACAGCCCCAGCAGCACTGCACTACTGCAGGTTCGCTCTATAGTTTGGCGTGCATTTTTAGGTTTACTGGGAACACCACAAACTACAGTGATGTCTTGAAATGCTTTAGTATCATTCATGTGAACAAGATATTTTAAAATTTAGACTTTAAAACAAGTCTTCTGAAGTTAGTTGTTGTAATACTGTAATCAGTTTTTTAGTGCATCTAGTTTTAGGGTGCTGTAGACAAAGTTTAAAGGGTTGAAAGGTCAGTGTTTGTTTAAAAAGTAAAGGCTAATCCTAAAAATGGACTGGAATATGTATTTACTGCAATTTCATTTCTTACTGAAGTCGTCTACTCCCTTTCTTCATGTAGCCGGTAAGAAAGCAACCAAGCAGCCTGTCACAAAGCGAGCTGCTTCAGAGAGGTCACCAAAGGTCAGGAAGGTGAACGCAAAAGTGGACTCCAGGAGAAAGGAGTGCACTGTTCCCGACGGTGACCTTTCTGCGGAGGGTCCTGTGACGGGCAGGAGGAAAAGGAAACCTCCTGGGGAGTGGTGGGTCAGCGTCCAAAGCGAAAGCCTCACGCAGGAGCAGGAGGAGGTCCTTCATCGGTCTGTACCCCAGGAGAAGAAAGACGAGAAGTCCCACAAGAGAAGAAAGAGACAAGAGGCTCCCTCGAGCCCGGCTGACCGTGCCAGGGAGACATTTCCTAGGCCTGTTCAGGAGAGCCCGAGAGAGCCTGACAGCAGTGTGCCTGCTAGGAAAGTGGCCAAGGGCAAAGGAAAGGGCAAGAAGCCCCCCGCTGATGAACTGAAGTGCAGCTCTGTGGCTGAACTGAAAAACCCTGAGATGGCACGTGGCAAACGGAAACCCAAGTCTTTCACCTCAAGCCAACAGACGCTGTCCATCGCACCAGCCCCTGTGATTGGAGAAGAGGTGCAGGATTGTGCTCCTCTTGAGCAGCACAGCTGTTCTCCTCTTCCACAGCGCAGCCTTACTCCAGGTACAGTTACAAAGTTAGAAATTCACCCTCTTTGCTTGGTATACTTTGTGTGTATGTGTGTGATATACATGTATGATGTTTTGTTTTTTCTTAGGAAACATAAAGATGTTTGATAAGATTTACACACGGGAAAATCGGTGTGGATCTACTCAGAAACGTCGTCCGTCTCCACTCCGAGGACCAGTGACTGTTTCCGAGAGAAGGCAGCGGAAAGCCCCCGGCGCTTGGTGGGAGGCGCCGCCTCCTCAGAGATCTCCAGACAGCTCCCCACCACCTCTGAAGCCCATACCACAGAAGGACCCGCACCATGGCGTCAGTGCGTCGAGTTCACGGAAGGCACGGACGGCGGTTCATTCTCTGAAAAGGAATAAAAGAAACCTGAGCAACACGCCGAAGTCTGTGCGAAGGTCCTTGGCCACGTTTAATTCCATCTTAGCCTCTGGAAAGGCAGAGTCCTCCAGAGCAAGGGGTCTCGAGCGAAAGGGCTGCAGGAACCTGCTCCATTCGCTGGAGGAGCAGTCGGAGCGCTCCAGCGACAACGCCCACAGTGACAACGCCCACAGTGATGGACAACACGCAAGCAGTAACGCTACCTTTGATGTCTGTGTGAGTGGTGTCACCATGGAGCCCGTTACCAACGCTAGGTTATCAGCTAGGTCCAGGGTGTCTGATCAGTAAGTTGTCATATCTGTGAACAAGTAAAATAAATTCTTTCTCCGGGTGTGTTAAATCCATCTGCTGGATCCTGACTCTAGAATTGTGTGGATTTTCTGTCTCATTTAGTGACATTGGTTTTAAAAGTGGCCCTTCATCAATGATTGAACTCGGGCAATATGAAGAGGATGAGGATGCTGGTAAGTGGCACATAATTAGCATCACAAATTTAATTAATCGTTTAACTAATTAAGAAATATCCTGAAGCTGTCCAATGGGGCATTATTACAGAGACTGTCTTGCGCTCTGATTTCAGACTTGCCGTCATCTCGGGTCATACCCCAGAAGTGGCATGTTCCTCGGGTGCTGGCAGACTGTGATCTGTGTGCCCCCCCCCTACGGCCCATCGTCCTGGAGCCTGAAGACTGGGACAACATTTGTGCCTGGCTCTCACACCTCTGGCCTGCACCTTCGAACAGTAAACACTTGTTGTAAAGCAAGAGACATGTTGTGCTGTGATGTCCAGAACGTGTTATGCCCACAGGCTTGATCCTGACATTCTGGCTTTTGCACAAGCTTATAATCTTTTAATTAACTTGGCTTTAATTATCAATTTAATTACGTGCTGTACACTAATATTAATTCAGTGTTTCCCTGCTTAGATGGCCTGCAAATTAGCCCAGCTGACTTCCACTGGCACTCCTATGGGGGCAGAGGAATGGGTCATACGGTTGACCTTCAGAACAACACCTTCTCCAATGGCAAGATTTTGCTGGGGTCGTTTATGAAGAAACCTGCACAGGTGGACCTTAACGCAGTGACTGTGAGTAGTTGGCTCATGCTACTTTATTTCAGCACACCCCCTACACATTGTGATGAGATGTGAACTCCTAACACAGGGGTGGCCAACCCGTCAGAGACCAAGAGCCACTTTTTTTTTTTTTACTGTATTATGGCAAAGAGCCACATCATACATGGGCATGTAAATTGTTGACCGGGGGGGGTGTAATGGACAAAAAATAAGTATTATATCGCGATCAATCGATCGCCAGTAGTAGTAGGCAACTTTCATGTGTATATTAGGTGTACTCTTATTTGTGAATGTTTGTTTTTATTCAAGGTATTTAACGTTGTCTCAAGTTGTGTGCGGGTAGAAATCGATGGCATCAAAGCAGTATACAATTCAGGGCAAACATTTGTGACACCTTGTGGTAAGAATCCTTAATGTTCTTCATTATAAATTATCCTAATGTACTGGCAACAATAACAAATTTCTTAGAAAAAAATCTAATTTCAAAAATTTCTCTGTGTGGTAGGGAAATCCTACAGCATTCATAACATCTGTCGGGAGCCTGCTGTGTTGTGGTACAACAGAATGCTCCACTGACCAACCAAGATCCAGGAGATCCAGGCTCTCATCATGCCTGCTGGTCCACGTGTTTGTAGATAATGATGTTTTGACATCAACCTGTAAATATACTTTTTGCTTTTAGTCATGTGGACTTCAAAGTCTTGCTAATGCCTTTGTAAGTCTTTGATTGTACTTTTTATGTAAATAGAAATGGAATTGAAGGCAGATTGATTCTCATGGTTGTCAAAAAGAAAAAAAAAAGTTAATGTGGATAGTCCGTTTTTTAATATGCAATATTAAAAATATTTAAAAAAAAATTTTATGATATGTTGGAATAAATCCCATGTACCTCCAGAATTTCAAATAAATTGTAAGTTGTCAGCAGGGGGCATCATATCAAAAAAAATTAGTCGTCTTGTACGTTGTGGTTGGTGTTTAAAAGCATCTTTAATGATAGTTTGCTCAGTTGTTGTAATCATCTTTAACACTCCCCTTTAATGTGTCAAACCATAGACTGGAACAATGGAGTTAGTTTAAAGTAATAAACTAAATATTTTTGAAAAAATAAAATAAAACATCTGCTAAATGCGATGCCCTCTGTTGACACAATTTGTACAGACCAGGATAACACTTGGTCTAATTATACAGGATGTTTTGAACACAAAGTGCGCACATAACATGAATAAATTAACAATGTGCCTTGATAAACAGATCTCCCTGCTGAATGACAGATGTCTTCCAGAATTAGGAACTGAAATCGCTGATGGTGTACTCTCACATTAAAGAACACAGGAGGAGGAGGTTTCTGTGAAACCGATAATTTCTCGAGCTTTTACATCATCAGAGGTCAAATTAACTGATTGACCTTTTGGAAACAGTTTATTACCATGACTCATTAATATTTATATCTTAGAAACTTGAAATTTGCATATATTGCAGACGGCCAACATTTTCACATAGCGAACGTGATGCAGCCAGATTATTGTCCATCAGCCCTCTAGTCAGTCCCACCAGGATTTCGCGGGCCTTTTTTGTGATTGTTGCGGGCTAAAATGTTTGATGTTGCGGGTGTTTTTCAAAAAAATTGCGATGGAAGTTGCGGTGTGTTTTTGCTTTTTTGTGAGTACATTACAATAGGGAGTAAATGTTGTATGGTTTCCTCTATTTAGTAGTCCATTTTAATTATCTATTTACCTATTTATTCAGGGTTGCCAACTTTTCAAGATCGCTTGGAGTGAGATTTGAACCTGGAGGGGGTGGCGAACATTAATTGTTGACACGGGGGGGGGGGGGGTTAGCGAACGTAAGTTGTTACCGGGCGGCCTGTAAAATGGACACAAATTAAGTATTATATCGAGATCGATCGCCAGTGGTTGGCGCCAGAGCGAACTAGTAACTCATAAATAAACTTTATCTCTGACTTTAAACTTGATCTCAGTTTAAAGTTTAAACTTATAAACTTTATCTCAGACCCTCGCCGCTTGTGTGCGCTGCAGTGACTTCGCGGGCTACCGTTGCATTGTGGGGAATGTAGTGTTTGTGCGTGCAAAACACCATCGGGCGGCTGTGGCCTGCGGGCCGGTTCTAATAGTAATTAAATATCATCCAGGGGGGCATAGATAATCAATTCGCGGGTCGGATCTGGACAGTTTATCCCCGCTTTCATGTAGTGTACCGGGATACTGCTTTTCCGTTATTTTCGTCGCTCATGCTGCTTTCAGTCTGCTCCTCTTGAACGTATATACGGAAGTAAGGCGGGAGTTTGTCGACGTCACATCAAGACGACATCAGTGATTGGTCAAATTTGCGGGAAAGTTGCGGTGATTGGCTGAAGTTGCAACACCGCCCTGAATTCGCGGTGTTTGCTTGAAGTTGCGTTGAAGTTGCAAATCGCAACATCGCGACTTTCTGGAGGGTCTGTCTAGTTAATAACTGACCAGTAGCGGATCTAGGATTTTTCTGAGTAAGGGGCCATCAAGGGGCCACAACATTCATAGAGGGACCAAGTATTTGTCCAACATCCTTGCACACAATCACACACAGTCAATTGTTAATATCCCTCAACTTTTAACTCATGGCATTCAGCAACAGTAAGTGAATGAGTGCATAATTCACTGAAATTTAAAGACCATTTACAGAATGAAAAGCATACCATCAGGTCCCACTGGAGCAGAACAATCATTTGATGTCTGCACAGGATTCTGTGCACCACACTGGAAGATGTCTGAAAGCAGCAAATGACAAATTATTTAACATAAGCCTAGTGTCACAATACACACGCAATCAGTTATTACTTTCCAAGATAGCCTCTTACCATCAGATCCTGTAGGATCTGCACTGATCAGTGACTGGTGGCTCAGTAGAATGGGGAGTTAAGTCCTGTCCCAGTTTGTGGCTAAAATATATATATATATATATATATATATATATATATATATATATATATATATATATATATATATATATGTCACAAACTATTCAGCAGAAACCATGTTGTCTACAAGACCACATTATTATTATTTATTTAAAACTGAAGGAAAGACTTGAAAGCTTAAAATATAGTGAGTTGTGGTAGATGTGGTCATATACGAACCAATACAAATTTAAGCCATTACATTCAAGTTATGGTAAATCATCACTATGAGGTGTACGAATTCAGTGAACTTATGTGCCATTTCACAAGTTACAATATCATACATTACAGCATTAACTGTTGTTGCCCTGCTCCTGACCAGCCTCAGGTCTGCAGTCTTCTGCTGCGCTCTCTCTCTCTCTCTTTGCTCTGTTTCAGCGTCTGGCTGGCTCAATCTTTTGGCCAAAAACCCTTTCTTTTTATATTATCTATCATTGCCAAACATTATATTTAATGTTAACACACAAGTTACAAAGAAGAACGTGAATTCGCATTACATTTATTAGCGAAATGCTAACGTTCATGTCTAAACACAATGTAGGGCCTCGGTTAACACTACTGTTAACTATTGTTAGCTTTGCATCTTAATTTAATGTTAATCAGACTAAATCTACGTGACAGCTGTGAGTAAACAGGGATTTATGACTTACCAACCAACTCCTCAAAAGTGCCATCGGTTGTGGATAGAAAAAGTTTCTCCGCCGGATCGTGCAAATCTTCTGTAAGCTTTATTCACGCTGGACATTCCGATTTGGCGCCACTAGTGTTTGGGTATGGATTTGCATCCACCTATAATGATGATCATCGCTCTCGGGCAAAGGACAGATGAGTGACAGGACAGGGGCACTTCAGGGAGCCAATCAGATTTCAGCTGGAGCCAATGCCCCTGTGGCCCCACCTCTAGAACCGCCACTGTAAGGGACCTATTCTGCTTTTACAATGAGTGATTACACTCAATCCTAATTTGTCTACTAGATTATACCAAGACACCTTTCTGTGTATTTATTTATTAATATATATTAATTCAGAAGTTTTTTTGCTACAATCGTAAGTGAAGTGTTTCATTCCATATGACAATCCCTTATGCAGCAAACAGGTGGCTGTTGAAAGAAAACACAATATTTATAAACACGGTATTGTAACTTGCTTTTAAATATTAAAAAGTGCTGCAAATTACAAATTTCAACCTTTAGGACGCTTCGAGTCAGTGTTGGTGCTGCGTGAGGCCGAAGCAGTTCAACCTTGTGGTGCTTCTCTGTTTGAGTAATGAGGACTAGAGAGATAAGGGCAGGACGTGGGACATCGATAGCTCGTTTACTTTAACACAGTCTGTTTAAGACAACAGACGGAGAAGCAGTGAAATGAGCATTACAAACCTCTCCAACCTCTTGTGAACGGCCCGAGTGATTGTGCTTTGAGACGTTCTGACTGTCACTTTGTACATCCTGGGAAAATGTGCTGGATATCATTGATTGAAATGCAGTGACCTTTCTGGGGGTCAAACGGAACTATCACACACAACTATTGCACTCATCTCTTGCCCTTTGGTGTTAGTTGGTATAAATATATGCAGCTTTTCTGTATGCAGGTTAACTGGAACTAATCAGCATCTGCAGACCTGTAGCATATAGAGCTCCTCAAGAACTCATGATTCATGAGGTTCAGTTCCTGGGAAAAACTCAAGTCTAATCAAGTGTATTAGATATCCTGATAAAAACCACTGCTGTCCAGATATCTCTCCAGATGCTTTGGGTGTATGCCAGCCCTGGCTTAATGCATTAAAATGTGGACTTGCTGTATCGTAGGTAGCACTGATTACCAGCCCCTCACATCTATGGTTGGTGCTCAGTTCAGTGAGGATGATGGCGGGAGAGTGGACAGCGTGATGAGGTGTAGTCCTGGGAGACGACTGATCCAGAAGTGCCTGAATGAGAACTTAAACCCCTCGGACAACGAGACGGCCCTAAAGTGCTGGTGAATAATTCACATCAAACAAACTCACATGACTGCAAATCACAGTTCTCCAAAGAAAACCCACATTTTGCCATATTGCACATTTTAATCAACACGTACACTTAGGCAGTACACTTGGTGTGCTTAGCTAGTATGTCCCTTAAAAAAAAAACTTGCTTGGAAACCTCAATGTCCAGAACTGGAAACATTTTCTTTTTGTGCATGGTCATAGTTCAGCTGTGGTCATCCCATACATTTTATGCGTTGCAGTCCAGAGGAGAGATGCTAATCATGAATAATAAATTACTGCACTTCAATCATCCTCTTTGACACACATTTAAAGTTGAAAATACAATACAGTGTATTTGTACCTGCTGCAGCACGTTTTAGTCTTCACTGCATGCTTTTAACAGCATGTTGACATGTAAATGTTATGGTGCCAAAGCAGCCTTTACTGGTGTGTTTCTCGGGTTGCCTTGGCTATCCATAATCCATATTCCTCTGAACCCTGTGCTCACGTGTCCATGTCTCAGCCTGTCCTGAGCGTATCAAACATTTCTTTTGGTCTCATGTGCATATATCAATTTGAAATGATGAAAAACTAGACATTTCAGACCATTTCTAACCCAAACCAATGCTAAATGCAAAGTCTTTTGTATCTCAATGCATTATAGATCATTATAGATGCATTATAGATGCGTTATAAAACTGCAATGTTCACTGAGGTGAAAAAATGTCCTTGGTCATCTGGTCTAGGTGATTTCTCCTTGGTTCTTGAGACTCATTTGCAAGAGCAGGGAATATGCAGTGACCTGTTAGATTACACAGTGAAATCTCACAGGGATTATTTTGTCTTATTTTTGTCCTAAACTAGGCGTCAAGAAAATACATATTAGCATTTGCACTGGATGTTGGGTCCCTCAAAGAAAGAACAATCTATATAGTTTGGCTGTGGAAACTATTGATTAACTTTGTCAGGCAGCTATAAAGAGATGCTCAGATTAATGTGAACGTGACCTCACCTTGTTTAAAGGGATCTCAGTCTGTACCTATCACAGCTGTAGCACACTGGCTATTACTAGAATCCAGAAACATAAAGCATAATGCTACTTAGGTTTATCGAACTTAAAATCTGAGGCTGTATTAGCCAATATTGAAACAACAACCATTTCTGTTACTCATCAAGTGTGAGGTTAAGACTGGAATAAGGGAATAAGGGAACCAATACTGTTTGTATTGGGTTTTATCATTTATTTCAACTCCACTGGTAAAGATAGCCACAAAGTCTTTTGCCAATAGCCCTATCTCTATACAGACACATTCACAAATATGTTTAAAACAAAAAACACATTTTCCAAAGAAAGTTAAGGACTTTTAAAAAGTAAAATCCCAAACGACCATAGATCAACAGATGGCCAAATGAGGACTAGTTAGGAGGACAAAGTTAGGAGCATGGAATTGTCCAAAATGTCTTGGTATGCTGAAGCATTCAGAGTTCCTTTCACTGGAACTAGCTCCTGAAAAACCTCCCCACACCATAGTAATAATAATCCCCCTCCACCAAACTTTACATTTGGCACAATGCAGTCAGACAAGTACCGTTCTTCTGGCAACCGCCAAACCAAGACTCATCCATCAGATTGCCAGATTGAGAGGTGCGATTCATCACTCCGGAGAACACGCCTCCACTGCTCTAGAGTCCAGTGGCGATGTGCTTTACACCAGTTGGCGACCTCTTCACACTATGCACTTCAGCATTCACTGACCCCACTCCGTCAGTTTACGTGGCCTACCACTTCATGGCTGAGTTGCATTCCCAAACACTTTTCTTATAATACAGAGAGAGAGGAAATTTCACGACTGGATTTGTTGCACAGGTGGCATCTTATCACAGTTCCTCGCTGGAATTCACTGAGCTCCTGAAAGCGACCCATTCTATCATGTCTGAATGCCTAGGTGCTTAATTTTATACACCTGAAGCCATGGAAGTGATAGGAACACATGATTCCGATAATTTGGATGGGTAAGAGAATACTTTTGGCAGTATAGTGTCCCTTGTGTAGATTTACTTGTGTTCAATATTGATCTTAAACTTAAGTTCATGTATACCAGTGGAAGTATGTGTAATGTATTAACCAGGCAGACGAGGATCCAAATGCGGAATAAAGCCGCTTTTATTAATAGTGGAAATACAACGTATGGTGAACAACGCAAAACACTGATCGTCACACGGTACACAGTGGTGTTGCATGTGATGTCCAGGGTTACACCGGGAGAACAGAGTCCGGGAGGTGCAGGAGGGCTAGGTAGGGAACGTGGTCTAGGAGGAGAGCAGAGGACACTACACAGAGAGGCAATCGCAGAGAGAGAACGCTCAGTACGTGGCATATACTTCGCAACCCGGAAGTGTGAAGCAGACTGTAACAGAGCTCTTGTCCGTTCCATGTTGCGAGCTATTATGAAGAACAGAACCACAAGACAACCTCAAAGTTTTAAAGATTCTTTTATTCATACCCACAGGGCTGCAGTGACAATCACCGGTTGGACCTTGTCAGAACTCTGAAAAACAATAAACGACTGTGATTATCTGGCACTATTCAGGGTGGCCAACTGATGGTGTAGAGGATTACAAAATTCCATGCATTTTTAACTGTTTATTGTGGGTTTTGAAAAGTCATTAAACTTAACTGTTTGTCCCAGCATGTTTGCAGCCTCTTAAAACATTTCATGTTTTATTATGAAATGTTTTATATTCATACAAAAGTAGTGACTAGATAATAAAATGTTTGATTTCTTTAAAAATAGAAAAAGGTAATGAGAACCTGTGCATTTTAAACCTTACCTGCGGGCGTGCCGGTCGGTGGTTGAATCCAAGGGGTAAGCTGTTTGAAAAAGGCAGAACTCTGTGATAAGAGGGAGAGGGCTGGCTTGGAGTGCAGAGGAGTTTGAGGGCCTGGTTGACATATGTCTGTTGAGTTGATTAGTTTATGTTGACTTTTTTTTGTTTGTTTTTTGCATTCTTTATTAATGTTTGTTGGGTTCGAAGGCACTCTTCACGGTGGACTGAATAAAAGTGGTATATTGGAACTTCCAGTTCTGTTTTTCAGTTTTTTGCAAGCGCCACTCAGCTATCCTGCAACACAGACATTAAAGTAGCCTAAGAAAAGGATGTGGCAGGTGTCACTAATCCCTCCTTAAGAGAGAGGTCAAGTATTGTTAATAACAGTATGTTAGGACAGATTTCTCTAAACGGAGCATCAAATATCTTCATCAAAAACCTACGAGGTAATTGTCTGATCTGGTACTGTATAAGAAACCTATCTTTAAGTTTCTACTTTAGAATTGAAATGAGCTACAATGCTTGTATCCTTGCAAAACCTATTAAATAATAAAAATATTGTTGGATATAAATTTGAAAGAGTCTTCAATTTGGGTGTAAACATCGATCAAGAAAGCATGCTGCCCAAGTATCATTTTGGAAATTAGAATGAATCAACACTCAGGATTCTTTATTGGTATTTCCATAATAAATGGCAGTTTTTAATAACAATTAAAGATAAAGATCTGTCCTATACAGTCCCTGTGCTACCAAGTGCCTGTCCTACCCAGTCCTTGTCCTACCCAGTCCTTGTCCTACTCAGTCCTTGTCCTACCCAGTGCTTGTTCAACGTTCCACTTCATGATGTTTTCTCTTTTATATGGAAAGTTCAAATCATTTTTTTTATCGTGTCCTAACTTGTCCACAATCCAAGTTATATATCTGTATTTTTTATATTCATCACTGAAGACCCCCCCCCCCCTTCAAAAAAACATGACATGGCTGCAAGAGTATAATGTACGTGGCTGAGCATATAACCCCAAGTGCAAGCATTTGTAACTTTAACAAGAATAAACAATACCAGGAACACAGATCTGGGAAAGCAGTACTGCATCTTTCTTTTAGACAATGAAGAAACTGCCGTCTCTACCAAGAGCTTATCACATTCAATACTTTTAAGGAAGTCCCTATTGAGCACACAGGTGAATCTGTGAAACATCTGGTGGTTTGAGAATGCTTTTCTCACCTTGCGAAATACTTGCTGTCTTCTGAGGACCTTGGCAGAGAGGTCTTGGAAAAATCGTAGTTGGGTGCCACTGTGAATCACATGTCACATTTCTTTAACACAGCCTGAAGAACCATGTCAGACCACTTTAGCTTTTAGTCCTATTATTCCTGATATTGTGAATTCAGCTTCTGCATGTCTAAATGTAATTTTTAAAATCAATAATTGGATTTTTATAGGAAAGAAATGAAAGATTTGTTTCCACCCCCATCAATACTTTTGCATTTGGTCTTTGTGACACCTCATATCATATCGTGTGATGTTGATGGTGATGATGATGGTGATGATAATGATGATGGTGGTGTTAGCTATGTCCAGTGGTTTGGACTCAGGAGAGGAAAGGCACTGATAATGGGAAAAGTTGGCTTGTGCTGGGAGTTGCTCACAGACCGTGTGGCATCTGACTCAGCTGTCAGTTTAATTTGTGCCACTCAGACTGAGAGACAGAAGCTTTTGGCTGACTGATGCAACGCTGACTTTTGCCGCTTCACTGGCGAGATCATTTGAGTTTTCCACAGGGGCAGCTGAGAGGGGACGCCTGCTCCTCTGGTGAGGCGTAGACCAAGAGGTTCAGAAAGTAGAAATGCTCAAGACAAATTTGACATGCTCTTGTTTTAATGCATGTAATACTCTAGAGACAACCTCCCTGGTTCAATATAATATTTATATCCCAGTGAAAACCCACAATATGTCACTGTTCTATCATGTCCATATGCATTAATGGATTTGTATTTTCCCGGTATGTCTATTTGGATTTGTGTCTAGGACTGTGCGTTTCAGTTTGTAGTGTTCTCCCATATTTAGTGAGGTAATAAAAAGGGTATTCTGTTTGAAGGTAGAAGGGTTGGGCACTGAATAAAAAACATAGCATGAAGTCTAAGGTAAAACCTAAGAATTGAGGTATAAAGCCGAGGCCTTTGTTGGTCTCTGGGTACACGGTGAAGGCCTCCACAGGTACTGGGTGCAGATGGCCTCAAGGTCACTGTGTGAGAATAAAGCAGACCATTCCAGAATGTTCCCATAGCAAACATGGGAAATGGCTTCATTACTCCAGTAGTAGACATAAAGATACAACTTTAGCAATACTGGAGAATGATAAGTAAGAGCAGTTATCTCTGTTATAAGAGCTGAAGGCTCCTTTGTGAGTATCTGGGGGACGTTGTTCATATTCTCTTCTCCAAGGACATGGTAATATAGGAAAACATCTTCATCTTACGCATGTCACATGGTGTGGGATGATCATTGGGTTGAAATGGTGTCGAATTTGCATATTTATGGTTCTCAATTTGCATATGTTGAATAATGTATGGTTTGCATATAATGATGGAGATTTCAAACACTGGAAAAGGGGGTAAAAGGGGGTGGGACAACATAATCACCTCTGAAAAATTATATACAAATATAATGATAAAAAATTGAGTTATTTGTATGCTTGTCAAACGTTCTCTGAAGGGTGTCTTGGTAACATGTGTCAACCTTACTTGCAACAAAGAATGAGACCAGCTATTCTCTTCAGCTGCATCTTTATGCTGAATAGATTTAACAGTACCTCTACCAGCAAATGGATGAATTTATGAACTCCATAGGTAGACCAAGCAGGACTCTGACTGTATAGAGGGGGATAGAAGAATGAGGCTAAATTTAGTGCTCTAACTGTACTCACTCTATGTACTCTCACTGTTCTCTCACTCTACTCTTTCACTATTCTCACTCCTTGCACTCTCACTGTACTCACTCACACTCTACTCACTCTCACTCTTATGTACTCTCTCTGTACTCAATCTAACTGTACTGACTCTCACCCTACTCACTCTACTCTCTCTCACTCTATTCACTCTCACTCTACTCTGCCCCATGCCTGTTGCTTTTCTCTGTTCTCTTGTGAATGCTGCCTTGAATAATAAAGCCACAGCTAGCCATCATTCCAAGCTGCCATATATACATAATTTATAATTTTTTAGTGGATCTGTTCACTTCTGTCTGTACAGCTAGACTACTGAGTTCTGACCTGATGATTACTTTCAGTTATTTAGCATCGCTCTGTTAACCAACAAGATCTGTGAAATTATCCACAGCAAGTGGGCACATCTCATAGTCTTCCAATCCCAGAATGCAACAATAGGAATTTTGTTTGTGTCTCCACAGTAGAACTTTTCATATATACTGTATAAACCCTGCTTTAACTCTCTGAAATACATGGGGTGGTTTTTATTTGTTATGTAATCTCCACAACATTGGCTGATATTTTGGCTGGAAGGGCTTTGACGTTTATTTATGTACTGATCGATAAAGAGCTTGATGTCTGAATTTTTATACATTATATTAAGTGATCCTCTCTGTAGCAACAATCTATTAGCATATTTTATGAATGCATGCATATTAGAATAAAACCTAGACAATACTGCTATTGTGTAGCTAGAGTTAACTAATGTTGTCCTGAACCTTACATGATCTGACTATTAGCAACACATTATGGAATGAAAAATTGTGAAGGTCTCAATGATGAAATGATGAGATTTTACATGTTTTGTGAGTGATGTTCTGTGAGTGTTCTGTTAGTGAGTGTTCTGTATCAGAGGCTGTTATCACTGTGATCAATGGTGACCACACTCACCCAAACACACGCCACTACCTCAAACACACACCACTACCTCAGACACACTCCTCTACCGCCTCTGGTCACATTTATATTCATACAGGACCCTCACACCCAACTCAAGATGAGTCAACATGTCGTGATTCAAAGGGGCATTTTCCCTCTGAAAGATGCCTGATCGTGGAGTTATCGTTGAGTTCAGGCGTTTCTAGTGATATTGTCTGTGTTCATTACTAATTTTCTCTGACGTTTAATCAATCCTTTGTCTCTTCTAATCCACCAATGAGTTAAATCAAGGACTGTAATTAACATGGCTTGAAAAAGATTATTAACATTAATTAATAAAAAACATTTTTATTATTACTATTATAGCTGAGCATTGAATAAAATATTAGTTACTCACAGTATTCTGAAAGGCAGCCCTCGTTTTATTATTGACTTCTGTGATTCACCCAGAGGCTTCTCTCCAGTGCTCATTCATTGTGAGCGCTGCTAAATTTAGCACACTAGCTGTGTTCCGTGTTACTACTGCATTTAATGTTCGATCCGGGATCCTTTCAGACGTCGTCCTGCACGCACAATATCCTGCACTCTTTGTAATCATAAACTAGCCAATTAATCTAAAAGCTTCTGGGAGCGTCTCACTAAAGGTATATGACATTTGTGCTTCTGTATGGAGCAGTGCCCATTATTGTGCTGAAGATGAGCCAGGGCCTTTTAAAGCATGGCTCAGTGAAGAGATGAAGTAGTGTCACAGCCCCCCCCCCCCCCCCCCCACTACTGTTCGCTACTGTTTTAAATGTGTGGGCGTGGTTTGTTTTTAATGAGTGGGTGTGGCCTCTAGCTCAGATCAGCTCCTCCACACATAGCTCCTTTCTGTTGCTGAGTAACTTTTTTTTAAAGCTCTTGAAGATTTCTGTTGCCTTTTTATTTACACTCACTCTGCAGCAAAAATAAATAAAATTCAGTGTTGAGCTTCAGGGTATGCTTGAGGTCAGAATGCTTTCATATTGGCTGGAGTTTGGTCATCACTCTGGTGCTGCTTTTTCCAAGAGTAATTTTGCTAAATCTTATCTCACAGTTATGAAAGCTGAGACCAAGTCAGGCATTTTATCAGCTAGCCAAGGCTAGTGTGATAAATCACTGCTTGATCCAGTTCCACCCAAATCTAAACCATCCCAGTGTGCTGGAGCTGATGTTTGAGTTTTAGAAATCGTAGGGGAACAATCATGTGTGTAGCTTATAAGCTGTATTCCACATTGAGGCTATGGTATCTCCAGCAATAACAAAAGAACTCTACAGGAACAGGCATGGTTAAGGGAGACCATAAACATCCCCATGGTGTCATTTTTGTGTATGTAAGGGCGTACTCACACTAGGCTCTGTGATCCGGATCAGTTAACCGTGCTCGGGCCTGCTTGAAGAGGTGGGCCAGGGCACGATTCATGTGGACTCAGGCACGGTTCGCTTCTAGTGTGAGCACTATCCGTGCTCGGGCCCGCTTGGTGCCTCGTGTGATTGGTTCATTTCGCTGGAACTCAAACATGACGTCAGTGATGCGATGCTCACGTTAAACAGTCATAGCAGCAAAGCGATTAGCAAACAATCGTTGTGTTAAATTATCGATAAATCTGTGCTTGCACCGTGTTTCTGCACTCCCAAAACGACTCCAAAAATACAATAAAAAGAGAATCGTGAACTCCATAGTGTTGTGCGAGCGCGCTTTTTTTTCCAAATAAAGCGGCGTTGTGATGACGTAAGCGTGCTCGGGCCGGGTTGCTGAAGCCAGTGTGAGTGCAGGCCAGAGGGGGAGTGGGGAGGGGGGATAACCGGGCCCCAGCACGGAACGAGCAAACCGTGCCTAGTGTGAGTACGCCCTAAGCTAACTTTAGTCACAGCAGGTCTACCACACAGTCAGGGTGAAATCTGTGTGTATCAGCAAATTATTGGCATAAATCAGCAGGGACGATGTTATCAAATTTCAGAAAGGAATGGGACGAGGACGGGAGATAAACTCTTGTGTGAAGCAGACAGAGCCCAGAATAAATAAAACGTGTCGCCAGAATGAATCTCCCCTGCTTTCTGCTTTAAGCCGTCCAGCTTAATTTGCTGATAATGGAAAGCACTGGTTGTGAAACAAACAAGGCCTGTGTAGCAGCCCTCGGCTGCGCTGGGTCGTGTCCTCTGCTGTTGGGACATGTTCTCCGCTGCTGGGACGTGTCCTCCGCTGCTGGGACGTGTCCTTTGCTGCTGGAACGTGTCCTCTGCTGCTGGGATGTGTCCTCTGCTACTGGGACGTGTCCTCTGCTGCTGGGACGTGTCCTCCGCTGCTGGGATGTGTCCTCTGCTGCTGGGATGTGTCCTCTGCTGCTGGGACGTGTCCTCCGCTGCTGGGATGTGTCCTCTGCTGCTGGGACGTGTTCCTCCGCTGCTGGGATGTGTCATCTGCTGCTGGGATGTGTCCTACGCTGCTGGGACGTGTCCTCCGCTGCTGAAATATGGACACATCTCACAAAGGCTTTTCAGTGTTTGACTTTCATGTGACTGAAAAAATTTGTAATTTTCATTGATAATGCGGTCAAACATCCCTCAATTCACTACATCGACTCTAAAACAAACAAATAAATAAACAACCCAGTTTAACAGGCAATGGTAACAGTCTTTCTCAATCATACACAACTTCACCCAGACCAGAATATTTAAAAAATATTTCATATATATCAAAAAACATACAGTGTAGCATATTGTGTATATATGCTATTGCATAAGTTAATGTGATGTGATAGAGCCTTTCTGATAGCTCCTTGAGGTTTGAATCAGAACGTGCACAGAAACTCAAGGCCAGTTCCTTAAAAAGTTATTCTGCTCTGCTGATTACATTTTGCAACTCACAATGCTTAGTGAACTATTGTGTTTGTGTTATTACTGGAAATCTATAGAAACTCATTCCACTACTGTAGTCACATGACAGATAATTTCACATATGAGATGCAAAGCATGCTCTGGTCAGAATAATCACTTCCAGCATTTTCCATCTGTTTACATCCATTTTGCTGATCAATTCGAGCTAAAGTGCCCACAGATGAGGAGTTGGCTTGCAGGATTTGTAATGCACACACACACACACACACACACACACACACAGAGGTGCAAACATCCAGCTCCTATTACTGAAATAAAAATTAAGTGTTAGCCAAGTGAGCAAAGGCATCTCTATTCTGGTAGAAGCCCTACATTTAAAACTCTTTCTGCTTTTTACAAACCGGATTCCAAAAAAGTTGGGACACTAAACTAATTGTGAATAAAAACTGAATGCAATGATGTGGAGGTGCCAACATCTAATATTTTATTCAGAATAGAACACAAATCACAGATCAAAAGTTTAAACTGAGAAAATTTATAATTTTAAGGGAAAAATATGTTGTTTCAAAATTTCATGGCGTCAACAAATGCCAAAAAAGTTGGGACAAGGCCATTTTTACCACTTTGTGGCATCCCCCTTCTTCTTACAACACTCAACAGACGTCTGGGGATTGTGTTCACTGACAATGCTTTCTGGAAGTATTCTTGAGCCCATTCTATTATTTCCTTGACAGTGGCATTCCTGTTTGAGGTGCAGTGATGTTTAAGGACTCGGAGATCATGAGCATCCGGTAGAGTTTTACGGCCTTGACCCTTACGCACAGCGATTGTTCCAGATTCTCTGAAACTTTCGATGATGTTATGCACGGCTGATGATAAAAGTCTTTGCTATTTTACAATGGGTAACACCATTCTGGTATTGCTGCACTATCTTTCTGCGCAACTATGTTGGAATTGGTGATCCTCTTACCATGTTGACTTCAGAGAGACACTGACACTCTGAGAAGCTCTTTTTATACCCAATCATGTTGTCAATTGACCTAATTAGTGTTAATTGGTCTTCCAGCTCTTCGTTATATGCTCAATTTCCTTTTTCCAGCCACTTATTGCTACTGGTACTTGTCCCAACTTTTTTGGGATTTGTTGACACTGTGAAATTTTGAATCAACATATTTTTCTTTTAAAATGTTATATTTACTCAGATTAAACTTTTGATCTGTCATCTACGGAGCCCGTAAGATGTAAAAAAATAATGTGTGGCCACGACTTAATAACCCGTGGGAACGCCTTATTAATGCGTGGGAACGAGATATTTAAGGGGTGGAAACGAGATAATTAACACGTGGGAACGAGATACTAATGTCATCTTTCACAAGCAGCAACAAAGTTTTTTTTTTCACAGCAAAGCAAGCTGCTCCCAGGGATGTTCACGAACTGACTGCCAAGGAGGGGATGTGCACTAACTGACTGCTAACCTGGCTTTATATATAAAGTAATACTTAATTATCTCGTTTGCACTAGGAATGGGGAGATTCACAGATTCACATCGGTGATTCGACACACATGTCTGCGATTCGACTGCACCGGTAGATTCAAAGTGCATCGGGTTTAATTTGCGGGCGAATTTACGGTGCATCTCCTCTAGCCTTTTTGCATCTGCAAATACCATGGTTAAATCGGGTGTTTTGTTTTCCAGTATCTATTCCTTATTCTAACGTATTTACAGAGGCAACATGCTTTTTTTAAAATTGATTTCTTTTTTTTTCGAGGCAACATAAATGCACCATTGTGTTCTCAGGTACTGACGCAAACACGCAGACGTACACAATAGTGAGGTGTCGGTCGCGAACGAACCGGTTCAAAGAGCCGGCTCTTTTAAGTGAACGACGAGAGCTGGTTCCCCTCTAACTGCGTTCACACCGAAAGCGACGAGAGCGACACGGCGACCGGAAGTCATTCATTTTCAATGAGAGTGAGCGACACCCAGCGACGCGAACAAGTTGAGCTCGGCTCAACTTTATGCAAATGAGCAGTGACGCGCGGCGATGACTACCAATCAGAAAGTATGTTTGCACCCTCCTCCAAAACCGCACCTCTGACTTTGGTTCCTACTGATTATTTGTTCCGATTGCAAAATGGAGGAGAGATTGATAGTGGCTGTGTCTGGATGTCCCGCACTTTACGATGTGTCCCTGTTATTGGTTATGATTTTTTAAATTCCTGTTTGATCTTCGAGTCTGGGGTAAAAAGTAAAAAAATTATATAAACATTTTAGGTTTATATACTATATGTGTTTTATACACACACTATGTTTTTTACACGCACTCCTTTATAATCGTGTGTCCTGTCATCAATATATTAAAATAAATAAATACTGCGTCCTGCTTTAAAAAACGTGATTTGCATATCTGTCACGTGCTGCATGCCGGCGATGTTGTACACGCCCCCACGCGACGCGATGCTGGCGACTCGATGCTGGCGACTCGACTCGGTGTTTGCCACCCCCCCACCCCCCGGTCAACAAATTACGTTCGCCACCCCCCCCAAAAAAGGAGCCTCTTTATGAGGAGCTGAGCCAAAAGATCCGGCTCCCTAAAAAGAGCCGAAATTCCCATCACTAGTACACAACAAAGATGGAGGGAAACGAGAGCATTAGCAACGACAAATATATGTAATGCACCAAAAAAGACACACAAATCAAACGTGTGGCCACCTTTCGGGTTTTTTAAGCGAGGTGGTCAACATGACAAGACGCACGCAATCTGCAAACAATGCCGTGGGGCTGAATACGTTAATAGCACAACGAACCTGGCGACACACATGAAAAGACGGCAGGTGTGGACATCTCTGCGGCTGCTACCCCCTCGTAAGTCTAGCAGACAGTAGTGTTGTAGATCATAATTTTCACTATGTTAATACAGTACTTTTAAAAACTGTTCATCTTATGTTTTAAACGTTTTGTATAAATATAGATGGAGAAAATAACTGAATAATTCACATGAATAAATTAATGCTCTGTCTGAATATACTGAATTATGCATTTTTATATATTATGTATTGGTTTTGCTCCATTGAAAACAACCAGGGGTGAGTTTCCCGAAACGTTCTTAGCGCTAAGTACTTCTTAACCTCATACGTTTCATACAAGGTTACGAAGTACTTAGCGCTACGAACGTTTCGGGAAACCCACCCCATGTAGAATATTGACTGTGAATACAGTAATATTGAGTATTGTCCTCACACGGACACGGTAGCATTGCTCCTGCGCATGCGCTAGGCGGTTCTTATAAAACGAACGACTGAAGCTCACCTCTGGTTATCTGTTGGATGTCTCCTACTGTATATCTTCAATAAAAGTGAAGCTTCGGTTTAAGGCATTCGTCTTTATTTACGCAAGACTCAACACCCCAGATGCATACATCCCTTAAATTGTTAGAGAGTAAAGTAGAATTGTGCTATTGAGTTAAGAAAACTGATGGGTTAGGCCAATACATCCTCAAACCTCAACTAACTATATCGAATGATCACTTATCAAACTGAATCCTCATAGAATAAGTCATATCGTTATCAAATCATTTTGAATCGCATCATATCGTGAACAGGAGTGATTTGTATCGCATCGTATCGACAAGGGGTTTCAGAGTATCGCAGTTATATCGTTTCGGTGAATGTATCGAGATCTACCTTAGTGGTGAAGATACATCCTTAGTTTGCACCCGTTAATAAGTCGTTTGCATGCGTTAATAAGGCGTGGCCACGAGTTATTATATTTTTTACATGATGTCACCTTACGGGCTCCATAGTGATTATGTTCTATTATGAATAAAATAATGACATTTGCAATCTCCACATCATTGCATTCAGTATTTATTCACAATTTGTTTAGTGCCCCAACTTTTTTGGAATCCGGTTTGTAGAAAATTCTGTTTCTGTGTTCACACTAATAACATAAACTACTTTTAAATAGTGTTTTTAACTCTAATGCTCATTTTAGTGATAATGCAATTTACAGACAAAAGTTCATAAAGTTTCTCAATGTAAAATATTTCTTTTAACCCCCAGTAAAGGACAAACACATGTCGTGGTAGGCCAGTCTCAGCCTGTAAGGGAGATGGCCACAACACACACACACACACACACACACACACACACACACACACACACACACACACACACACACACACACACACCTACTCGTTCCAATGTGCTCCCTCTCTCTCAGTCTCTCTCCTACTGACACACCCTTCACACCTTTTCCTTATTCCCCTGAGCATTACTCCAGCCCTGGAGAAGTGTTGGACTGATGGTGCTGTTGGATGTCTATGTACTTCCCACCATTCTTTATACGTTTTGGACTTTTGTGCTAACGTGTGCACTACTGGGCATTTATTTTGTTTTGCGTGTTTGTTTTGTGAGATGGACATTAAAGAGTTGATGCTGCCATCTCCCTCACCTGCTCCCTCAAACCCTTCGTTACAGTACATACATACGCACGTACTGCTAAAGGTCCTTTAAGAACATACATACATACTGTTAAAGGTCCTTTAAGAACATACATACGTACTGTTAAAGGTCCTTTAAGAACATGCATACATACTGTACATACATACATACATACATACAAAGGTCCCTTAATAATTGTGCATGAACTGGTAAATGCACCAGTTACTACATGTCCTTAAAATCTGTGTGACTAGAAAAAACAGGTTATTCTTGTGCCAACAAAACATTTGTCTGAGGTTCCTTCTGATTAGCATAACACTGAAGCAAACAAAGCTACAGTGCAAACGTACTCACAGTTGGGTGATATTTACAGAACAGTTTGGGAAAGTTTCAGGACATTATTTATAAAACATGATGGAAGCTTCTTATGTGAATTTTCAAGGAAAATCTGAACCATGTTATGCTCCACTATTTCTGTGTGTTTGTGTGTGTTTGTGCCATCACACATTCTGATAACCAGCTATCACACTCGTGTGTTCAGTTGTTGTTTATTAAGCTTCTTGTGTTCTTATTTCATGGTTCTGACCTTGGCTAGTATATTTTGATTACGATTATATGAGTCTGTGTCTTTGCTTTGTCCTTCACACTGGTGTAGGGGCTGGTGGCTGTTTTGTTGTGGGGTTTGTGTAACTTGGGAAGTCTGGCAGTCAACTTTACGTGTGTGTCCTGGATCACTTTCTGTTCTCACTACGGCCATGTACCACTCCTTGTACAGGGGTTCTGGTTTCTTCCTTGGTGTCTATTTTCAGCTTTGGGCACCCCAGTGTCATCTGGTGTGTTCATCTTGTCCTCTTCAGTCTATCACACATCTGCAGTACAGCCCTCCATTATGTGATCTTTGTATCAGGTTACGTTTGCCACCCTCTTACCCACTGTTCCCCACTCATACAGGTCCAGCACTACCACCCTGGTGTATTACGGGATTAACTGTGTCATGATAGCATGCACACATGCGGATTATCCTGTGACTACACGTTGTGATTGCATCTCACGTTTGTCCATGGTGCAGTCCTCAGATCCACTGTCTCCTACAGGTGATACTCCAGTCTAAGGAGCACAAGGTTAACAGAGAGGATGAGTGTCTTATTTGGTGCTGTAAAACACTCCATTTAAGAGGTGAGATTTACTGCTCCTCGTCCTGCCTATTCCCGCAGCTCATCCTGTCCTCCAGACGTCTCACTGGAAGGCTCTTAGCTCTCGGGCTTTCTGTCTTTTATGGGGTGATAGTTTACCGCTGCAACACATTTTACCACTGCTGATGCCGCAAGATTTTGCCATCCAAAGCCAGACCTGTTTTATACCTCCATCACAACTTATGAAATTTCCTGTGTTGTACCTCATTAATAAACTACAGTAAACTACATTTCCCAGCATGACAGACTCAGCCTGGGCCAGCACTCTGTACCTAATATAGGTACTTAATCTTTCCCTATAACAGGCAGCGCCAATGTAACAGAATACTGTCCACAGCATAGACCATCCTATTGTAGTAACCTCACGTGACATTGTGTTTACTTTAGGTAATATTATAGATGTATGTGTATGGATATGTATTGGATTCTTTGTCAGGTCAATTTCAGAAGGACAGAAGGTCAAGATGGTGAGCTTTGGAACACACAGAGAAATGACAGATGTCAGGGTGCACTCCACGATTCACACTGGGATCATTTTATAACATGACATGATACATCTTACGGACAAAAGCTATAAATCGTGGTATTCAGTCACTTTCCATCACTTCCTCCTGCTTCTGGTGAACTAATAATATCTCAGAACCTGGGGGGACCTCTGACAGGTTGATGGCATTACTGTCCTACTACTAATCTTTTTAAAAGCTTTTCCTGGCCTTTCCTAGCATGCCAGAGCCAATGTGATAATCTCTGTTTCTGAGAGAACCAGGTCCCCTTTCCCCCTGTTGCTTCTGAGAAGCGCAGTGGTGCGTGCTGTTTCACGGTGGAGGTGAGGAGAGTCACCCAGACTGCCGGCTCACTATGTCATGTCTCCATGGGTAGTTGATTTGTTAGAAAAAAATGACTGTATTTATAACACACCAGTCTTCCTTCTTGCTCAAATGAGTGACTTGACTCCCCAACTCTCTTATTCCAGGAAGTTCCTGCCAGGAAACCATGGCAACCTGTGGCGTATACAGGCTGTGTTAGTTATCTGCTGTATTATTATACCATATATTAAAATACCTTATCATTAATTATTGCCTTATTATTATTTTGTATTATTACAAGTCTGTCTCTGTAGCCTGAATACAGAACTGTCTGTTTTATGCAACTTATGGCTTGTATGGGTGCAGTGGATTTAAGTTTTCAATTTATATGCTGATTTCTGACCACAGCAAAATTATAATTAGATTCGCATTGCTCCAAATGTATGTCTGCATAGTCTGTAACAAAAATAGATTTATAGCAATAAACAAACAACAAATTAGATTTTTTAAACATATACACCTGGCACCGATACCAACCTACTCACAGTGGGGCTTTGAATATTACCTGTTTTCAAGCACTTTTTATTACATAACAAAAATGTTTAACAAATACTTATTAGACATGGTTCTTGTGATATTCATTCATCTGAGTGATTTACATTGGCTTATGAACCAACAGTGTGTGTGCAGACAAGCCTATTAAAACATTCAAAATACACTGTTTATCCTGTGCATGCTATTACTCTCACTGTGTATGCATTATGCAGTACAGTCTATTTGTTTGTGTATATATACTGTATATCAGTAGCGAATACTGGTTTGTTATTGTGTTTAGTCTTTTTGATCATCCCTCTGGTACCTCCACTATCTCGGATATCCGTGGTTTTGCGGATTGTTATAGGTTACGACTTCGGCTTTGGATTGCAGCAAATCACTGTGCCTACCTTGTGCACCGCTAAGCGGCACTACGACTTTTGTACGGAAGATAAAGTAGTTTCGTTTTCAGTCTGCGAGCGTCTATGCTTAATCATGCTGCCAGCCTCACAACTTGAACCAGTATCAGGCCAGTTTCACACTACACATGAACCAGTGTCAGCCCAGTTTTGCACTATACTTGAACCAATTCCAAAACATTTTATTTGATAACCTCATGGCAGCTATGTGGAAATGCCACTGAAGGATCATTCTCATACATATTGCAACTTAGCAGGCAAAACTCCATCAAAATGGCCACCTTGCTGAATACAGAACACACATGACTGTTCATGCAACACATTTCTTTGTCTTGGGGATTTTAGATTAATCAGCTGGATTAACTGCACATGCTCTCATGCCTGCTGATGTGTTGCAGAACAAGCACAGGTGGTCTGCATCCCCAATGCCAGGGTCAACTCCAGGTGGTCTGCGTCCCCAATGCCAGGGTCAACTCCAGGTGGTCTGCGTCCCCAATGCCAGGGTCAACTCCAGGTGGTCTGCGTCCCCAATGCCAGGGTCAACTCCAGGTCATCAGTTTTCAATGAAAGTTGAAACTGCAGTACCCAAAAGTGTAGCTATGATTATGGGGTTTGCCTAGACAGGTACACAGGAGGTAGAAACCTTCCCTTCTGAAGAGGCAACTTCCTGTTACTACATGGTAGCTTGTCTGATGACGGATCACATGGGGTTGGTGTGAGGATGGAAAACAGAAAAAATTTTTTGCGTTGCTGAAAGTGAGTTTGGAGTGGTGAATGTACACTTTCCTTGATATTCGTAAACTCCATTGTATGTAGTGGTTGGTGGTGAATATATAGGTTCTGATGGCCTGTCCTGTGTTGTCCTTAGGATCAGGAGAAACACTGACCCAGCTGAACAGGTGCCGTGAGCTGCCGTGTCCTTTCGAGACTGGGTTCTGATGGATTTCTTGTTCAGTCTCCTGTTAAGCATTTTTGGTTTGTTTCCCCATCTGTTACCATGCTCTCAGCTGGAACATGCTATATTTAAAAACCTTTTTTTCAAAAATCATTCTTTAATTCTTTTCTATATTTAAAATAAGCTTTTTAAATCTGGAAAAAGTACGTTTGTTTGGTAGGATAATACTCTTAACAAATGGCTAAGCCAGTGTCATGACTGGAGCACAGCAGTGGGGTCACAGCACAGCATGCAGGTTAAATGTAAAAGGTTTAATGGAGACACAGGGTAATCTAAAAACATGCTAGGCTCAGAAGCATTCAACACAAACGAACAGGCTGAAGAATCTGACAGAGAACTGGCAAAGAGTGGCGAAAACAGAAACCCCAAACATTAGAAGAGATAAAGTTCACGGCACAATGGTTTGGTAATGCTATACTAAGGCTGAGTGAGACTGCGCAAACACAGCTTGACACAGGTAAGTGTAAATGGAAACATTGAGGAAAACTAGCCACAGGTGAACCTAGTAAACAAGGAATTTGGAACGGACAGGAGGTTTATGGGGAATGTAGTCTACATAAGGCAGGATGGAGGCTACAGACATGACTACCTGTCCTTAGCAAGGTTACCTCATCAGCAGTAGTAGAACTTCAGTGTAGCACACAAGAAACATGACTTAAGAAACATCAGCCACTGTTTGGTGTAACATTTAAAGACAAAAATCTCATGTCATGTCCTTGAAAGTTTGTTTTAGTTTGTACCTTTACTCAGCAGATTTCGCCCTGATGAATCACTGGGACTTGGCTGTATTGACAGTTTTGCCCTGAAGGGCCCTTCTGCCTAACCGAGAGCTTTTCATTCACTGAAAACACATTACGGGAACTCTATCTTTTCATCATCATATTATTTGGCAAATTGCTACAATTTTCTCAATCCATGCTTGAAACCATTAGTTAGCCATAAAAAGCTCCTTGTTTGAACAATAGATAAAACACTCTGCAGAAATAGGCCTGTACTTCCCCTGCTATGCAGAATTAACTATTTGCACATTGCTTTTGTTCAGTACATTTATATTTATATTTACGTAGTATCAGTATATTTAAACTGTATAATAGTAGAGCATTTCAAAAGGGTAAATACCTTTGTCTCGTATATTGTGGTCAAATGCTCCCTCTCACCAGTATAAATGTATTATATAGTTAATGGCCGATGTGGACAGAGATGAAGTTTCGGTTTCTAGCTGGCTGGGTCTGAATTCAGTGCCCCAGTCAACTGGTTTGCTGATCTGTAACGTAGCACGCCATCGAGCACAAGTAATAACGTCCAGCTCCGTTCAGCTCCTCCACGCAATAACTGCAGTTTGACACGTCCCGGTATGTAGTCACGGTTTGCACCAAAGAACCTGCTTGTCTCTGGTTCCAGCAGGGAACGAACTTTTAAGGTAGCCTATTTATTCTGGTGGAAACGCGAAAATAAGGTTCCTGACCCCAACAGTTACTCATTGCTTCAGTTCCTAAAACACCTTAGTCGTGTTATCAGGAGCTATAAAGCCCTGCATTAAAACCAAAGGACTACTTTGCTCCTGACTGAGAAACTCTGGTATAGACACTTTATTTAGCCTTGCTTAACACACTTGTGTAAAGTTCCTTCATTTCTAAATATTTAATTGCACGAATAAAAGACTTGGGAAACTTCTCAGTATCAACAATATTTTTTCCCCAGAAATAGAAGGCTAATGAAGCTGAGAACAGCTATTATTGTGATGTTGTTTACAGATTTAAATTAGGCCTAATGCATTTTCATCTATATTGAACCTTTTATCAGTTGCTCTTGTCAGTGATTAGTTGAACTACTCCTTTTGTGAGGACATGTGAAACTGACTTGGAATAATAAAACATAGTTGATGCTGTCGTCTCTCTCTGCAATGTGCTGAACATGGACCTGAAAGAAAAACTAAAGCAATAAAAAATCTGAAAAAAAGCAGGAAAATTCCAAAGTCTCTTTTAGTGCATGACACCACCAGTGACCCAAATACCTGGACATGGAGGGATAGGAGTCAGGCGTCTTTAAAGGGTGTACAGTGTACAGGAAAGCTTTGGGTGCTTCTGTCTACATATTTGTGTTAAAGTGTCACAGCATCATAATATCAGAGTGTGATTGTGTTCCAGTATCACAGAGCCATAATGCTAGTGTCATCGTCTTATTTATAGATATTTAACAATTGAATTTATAAGTTCAATTTAATTGACCACCATTTAATATTTTGTTCTTAAACTTTACATTTGCATTCATAGCAGACTGGTGTTAGGTGGATGGGAGGGGCCACACTGGTGATTAGGAGGCGCTGATGATTGGGAAACTATTTTATTTTAGGGCTAAGGTTAAGGTTAGGGTTAGGTTTAAGTTTAGGGTTAGGGTCTGAGAGTCTTTGTGAATAGATTAGACTGTATATACAAATAGGCTATTATTAGCTAGCTAGACTCTTAATATTATTTTAGTATTTTTGTAACAAAATCAAATGATCCATGCCTGCACCATTTAACGATACCAATTGCTTTCATATTGATTTAAGCTGTAGACAAAGGATCCATCATCTTTGGACACTATTGGATTTCATTGGATTTCAGCAGCAGGTGGTGCGATATTAATATAAAACATTCTTACAGGACTGCTGTGACCTTTCTCATATCAGCCATGACCAAAGAGATGTGAGCATGAGGCAGTAAAATGGCACCGTGTCCGGGCTTGAGGGCATAATTAGAAACAGTAAAAATAGAGATTTAAAAAATGTGCAGTCTTGTGGCCATGCTCCGGTTCTCCTCCTTCATCACACTTCCTCCTCACCTCCGTTTTGAGCCACAGGGTTTCTCCACCACACAGCCTGGGCCACAGGGTTCCTCCTGCAGACCTGAGGGAGGAGCCCATGGTGGCTTCAGACTCCACTCAAAAGTTTTTTTAATGGAAAATAAGTGTTTCACTTTTTCATAGTGAAAGGCAATAACAAAGAAATGACAGCCTGTCGACAGTGTGACACTGTTTGCCGTACCTGGACCTTTAAGCTGATCAGTGAAATCAAGCCCGTGTTTGTGTTCTGAAGGAGGCTGAAGTGCTCTTTGCAAGATCACACACTTGCTATGTGCCTCACATGAAAGGTGTGAGAGAACGCGGAGACACTCCCAGCGCTTTGCTCTCTGACACAACAAGGAACGACAGCTATGTCAGAATGTCTGGAATGGGTCTCACTTCTTGGCTCAAGTCTTGACCCACTTATGTGTGTGTGTGTGTGTGTGTGTGTGTGTGTGTGTGTGTGTGTTTGTGTGTGTTTGTGTGAGAGAGAGAGAGAGAAAGAGAGAGAGAGAGAGAGAGAGAGAGAGATATGAGTCATGGACAACCCAACCCACTCATATCTGATCAGGTATTAAATTGTTATTTTACTACTGTAAGAGTTTACAATGTTCACATATAATTCACAGTTAATATGCTCAGATCTGTATACCTATATATATTTTATACACTTAATCAATATCATATTTACTGTGTTACACTGTAAATTCTGTACATAGTCATTGTTTACAGTCCTTTCATTTTGTTCTGTTCACTTGTACTGTGTGGTCCTGGACACACAAACCCTGAGTGTTTCACAGGGACTATGCAGGAGCATTATTTCATTCCAGTGTATACTTACAAGCAGATGGAATGACAGTAAGTTCTCCCTTGAGTTCTTGACTTGACTCTACATGGGTAGAGTCATGTCATGGGTATCCTTATAAAAGCCAGTCCAGATATTTGTTGTATGAAATAAGAATTATAGCATGCTGACTGCACAGTGTGCAGGAATGAAGGCTTGCGCACACTGTCATGGTAAGTTTTGTAGCAGACATATGTTTGATATGGAAATGCTCGACTCTGAGTATGCCTGTTTGGAAGAGCCAGTCCGTGTGCTAGCCGAGCTGCAGGGAACGCGCGAGGCTGTCCTGCTTTTCACGTCTCCATTTTGCAAGGCTTATAATATCTTGTGTGTGGCCCCTGGGTTCTCTGTCATGTTTGTATAAATGAATGTGTTTTATTGTTGTTACCTGTTTGGCTACTGAGCTTTAAATTGTGTGTTCCTGCCGCAGATAAAATGTATGCCAGAAATAGGCATGGCACAAATCCTTAGAGGCTTTCTGCAGGATATGGCATCTGTTTCATGGTGGGTGAAATTGCTCACAGTGCTATGCGTGTGTTTGTGTGGGTGTGTGTGTGTGTGGGTGGGTGTTCTCTTTTGGTGTGCCTGGAGCAGTGTAGTAGAAGCTTTGAGCACTCTCTTATGTGAAGATGAGCAGCAGTTCCTGCCCGCTCTGTTTTCTACCACACACTTCAGAACGGAGAACAAAAAACAGCCTGGTTTGTATTTCATATTTTATGTTTTGTATTTGATATTGATCCACGGTCTTAGTAGAAAGCAGATCCCAGGGGATCCATGGTATTCAGCTACTGCTCTGAAAGGGTGACAAATCTGCTTTTACCCAAAGCTTCATCCACATGCCTGAAGAATTTGAACTTTATGAAAGTCTGGGGATGGAATTGTAAAGTCTGATAATGGAACTGTAAAGTCTGGTGATGGACTTGTAAAGTACAGAGATGGAATTGTAAAGTCTGTGGATAAAATTGAAAAGTTATAATGTTATATAATATTATAGCACCAAGTTATATCGCTCTCTCTGAGTAACCTGAATTATAATAACAAAATACCAGCTGTCAAAACGCTGCCAAAAGGTTTTCTTCCTGCATTTACATGTAAGATTATTGTTTGAAAAAATAAACCTGTTCCTTCCTGGAGAAACTCTTGAAATGTTCTCATCCTCAGTATTTCTATAGGTGATTTGAATATGTCATTCTGTTCGAGGTAACTTTTACTCTTCTCCTCAATGCATCAATATAACTATCCATCTGAACTATCCATTACTGAGCAAAATAATTTTTGTCAGGTTTCTTAGCTTGTCAATGGCCTGATTGGTTATTGAGAATGACATATGCACAGTAGGTCACTATCTGCACCACATGAACCAGTCCTGTTTGAAAATGTACTCCAAAAGCAAGTGTTTCCTCCAAACTATTTATGAATAAAACATTCAGTCCATTGAACCATTTCTAATTCTGTGCTCAGGAAGATGGATAACATTGGGGATAATATTTATAAAAATAAACTACTAAAACATTTATCTTTTGCCTGAGGCTTCTGTAAGATATGGATCATCGGGTTATGCTTGTCTGAGTGTGTCACTGTCTCTGCTCATGGGATCTCTTGATCTCCTAAAAAGAGAGAAGAGCTCAATCATAATGGTGGTCAGAGCCAAACACACACACACACACACACATACATATATAAAGCAGGTGTGGAATGCCTAGAATAATTAAGAATGGTTTCTAAAATAGAAGCGTAGTGACCACCCTTTGCCTTCAAAACATATCGGTTTATGCTTGCACAAAATCAGGTGTCTTGCAGTAATATAGACAGGTGTATAATTAACCAATTATACCAAAAAGGTGATAATAATTTTCATATGTTGGTTGAAACAGCCATGAACAGGAACATCAGTGTAGGAGGCTGTGCACTGGGTGAGGTACAGACAAACTGTGCTACAAAAGTGAGGATGTTTGATGTCACAGGTCATACACCTCGGCAAGACTGAGCACAGCAACAAGACCCAAGGTGGTTAGACTGTATCAGCAAGGTCTCTCCCAGAAAAAAAAGATTTCAAAGCAGACTGGGGTTTCAATATGTGCTGTATAAGCTCTTTTGAAGAAGCACAAAGAAACAGGCAACGTTGAGGACCGTGGACACTGTGGTCAGCCAAGGAAAGATGCTTACTTCCCTTCAGAATCAGATGTCAGCTCAGATCTGGCTCAGATCTGGCAGAAACCAGAGGGACCCAGTAAAACCCATCTACTGTTTAGAGACATCTGGCCAGAAGTGGACTCCATGAAAGAACTGTGGCCAAAAAGCTGTAACTTCATTGCGGAAACAAAGACCACCCAAACCCTTCTGCTGTGATAAGGTTCTATTCTAGTAAGAGCTGAGACTGAGACCCCGCCCTCACCTGTGGCCCTCATCTCTGGATGATGACTGAAGGGCTGTCCTGAGACCCGGCCCTAACCTGTGGCCCTCATCTCTGGATGATGACTGAAGGGCTGTACTGAGACCCAGCCCTCACCTGTGGCCCTCATCTCTGGATGATGACTGAAGGGCTGTCCTGAGACCCAGCCCTCACCTGTGGCCCTCATCTCTGGATGATGACTGAAGGGCTGTCCTGAGACCCAGCCCTCACCTGTGGCCCTCATCTCTGGATGATGACTGAAGGGCTGTCCTGAGACCCCGCCCTCACCTCTGTCCCTCATCTCTGGGTGATGACTGAAGGGCTGTCCTGAAACCCTGCTCTCACCTCTGTCCCTCATATCTGGATGATGACTGAAGGGCTGTCCTGAGACCCAGCCCTCACCTCTGTCCCTCATCTCTGGGTGATGACTGAAGGGCTGTCCTGAAACCCAGCTCTCACCTGTGGCCCTTATCTCTGGGTGATGACTGAAGGGCTGTCCTGAGACCCAGCCCTCACCTCTGTCCCTCATCTCTGGGTGATGACTGAAGGGCTGTCCTGAGACCCCGCCCTCACCTCTGTCTCTCATCTCTGGGTGATGACTGAAGGGCTGTCCTGAAACCCAGCTCTCACCTGTGGCCCTTATCTCTGGGTGATGACTGAAGGGCTGTCCTGAAACCCAGCTCTCACCTGTGGCCCTTATCTCTGGGTGATGACTGAAGGGCTGTCCTGAGACCCCGCCCTCACCTCTGTCCCTCATCTCTGGGTGATGATTGAAGGGCTGTCCTGAGACCCCGCCCTCACCTGTGGCCCTTATTTCTGGATGATGACTGAAAGGCTGTACTGAGACCCCTCCCCTCACCTGTGGCCCTCATCTCTGGGTGATGACTGAAGGAACGAGATTGTGGATACAAGTAATAATTTTCTCATTTATTTCAGATGTAACTACTCCCTCCCCATATAACAAAAAGAGCTGTGAATCTCAGAAACAAAGAAAGCTCATTATATATTTAATTTACATAAACACAAATTCTGATAGATGAAAGTGCCAGAAAGATATCTTTCGCTGGATAATTCTGTTGAATTGCGATTGATCTGAATAAACTTTGTTTGCAATGCTCTCAGCCCTGATCAACAGTAATGACACTATTTGCCACCATGCTTGCTGTGATCAGCATTGTTTACAGACAAACCCCATTGTTTACAGACAAACCCCATTGTTCAGTTTGTCATGCTGAATCATTATAGTGTGGATTTCATTCAATAAAGAAGTGCTCGGTTTTCAGACAACAAGCTCTACTGTTAAACGCACCTGTGAACTGCACACTTTCCTGTTGTGCATTTTAGCCCAATAACACGTATCCACATTATAAAGGTCAGTGGTTCCACTGGAGTGCCATGTCTCCTGCACTTAGAAAAATCTATACAGACAAGTATGTGGAGGCAATCATATAAAATGATTTGACAGAATAAACATCTGTGAATCTCATCTATGAGAGGCCACAGACTGACAAGTGAAATGTACATTTTAGTACACATGGGGTGAAGCCTGGCATTAGTGACCAAAATATACAAATATATAAGAACATTGCAAACACCTTATTTTAAAGCACAGATAACTGGGCTGATGGCAGACAATGGCTTATTAAAGCACTGTTTAGAGATGTAACAGAGAATAACAATATGATAGTATGTGTTTATGTATCATGCAGGTGAACTAGCTACCCTAGTATTGTCTGAATAAACATTGGGATTTTGACATTTTTACGTTGACACCAAGGTGACTTTTCTGCTGTGGTGTAACTCTGAAACTATGTTGTGACGAAATAAACCTTCAGGCTTTCATTTTATTCTTAAACCTACTTTTATATTAGTGACAACATGGCCACTACAAACTACGTTGTCACCCAGACAAGGCTAACGAACAAAGACTTTCCGAGTATGTCCGATGAATCGGAATGATCCTCGCGCGTAATTACTGGTCTCAATAGCAACGGAAGAGCTGGCGCGCGAACTCGTTCTCAGACGCGCGACGCACATATTGCTGGGCGCTCATTGGTCCCTGCAAAGCCAGCTGTTACTGCAAGCCTATGCAGCGCTATATTGTGAAGGTTGTCGAGTGAAAGGGCTCGTGTAAGATGCACGCTCACACCGAGTTCTTACGCTGTGCTCATCAGTCAACAAGGACACATTTGACGTTAACCGGAACAATTTTTATGTTGTTAAAATAAGTTGAAGAGAAACTTTCGGGTTGGTTAATTGTTTTTTCAAGGAACGGTGGCTTGGATCTCCATAGGAAGAACTACAAACGACAATGGATGCGTCAAGATTTGTGGTATTTGTCTCAACTCTGAGCACCTTTATGTCTGCCGTAAGTGTCACTCCATGCAGTGTGCACACTTTGATCATTGTTGTTCAACTTTGTAACATGTTATAATCGAAATGTCTATAATCTGTGCATTCGCCACTGTTTCTCAACCGATTTGTTTTATTTAGTCTCGTATTGGGATTTAGTGTGTAGTCTTGTATTATTGATGGTGGTCTGCAGGCAGTAGTATGGCGTAATTTTTTAAAATAACCTAAATTCTACATGTAAAGCTAAGTCAGTAAAGTTGAGTGTAATGTGATAAACGAATGCGTAATGAAGCGTCCTGTAGAGAAACGTGGGGAGACGGTGCGCCAGAGATTAGTTTCGTCAAAAAGTATTAACATGCCCACCACATGTGCCTTAGCAAGGAAAAAACCTTCTGCGTATTTGAAAAAAAATAATAAATGTAACTGATAAATCTCGTATATAAGTTTTAAAATCCAGTAGCACGGAGAGAGCACCTGTTTGGGAATAATGCATCTTCATGGTTCTACATGAGACGTGTTCTGAGACAGCAACACGAGTGATACGAGACGGAGTGCAATGTGCACGACAAAAATGATATTCAGCAGCTGCAGGGTTTGGTGTGAGGTAAGCACAGTAGGTGTGTTGTAGAGTAAGATCGCCCTGGCAGCCACCTGCCACTCCTTCACATGAAATCTGTATCGGAACGAATGCGTTCTTAGTGCTTAGTTTGATAAGGACTTAGGACTGTCTTGACAGCCTGATTTAAAATGCAAGGTAATAACTCGACTACTTCACCAACACATCCTAATGATACTTTCTATTTTCCAATATATTTATAAATATCTAAAATATATTTTTGTTATTTTAAACAAAGAAATAGGGTAGCATTTTTAATGGTAATAATCCTGGACAGACGTCCCTTCTGACACATCCTGTTTTCAAAATAACTGATATTCGGGATATCCTTTTGTGTTAAACAAATCCTTTGAATGACTGAAATATTCAACTCTACCATTCTCAATAAAAAATAAAAGCTTATGAAACAGCAGCTATGTTGAGCAAGGTGTCGTTTAAGCTATTTAAACAATACTCAGATAATACCATTTGGTTTTAATTAAGAAACACCAATTCAGCTACGTATTGTTGCATGTGGGTTTACCAGTAATAAATAAATATCAGGTTGAATGATTAAGAACTGCATACTGTTTCTCAGTCACAGGCATAGGTGTTGTTCTGTAAGGAAGTCTGTTGTATCCTTTCAATGAGTGTTTATCACCAATCAAAACAACATGAACATCATGTGATCATATGCCTGTTTTGCATGTTATGGCATGTTCACAAGTTATATGTTTTGAATGAATTATACCATATACCATATCATAATTGTTCGTAAAAGGATACTTCACTCCAAAATGGTACCTTAACTAACTAAAACCATTTAGCATTAAATTGTTCATAATATGCCTAATGCTAATTGCCTATAATAGTTCATTAATTAGCAATGATAAGTTATAACCCTACCAAGAAACCTTTTTTTAACAAATGTGAACATCGAAACAACGTTGCTAAATCAGAATGGTAAATTTCCACATAGACTACCCCTAACCGTGTTTAGAAAATCTGTGAAAAACACAGCTATTTCTAAAAACATGTTATTTGTGATTAAATAAATTATTTGTGCCCTATCAATGGGGTTCCCCCTCTCCCCTGCTGAGGTGCATAATCTTTCTTCCACCTTTCATCGATCCTTTCACTTGTTTGTCCAGTTTGTTCAGCTTTTCTCATTCTCTGCGTTCTCCTCCTGTAATTAAACCACATTTCCGTCAGCATTCCAAACCTAGACATGATGTCCATGCTGATGTGTCATGGGGTTCAGTGTTTTATGATTTACAGAATATATTACATATTCTGTCAGAGAGAGAGAGTGGCAGATAAGAGGCCCTGCTTATATCCCAGTTAACCCTAACCCCTAATAATACTTCAGTTAACCCTAACCCCTAATTATATCCTAGTTAAGCCTAACCCCTAATTATACCACAGTTAACCCTAACCCCTAAATTATACCCTACTTAACCCTAACTCCTTAGTCCCTGGGGGAAGCTGTCTACAATTGTATGTAATTGTATGTAAGAGGTATTATTAAATTAATTTAAAATTAAGTAGTTTTTCAAAAAATCTAGTCCAGTAAACCTCTCATGATTTCTCTATTTGCCTAGCAGCAGATGAACCTTAATTTGTGCACTATTAATAGGGTAAGTGTTACGGTTATGATAAGGCATAGTATATACACTCACCGGCCACTTTATTAGGTACCTGTCCAACCGCTCATTAACACATGGCAGCAACTCAATGCATTTAGGCATGTAGACATGGCCAAGACAATCTGCTGCAGTTCAAACCCAGCATCAGAATGGAGAAGGTGGTTTTGCCATGTGATTTTGAACATGGCATGGTTGTTGGTGCCAGAGGAGCTAGTCTGAGTATTTCAGTAACTGCTGATCTACTGGGATTTTCACACACAACCATTTCTAGGGTTTACAGAGAGTGGTCTGAAAAAGAGAACATATCCAGTAAGCGGCAGTTCTGTGGGCACAAATGCCTTGTTGATGCCAGAGGTCAGAGGAGAATGGCCAGACGGCAACAGTAACTCAAATAACTAGTCCTTATAATGGAGGTATGCAGAAGAGCATCTCTGAACACACAACACATCGAACCTTGAGGTGGATGGGCTACAGCAGCAGAAGACCACACCAGGTGCCACTCCTGTCAGCTAAGAACAGGATACTGAGGCTACAATTCACACAGGCTCACCAAAATTGGACAATAGAAGATTGAAAAAATGTTGCCTGGTCTGATGAGTCTCGATTCCTGCTGCGACATTCGGATGGTAGGGTCAGAATTTGGCATCAACAACATGAAAGCATGGAACCATCCTGCCTTGTACGAAAGCTGGTGGTGGTGGTGCAATGGTGTGGGGGATATTTTCCTGGCACACTTTGGGCCCATTAGTACCAATTGAGCATTGTGTCAACACTACACCCTACCTGAGTATTGTTGCTGACCATGTCCATCCCTTTATGACCACAGCGTACCCATCTTCTGATGGCTACTTCCAGCAAGATAATGTGCTATGTCATAAAGCGTGAATAATCTCAGACTGGTTTCTTGAACACGACAATGAGTTCACTGTACTCGAATGACCTCCACAGTCACCAGATCTCAATCCAATAGAGCATCTTTGGGGTCTCGTGGAAAGGGAGATTCGCATCATGGATGAGCAGCCCACAAATCTGCAGCAACTGTGTGATTCTATCATGTCAATATGGAACAGACTCCGTGGAATGTTTCTTGTACCTTGTTGAATTTATGCCGCAAAGATTAAGGCAGTTCTGAAGGCAACACGTGTTGTGTGTACCTAATTAGGAGGCCGGTGAGTGTAAGCTTCTGTTGTTTAGATTTTACATCCTCCACATATGAAACCTGCTATCACAGAAACATACAAGCATTCTGTTGTTTTCTAAATTGATACCTTTCTGTGAAGATTCTGCTTCTCGTCTCATTCGCTTTCAGTGATAGGTGAGGTAACCAACATGGAAACATTAAACTGAACACACTTTTGCTTTCACCTGATGCTTTTAATTGCTTTCCTTTATTGTCACAGTTCATCGTTCCAAAGCAAGATATTAACTACTCTCATAGAGAGAGACAGAGGGAGTGAAAAAAAAGAGAGAGAGAGAGAGAGAGAGACAGATATGAAGACATACAGAGAGAGACTGTCATTTGGAGGACGTTTTACTATGATGTGAACAAATATATTTCCATATGTGTATGTTTTATTTGTACCTTTGTGTGTCCTGCATATGGTAAAGCATATTTATTCAGTCCTTATTCAGGTTCTCTTGTTGAAAAGCTTTTAAAATTTCTGTGTTGACAGATGAATGGTGGATTAGGGTTCTCAGATTGGTGGATTAAGGAGCTCAGATTGATGGATTAGGGAGCTCAGGCTGCCTTCTAAATCAGAGACAAATCAGTTAGTAAGGAGGGTCCAAACTACTAAAACTGTTCACTGCACTTTGATCGGTTGCCAGTCACGATTTATATAGGAGTTTTGTTAGTCAGGATGTTTTTACACCAGCTAAATGCAGTATAACACTGCAGATCTTAGAGGCGTGTTTGGCGATTGACTCATGTTGATGACATCACAAACATCTGTCAGTCAAGCAGCAGTGTGGGACCATTGAAAGAACAGAAGTACATCAGAAGTACAGAACATGTCTGGAACAAGGACAGCTTTTGTAGCTCGCTGAGTACATTTGTAAAGACTCCCAGCCATGATTCCAGCTGCTTTAGTTGTCGGTACCCCTGTGTTTACCACAACTGCTCCCACGCCAAAGGTTGCTCTTCGACTCTGCCTGGACTTCTCTGTTGACATATTTCAGTGGCTATTAAGAGCATTAGTGTGAAAGGCATTTAGACAGCTGCACGATACAATCTCGGACACCTGTGTTTAAGGGCCATCATATACAATGCCTTTACAATAACATAACTTGTAAGGCTGCAGAGCCTCCCAAAGTATTCGCAGAAATCCTCTCAGCATGCTGCACTGGCCTGTCACTTTACCTTGTGTCAATTATTTTTTTTTTGTAGACATTGCAGATATGTGTGCCTGACGTAGCAGCTTGCAATAGAAACTAATTTATTTTAGCATACAGGGCAAGTCATTTCCCACAGTAGATATAGTGCAAAATCACTGATGTCATTCAAGTTTATCTTCAAATTAATACTATTCCTATCAGTGTTTAAAAATGATGTCTTTAGATGCCTTCTTTGGTCTATATACATGGCTTAATCTTTTAAACATTGATGTATTTTACCCCAGCCCTTATTAAAAAATGTTTCCCGTCATTTGTAATGAGACATACCACTATTTCACTGATAGATTTAGTGCTGAGAAACTATTCTGGAGTTTGAATTCTCCAGTGGGCCAATTACATAAGCTTTTGGAAGACAAATTTCCTTTTAGAAAATGGGAAACTCATATTGTGGGAACATTCATTCTGGAAACATGCTCAGACATGATTTTACTGTTATTGAAAACCTGTTCTGCATGAAGATAAAACACCTGCAGATACACTGTATTGCCAAAAGTATTCGCTCACCCATCCAAATTATAGGAATCAGGTGTTCCAATCACTTCCATGGCCACAGGTGTGACGGTGTGGTGCTGGAGGAAGCAGGAGGCACGACACGCGTCTTGCAGTGAACATTAAACGTTTAATCAAAACACAAACACGTAAAGTCCTGCACAAACGGAGCTAGCACGCAGACGCGATGCTTGCATGGGCATGAACTTTAGACAAAGACGAGCACTAGACACCGCGCTAACGCACATTAAATAGGTGAATTACACAGACCCATGTGACCTCGAGACAAGGCACAGGTGTAACCACGAACACGCTCACAAACAACCCACACCCACGGAAGTACAAACATGGACATAACGACACGCAGACAACATAGCGGCACGCCCACAGGGAAGGGTCCGGAGCTGTTCCGTAACAGAACCCCCCGCCAGGGGCTCGCTACTCCCGGAGCGTCCCGCGCCGCAGGAATGCCCCGAACAAACACCGACGGGCAGGTCCGGAGCCCCCGGGATCACGAGCCTCCGAGAGCAGTCACCCCCGACGGCGGGAACTGCCGCGGACAGCACTAGTACACCTTCCCTGGGAAGACAGGGGAAAATACATTAAACAAAGGCACGCTGACAAACACACACACAGGTACATGAAACACGAAAGGCACAAGAGGGAAAAGGAGATTAGGGAGACACAGGGGAACAGACAGACATATAGGGACAGGCAGCCACGGCATCGTTCCGGCTGCCTGCCAAAGCGCAAACGGTGGCGCTATCCCTCCAGGGAAAGCAGGCTGGGCGGGCGCAGCAGGCGAAACCGGCGGCGGAGTCCCACCGGTCCTCGGCTTCGCACCTCCGGTGCGCGCTGCTCCTCCTGGTGCGCCCCTGGTCCTTGCGCCTGAGACCTTCGCCTGAGGAGCCTTGGCCTCCCTCCTGGGCGCTGCCGGAGCCGAGACGCGGCGCCGCGCGCCGGCAAACCTCCGTGGCTTCTCCTGAGGCGCGCGGAACCCCCACCTCGGACCGCCAACCGCGCTGGATCCTTCCCGCGCAGCCGGGATCACCGGCGTTTTGTCCCCCGATGTGTCCATGGACTCTCCTTCCTCATTCGAGACACACCGATCCAGGGACATGGGCTGCTCCTCTCCCTCCGAGAGGCACTGGTCCAGGGACATGGGTTCGTCCGTGGCAGGGCAGCTTGACCAGCACATGCTGCTCCTCTCTGACGACGCCTGAGAGGCTTTCCTGCCTAGCGGACACCCTTTCTCTCCCCGCACGGTGTCCGCAGAACCCACCGAGATCTTGTCCTCTCCCTCACTCCCGCTGTCGAACCCGGAAGGGGTCGAACAAACGGACGGAGGTGGGCTGGTGGTCCCTCTCTCCCCGTAGCACACGGTTGACTCGGAGTGCAGGGACGGAGGGGGGCTAACGTCCTCCCCCTCTCCGTAATACACCGTTGATTCGGAGCATACGGATGGGGGAGGACTGACGTCTTCCTCCTCCTTATCGGGGAGCTCATCGACGTCGGAGCAGACCGATGGAGTGGCGCTGGTCTCCTTCTCCTCGTCCGACGTCCAGGAAGCCACGGACCGGGGGGAAGGGCAGCTGCCCTCACCCTCACTCTCCTCTCCGGAGTCCTCACTCCCGAACTCATCTTCGGGGGGAGAGAGGGCAAAGGCGCCTACTCCCACCATAAACGGCTCGCTGGTCTCCTCCTCTTCGGGGAAGACCAGGAGCGGTGCGCTCTTCTCCTCCACATTGCAGCTGCCCACGGCACCGGGTGGCAGTTCCGCGGACGTGGGAGGGTGTCTCTCCCTCCACACACGTACCGCGGATGTGCGGAAGTATTCCGCCAGCTGTGCATCCTCCGTCTCCTGAGCTGCGCAGAGCATGTATGTGCAGAGTGGGTCCTGCTTCATGGTCTGCTCGGAGACGGGGGCTTCGTGGCGCCGGACCGGGGAAGAGCCGTGGTGACGCCGGCTCTTCTTCTTCCCCTTGGGTGTACGCTTAGCGTATCCGGGCATCTGATCGGCTCGTCTTTCTGTGACGGTGTGGTGCTGGAGGAAGCAGGAGGCACGACACGCGTCTTGCAGTGAACATTAAACGTTTAATCAAAACACAAACACGTAAAGTCCTGCACAAACGGAGCTAGCACACAGACGCGATGCTTGCATGGGCATGAACTTTAGACAAAGACGAGCACTAGACACCGCGCTAACGCACATTAAATAGGTGAATTACACAGACCCACGTGACCTCGAGACAAGGCACAGGTGTAACCACGAACACGCTCACAAACAACCCACACCCACGGAAGTACAAACATGGACATAACGACACGCAGACAACATAGCGGCACGCCCACAGGGAAGGGTCCGGAGCTGTTCCGTAACAACAGGTGTATAAAATTAAGCACCTATGCTAGACTGTTTTTACAAACATTTGTGAAAGAATGTCTCAGGATGCTCAGTGGAGCTCAATGAATTTCAGCGTGGAAGTGTGATAGGACGCCACATGTGCAATAAATCCAGTTGTGAAATTTCCTCGCTCTTCAATATTCCACAGTCAACAGTCAGCTGTATTATAAGAAATTGGAAGTGTTTGGGAATGCCAGCAACTCAGTCACAAAGTGGTAGGACATGTAAACTGACGGAGCGGGTACAGCGGATGTGAAGAGGTCACCAACGTTCCGCAGAGTCAGTCACTACAGATATCCAAACTTCATGTGGCCTTCAGATTAGCTCAAGAACAGTGCGCAGAGAGCTTCATGGAATGGGTTCCCAAAAACCCATTCGAGCAGCTGTATCCAAGGCATACATCACTAAGTGCAATGCAAAGCGTTGGATGCAGTGGTGTAAAGCACGCTGCACTCTAGAGCAGTGGAGGGGCATTCTCCGGAGTGACGAATCACGCTTCTCAATCTGGCAATCTGATGGATGAGTCTGGGTTTGATGGTTGCCAGGAGAACAGTACTTGTCTGACTGCATTGTGCCAAGTAAAAAGTTTAGTGGACGGGGGATTATGCTGTGGGTTTGGTTTTCAGGAGCTGGGCTTGGCCCCTTAGTTCCAGTAAAAGGAACTCTGAATGCTTCAGCATACCAAGACATTTTGGACAATTCCATGCTGCCAACTTTGTGGGAACAGTTTGTAGCTGGCCCCTTCATCTTCCTACATGACTATAAAGACATGTATGGCAGAGTTTGGTTTGTATGAACCTGACTGGCCCCGACCCTCACTGCAATACTCAACACCTGCTCGTGCCACGCCCCTCATTACAATACAGAACATCTGTTCTTGCCACGCCTCCCACTGTATTACAGAACACCTGCTCCTGCCACGCCCATCACTACAATACAGAACACCTGCTCCTGCCATGCCCCTCACTACAATACAGAACACAGAACACCTGTTCCTGCCACGCCCCTCTTTGCATGCCATGTCCTGTATTATGTTTCTTGGTGGGACCAAGTTTGAATTCTCACTATTCTTACTACAGTGCTGTCATCTAGTTTGTAGTATCATCTTTTGTATTGACTAACCTTCTGTATGCTTTGTCCTTTGTGAGTTATAGTATGTTTCTCAGTTAGGTCGGGCTGTGCATCATATAAATGAACAGAAAGAACTATTTTAAAAAGGTCAGGGAGGAAAAATTCCTTTTAGCAGTTTTAGTAGTTTTAGTAGGTTTGGAGTTTCTGTTGGAGAGTGACTCTGCTTCTTTGTGTGGAGAAGTATATACCATGTCTACCGTGTCTACAATGTGTACCTTATTCATGTACACCAAGATAAAGGAGAGAACTGTCTGCATTTAATACAATTTATCAGTGTTAGTCATGTTTGAAAGCAGCAGACAAATGTTAGTGAAAACAACAGATAGTACACTCGCTGATAATGCTGAATATTTGTAAGATGGTGTTCATTGGTTAAAAGTGGAAGCTGAGATAATGTGTTTTGAGATGGAAGACTATTTATGCAGTATATAAATGACCATTAAATGACCCCTTGTTGAAATACCCTATTGTTTATCCCTTCCAAAGGCTCATGCTTATTATTGTTTGGTATTGCAGTTATGATATGTTCATCATGGTATCAGCACTGACTGCTGGCTGTATCTAGCCGTATCTTAGTTTGATGGTATTTTGGACTTTACTCTATTTGTACTGGCATTCTCTGCATAGATGACAAAGCAGTTATGTAAGTCGCTATGCTAATTGCCATAAATGTAAATGTGGGACAGATATTTTTGCAGGAATAACAGTAGCGGAGTAGCGTGTCTGAAGCTGCAGTATTTAAAGTTGACCACTCTGTATTTAATTTGACATTAGAAAGTTGCTTTATATAAGTCAATATTCACAATACAATTCACAATACTATGTCTGTGCAGCGATACAACAGTCCACAAATTTTTTCATATACACTACCGTTCAAAAGTTTGGGGTCACTTAGAAATGTTCTTATTTTTGAAAGAAAATCAGTTTTTTTTTTTATTTAGCTAACATTAAATGCATCAAAAATACACTCTATACATTATTAATGTGGTAAATGACTATTCTTGCTGTAAACGTCTGGTTTTTAATGCAATATCTACATAGATGTATGGAGACCCATTTCCAACAACCATCACTCCAATGTTCTAATGGTACATTGTGTTTGCTAACTGTGTAAGGAGGCTATTGGATATTTAGAAAACCCTTGAAAACCCTTGTGCAAGTAGGTTAGCACAGCTGAAAACAGTTTTGCTGATTAGAGAAGCTATAATACTGACCTTCCTTTAAGCTAGTTGAGAATTTGGAGCATTACAATTGTTGGTTCGATTAAACTCACAAAATGGCCAGAAAAAGACAACTTTCAATTGAAACTCGACAGTCTATTTTTGTTCTAAGAAATGAAGGCTATTCCATGCGAGACATTGCCAAGAAACTGAAGATTTGCTACAATGGTGTGTACTACTCCCTTCAGAGGAGAGCACAGACAGGCTCTAACCAGAGTAGAAGGAGAAGTGGAAGGCCCCGCTGCACAACTGAGCAAGAAGACAAGTACATTAGAGTCTCAAGTTTGAGAAATCGACGCCTCACAGGTCCTCAACTGGCAGCTTCATTAAATAGTACCCGCATAACACCAGTGTCAACGTCTACAGTGAAGAGGCGACTCTGGGATGCTGGCCTTCAGGGCAGAGTGGCAAAGAAAAAGCCATATCTGAGACTGGAACATAGACATTGAACACAGACATTGGACAGAGGAAGATTGTGAAAAAAAGTGTTATGGACAGACGAATCAAAGTTTGAGGTGTTTGGATCACACAGACGAACATTTGTGAGACGCAGAACAACTGAAAAGATGCTGGATGAGTGCCTGACACCATCTGTCAAACATGGTGGAGGTAATGTGATGGTCTGGGGTTGCTTTGGTGCTGGTAAAGTGGGAGATTTCTACAAGGTAAAAGGGATTTTGAATAAGGAAGGCTATCACTCCATTTTGCAACACCATGCCATACCCTGTGGACAGTGCTTGATTGGAGCCAATTTCATCCTGCAACAGGACAATGACCCAAAGCACACCTCCAAATTATGCACAAACTATTTAGAGAAGAAGCAGGCAGCTGGTGTTTTATCGGTAATGGAGTGGCCAGCGCAGTCATCAGATCTCAACCCCATTGAGCTGTTGTGGGAGCAGCTTGACCGTATGGTACGAAAAAAGTGCCCATCAACCCAATCAAACTTGTGGGAGCGGCTTCAGGAAGCATGGGGTGAAATTTCTCCAGATTACCTCAGCAAATTAACAGCTAGAATGCCAAAGGTCTGCAATGCTGTAATTGCTGCTAAGGGAGCATTATTTGACGAAAGCAAAGTTTAAAGTAGAAAATTATTTCAAATAATAAAAAAAAACATTATTTCTACCTTGTCAATGTCTGGACTATATTTCTATTCATTTTGCAACTCATTTGATAAATAAAAGTATGAGATTTCAGGGAAAACACAAAATGTTCTAGGTGACCCCAAACTTTTGAACGGTAGTGTACATCCAGCAGCTGCCGTGATGTGAATCGTATGTATTTTGTGTTTTTAGGGGTCTGAAACTGTAATAAATATACATTAGAGTGCAAAGTGCCTTGCAAAATGATCAGCTGTTGCTGCTATTGCTATTGATGCTACATATCATGCTAACTCGATCTGCTTATGCTAGCTGATGCTAGTTGATTCTAGCTTTGTCTATGGTGGGCTTTATGGAACTTTGGGTGTGCTTTTTGGAAATCCGGGTGGTCCTCTCACCTGATGTCCTGTGAGTCAGCCCAGACCTGTCAAACTGCCATGGGTTAAAAGCCAGACTGCTTGTGCACTAGGGCTACACCAACTCTCCCAGTCAGAGGAGTGAGCTGAGGGGCCCAGTGGACGGTTTGTCACTGAGTGGGGTGTGAGTGAATCCTGCCGTCAGCAAGTTCTTGGTCTGACTGGGCTGAGGCAGTCAGGGCAGATACATAGCAAATGTTTACATGCACTAGATAAGACGCAGTCGCCACGGCAGCACGTTGACTTCTTTTGAAGTAAGAGAACAGCAAGAATTTTCTTTGTTCTATGATGATGCTGATGCCTGTGATCAGTTATTTGGGGATTTTATTATGAAAAACCTATTAACATATAACATTCCTTTACATAACATTCCTTTACTTAGTTCAAATATGGAAAGCACACATTTATTACTGTCTACAATGAAAACTTTTTGCACTAGAATCCAAAATTAAATTGGCACTTCACTTGTTGATAATGTAATGTATTTATGATAGCACCCAGTGTTTGCTCGTCTCATCCTGAGCTGTTTATGAACCCTGCACATGTACATCTGTGTAATTTTGTGTAGAGGCTGTGGTGAGCCATTTGTGCACTAATTAATCAGAGCCATTAAGACAAGAGGCACGTCCCGGGAGAGCAGGGCAGCAGGATGAATGATGCAGTCAGATTCCTCTGTCTGCAGCACGCTAAGTGCCCTGGAGAGCAGTGAGCCTTTTGGTTTATGACTACAAGACTGTGGTGTTAAGAGAAAATCTCTGCCCAACAGAAACACTCCTGGCAGAGCAGTGCTGTTCACTCTGCTGAGTCATCACGACGCTGCTGTGTGCTCCCTACTGTATGTTTTGTGAAGCAAGGACACGGTTCTAAAATGACCGTCCTCATTTGGCATGCGCTAACTGTGCTAATTCCCTGGGCCTTTAGGGCTTGAGGTCTCAATGGGATCCTAATGGCAACGAGAACATGCTGCTATCTTTAGAAAAGAGATGGACTAAAAAATAAGTGGTATGTGAAAACATGGGGCTGGGTTACTAAACACACTGACATAGCTGAACCAAGTCCAACTATTCAAGCATAAACATAAACGTGTGGAGTGTGTGAGTTGTCAGGTATGCACAAGCATTTGCCCAACAGACTGTGCTCCAATAGACTGTGCTCCAATAGACTGTGCTCCAGTAGACTGTGCTCCAGTAGACTGTGCTCCAGTAGACCATGATCCAGTAGACCGTGCTCCAGTAGTCTGTGCTCCAGTAGTCTGTGCTCCAGTAGACTGTGCTCCAGTAGACTGTGCTCCAGTAAACTGTGCTCCAGTAGACTGCGATCCAGGAGACTGTGCTCCAGTAGACTGTGACTAGGGCTGGGTATCGATTCAAATTCCAAGAATCGATCCGATTCCGATTCTGAAGATTAAGAATCTATTTATTTCGATTTAATCCGATTTAATCGATTCAATCCGATTCGATCCAATTCGGGGTTTAGTGTTATTAAAAATGTATTTATTTGAGCTGTTTCCTGACTATGTACAGAAGCAACATGTTAAAACTAGTATTATATCAATATTAATCAGCAAATAGTTACTGGTAGTTGGTAGTTACTGATGGCTGGTGAAAAGGGTAATCATAAATCTACCTTCAAGAAAGGTAATCCAGGACAATAAACAGAGAACATCTTTGAGGTGTCTATATCTGCAACAGTGGACTCCTACTGGGACACTAACCAGTGCATTATTATTATGATTGAAATAATTAAGAAGTCACCCAAAAGCTGTTGCTACCAAATGCATTTTTATTTTAAAAGTGCTCACACTTAATAAACTGAAAGTATAAAATGTAAACGTGTATTTTTCTTTAAGGTGAGATTATAAGAACAGAACTCTCACGTTACGGTCCCCGACCCCTCCCTGTTGGGCGTGTGTTAACGTTGTCTGCGTCTACTCTGTGTCTGTGTATCTCCGTGGGTGCGGGTGCGTCTTGTGATAATCCTCACCTGTGGCTCGTCTCGTCATCACGTGGGGTTTGTGTGGTTTGTCTACTTAATGTGCGTTCGCGCAACATCCAGTGCTCGTCGTTGTTTGAGTCACACATGTTCTATGTAAACGTGTTTTATGTGCGCTGTCTGCGCTTCGGTAAATGTAATAAACATAACGATTTGGAAAGTGCAAAGGATTCTGTCTCGTCCATCGCCTTGCGCCCAACGTTACAAGAGCATTTTTAACTTTTTAAAACTGTAAAAACACTGGGTAAACTGTCAGTGACATGGACTAACTGTAAATAGTCACTGACACTGGATAAACTGTCCTTCTGTTTTTAGATTGCCGATTTGACTATCGTCGTTACCGTCACTGTCTGACGCCATGTTGTTTTACAGTTAGTTAGACCGAGCACGCCTGCGTGAATTCAGTGACGAGGCGGGGGTAAAAGTTCACAAAAAAGTGAATGCAGCAGACTGTGATGCAGTAGACTGTGATCCAGTAGACTGTGCTCCAGTAGTCTGTGCTCCAGGTGACTGTGCTCCAGTAGACTGTGACCCAGTAGACTATGCTCCAATAGAGTGTGATGCAGTAGACTGTGATCCAGTAGACCAGGCTTCACAGTTGTGCTATGGCAGCTTGGACTTCCTTTCTGTGCTCTGAAGCTCTGAAGTTGAATGTGATCCAGTAGACTGTGTTTCTTATCTGTGTTTTGATAAACTGTGCTCCAGTAGCCTGCACTTCATGTCTGTGTTTTCACACAAACATGGTTTGGTTGGCCAGTACTCTCCTCCTGGTACTGCAGCTGGCATCAGTTTCTCCTGAAGTCTAGTATGGAACTCCCAGTCATGGATTTCAAGACAGGCGTCTGATGCTACGGGCAATGATACCTGGGTGCTCCTAAGTATGTCGACCCAGTATGTAACCTTGTTGAGGCTGTGAATGATAGGTAGGAGTCTTTGCCAGTGGCGTCTTAAAGACCGATCTGGCCATCCTGAATTGCAACCTCAGGAACTATATGCATGTCTTCAGCTCACCATTCTCCTTTTTAACAAAGAAGACACTGGCTGAGGCACGCAGGGTTGAGGGGCACATGCAACCCCATGTTAAAGCTTTCTGGAGATTCTGTTAATTATGCTCTCCTCCTCTTGGTGCAGAGTGTAGACTATGGAGCTTTTTCAGTGTCACCAGAACCTGAACCTTAACCATTACTTGGAAAAAAAAAGTCTGTGAAATTCATTCAGGTATGCAAAAATTCAAGTTAAAATTCAGGTTCGGGTAGAAATTCAGGTTCAGGTCGAAGTTCGGTTGGGAAAGCAGGATACTTAGGATACTTAGGATGAGCAAACAAACTCGGAGCTAATTGAACTGCATCTGGCCAATCACAAAACATCTCACTGGGTCATTGGGAGGCGCGTCTTTCTGCTAAATTTCCTGTAAGGTTGCGTCCCTGTTTGGCATGTAAGTAGCATGTACGGAGAGGAACGGGGATGATGATGTGAACCAGTGCTGGCCTTAAGGTGCAAGTAGCAGAAAAATGACCACTTGACAACTTGTATGATTTTCTGATTAGGAGACCTGGTGGTTGTGGAAACGTACTGTGGAGTTATTAGGGATGTGACAAGGAGTGATATAGATGGAAAGAGTTCTGTGAATGGTGGGTGCTGGTGTGTAACTGGATGCAGAGGGTGTGATGGATTATGTAAGCCACAGGATCCCTGTCCAGTGTTTGCACCACTAGGAGAGTAGAGGAACAGCTAGGACAACCAGCTTCGCAGCCAGGCTCCAGTTTATCAGTCTCCCTGTCAGTTGACCAAGCCTTTTACAACAGATGAGAAACCACAGTGCTGGAACTGTCACAGCGACTTGGAAAATCAGATTGAAGATTCGTGGCACACTCACCCTTTTGATGGCTATGTTGTTAGCCTTTGTGAGGAGAACAGCGCCATTGAACTGCATGAGTTCAACCTCGGCTGTGTCATCTCACGAGGGAAGACATGAGCCTTCATGGAGCTGGTGAAATGGTCCACTGTGGGCTTGAGCTCACAGATCTCTGTGTGTGTGTGTGTGTGTGTGTGTGTGTGCCAATGGCAGTCTTGCGGGCTCAGTGTCTTGTTAGCGTCTTCCTCCTTCATATACTGAGACATCATCAAAGTGAGAGTGTAAGAGCAGAACTAATGAGAGCTTTATTACTGCCCGAGTGAGAAAACAAAGTTGATAGTAGTCACAGCGATTCTGGACATTCATCACACTCCCTCTATCATCTACTGATCTTACTGCAATACATCATACCTCCACCACCTACTGATCAAACCAGTTCATCACTTCCATTCTACCACCTAACAAACAGTAATTTTTACTGGGCAATAGAAACAATCTCGAAACAATTAGGGCGTACTCACACTAGGCTCTGTGATCCGGGCCCGGGCACGGTTGCCTGCCGAAGCACGGTTCGTTTGGCTAGTGTGAGCGCTCCAACCGTGCCCGGGCCCGGATCAGTTAACCGTGCTCGGGCCCACTTGAAGAGGGCACGATTCATGTGGACACGGTTCGCTTCTAGTGTGAGCGCTATCCGTGCCCGGGCCCGCTTGGTGCCTCGTGTGATTGGTTCATTTCGCTGGAACTCAAACATGACGTCAGTGATGCGATGCTCACGTTAAACAGTCATAGCGGCAAAGCGATTAGCAGACAATCGTTGTGTTAAATTATCGATAAATCTGTGCTTGCACCGTGTTTCTGCACTCCCAAAACGACTCAAAAAATACAATAAAAAGAGAATCGTGAACTCCATAGTGTTGTGCGAGCACGCTTTTTTTCCAAATAAAGCGCCGTTGTGATGACGTAAGCGTGCTCGGGCCGGGTTGATAAAGGCAGTGTGAGTGCAGGCCAGCGGGGGAGTGGGGAGGGGGGATAACCGGGCCCCAGCACGGAACGAGCAAACCGTGCCTAGTGTGAGTACGCCCTTAGAAACAATTTCCTTGATAACAATGGAACAGCTTTGGGCAGTATAACTCGGTATCATTTTAGTTTCTATTTTCAGACTAAATGGCGCCACCAGCGCAAGCCACACCATCACACAGCACCATCACACAGCACCGTCACACAGCACCATCACACAGCGCCGTCACGCCGCTCCGTCACGCAGCACCGTCACACAGCACCGTCACGCAGCACCGTCACGCAGCACCATCACACTACACCATCACACAGCACCATCACACTACACCATCACACTACACCATCACACTACACCATCACACAGCACCATCACACAGCGCCGTCACGCAGCGCCGTCACGCAGCGCCATCACGCAGCACCATCACACTACACCGTCACACAGCACCGTCACGCAGCGCCGTCACGCAGCGCCGTCACGCAGCACCGTCACGCAGCACCATCACACTACACCATCACACTACACCATCACACAGCACCATCACGCTGCACCATCACACGTCTCCATCTCGCCAGTTGGAGGATCACCTTTATATAGTAGCAGGTTACGGCATGATGGACTCCACCAATGGAGAGAGCCCCGAGAGAAAAGATAAAGCTGAGCCTTCTGCTCTCATGACAATGAAAGCAAACCTCACGTCCATCACATGCACATGGAAGTGGTTCGGATGTCCGAGGGCCCAAAATACATACAAAATACGCCGACGTACAGTTCAAATAAATTCTGAAAACGCTACATATTTGTTTTATCAGTTAGAAAAATATGATTCATCCAGTCCAGTACACATAAAGTATACGTTCAGGTGTTGTTATTCAGCCACTATGCAGTGGCGCTAGCCAGCCATCAAGAAGTGATGTTTATCTAAAATATTACATAGTGGCGACTTTTACCCCATCTGAAAAAGAAATAAAACCCATAATAGTCATTTCATGACTCAGGACACGTATTAATATTTTATGATAGGAAAATTGCTAGAAGTCTGTTTTCATTATTTGAGCATGGCAATCAAAATATAAATTTACATAGCTTTCATTGTGCATTTGAATAATTTGCATATTCTGTACCTCCTCCTTTACCCCCTAATTAAACAAAACATCACACCTCCTCCTTCCCCCCTAATTAAACAAAACATCACGCCTCCTCCACCACCCCATAATTAAACAAAACAACACACCTCCTCAATCACCCCCTAATTAAACAAAACATCACACCTCCTCCATCACCCCCTAATTAAACAAAACATCATGCCTCCTCCACCACCCCATAATTAAACAAAACAACACACCTCCTCAATCACCCCCTAATTAAACAAAACATCACACATCCTCCACCACCCCCTAATTAAACAAAGCATCACACCTCCTCCATCACCCCCTAATTAAACAAAACATTGCACCCCCTCCATCACCCCCTAATTAAAAACATCACACCTCCTCCACCACCTACGCATCCACAGCAATACACTCCATCACTTACTGATGAAACAACAAAACATTGTCATATACTATAAGGACCATTCACAGTGCAAGGACACTTACATCTACCCTAAACCGGGCTTTATATATAGACAAGAATTACTTACATCCACCCTAGACCTGGTTTTATATATACACAAAACATTCTGCTCTAACTCTCATTCTTTAGATTATTCTGTGCTCATTGACAATACACCCTTCTGTGCAGACACTCACATTTTTCATTTTCAAATAATTATTAGGACTTTGTCTAAATATTTGCATAATTATTACATTTTATACTGTTTATTTTACAATGCAAATTTACTAATTGTTCATTTTGTTTTTAAGTTTTTCTACTTTCATATATTTCTGGGAGCCACTGCAATGTGTGAATTTCCCTCACTGATTAATAAAGCTTGTCTGTTTGCCAACTTGTCTGTCTGTCTGATTCCCTACCAGTCTGTTTGCTTGCCAACCTGTCTGTCTGCCTGCCTGATTGCTTACATGTCTGTCTACTTGCCAACCTGTCTGTATGCCTGATTGCTTACATGTCTGTCTGAATAATTAATCATTGAAACAGATAATTAGAGGAAACAGATGCTCCATGATAATGATGCTTAAATTTGAATGAATTTAAATTGAAAAAAATCTATCAATTACATTGTTCAATTATTGAAAACACACTGGTGACCCTTGATGTAACATGGATAAAAAGTAGACTGCATTATTTTGATCTATATTTGTTGGATCATGTGAAATGTGTTTGTGATTGATCACTCATCATGTATGAGTAATCAGTCTGAGATCTGGGATTGGTCAGGACAAATTTTGCAGTAATGCAGCTATTTCTAAATTGTACATACCAATATTAGGAAAATACTTAACAAACTTTATATATTGTACCATTCTACCTGTTGTCTCATCGAGGGAATGTTATGCTGGCACTCATTAAGGTTTTATTTACAATCTGCGATTTCACAAAAATTGCCTGTTATAAAATGTGAAGCATATGTTAAAATATTAACTGGTACAGTCTGAAAAGCAACACAGTTGCTCGATATAGAGCACAAGGCAGTGCTGTCTCCTGCGGCAACCGCTCGGAGTGTTTACTGTTATCCCGCTCACAGTCGCCAATAAGAGCGAGGTCGCCATGACGCAATAATGAGACTGCGGCAACTCCTGGTGGAGTGAATTATGCATGCGTGGCCTGATGCCACTGTCCCGTTAAGAGTCCCGCTCTGCCCTGACTCTTCTGCGTGCAGTATCCTGCTGAAGTCACACTAAATGGTGGATTTGGATAAGTTGGGTAGTACACTCACATTATATACCATTAGTATGGTATATACTATGAGGGTGTGCTCATTAATTCACTTTACTTTTTTTCACATTTAATTTTTTACTTTCTCTTTGTCTCTGTTACACACAAACACACACACACACACACACACACACACACACACACACACACACACACACACACACACACAGTGAGTCTTCAGTGACCTTCCCAAGCTGTCCCTTGATCTTATGCATCCTCACTGACCCACAGGCCCTCTGCTAGTGACTGTCAGTATGTGTTTGTCATCGGAGGTTCACACCACTGAACAATCCCTCAATTACGCGCTTGCCTTACTGCCCCTCAGTCATTTACAGACATTCAGTCACTGCTACACTACAGCATATGCACGTGCTGCTCCAGCACTCTGTCTGCCCTCCCGGAAACCCAATTTCATGCTGATCTTATGTGAGTGAAACTTTACTAGATTACTTTGAAAAAGTGACTGAAGCAGGAAAAGCAGAAGATGGTGACGAACAGGGACGGCCAGGGTATCTGCACATTTTTAAATCTCAAATTCAATGACTTTTAAGACCTTTTTAATACCTCTCACAAGAAAAAATAATACCAGGGTTGCCAACTTTTCAAGATCTCTTGGAGTGAGATTTGAACCTGGAGAAGGTGGCGAGTGTAAATTGTTGACGGGGGGGGGGTGGCGACCGTAAGTTCCTGACGGGGGGGGGGGGGGTGCACAACCTCGCGAAGCAACAGCACGCGGGGACCTCGCGCAGGGGCGGAGCCACCGCGATTACGTCATTGTCGGCACGCGAAACCTCGCGACGGTCGCGACACGTCATGTATAAACAAAGCTTGAGGGGTTACGGTACATGCAGCGCAGTGCCCTAGTGCCTGTACATTTAAATTGAATGGTCCAATGAAGGTAATTTAAAAATCAGGACATTTCCTCACAGGACGTAAAATACGTCCCGGGAAATTCAGACGTTTGGTCGCACTACACAGTAGACAAATCATTTTTGGCACTTACAGTTAAACTGCAGTTTGCAGCGAATGACTCGATATGCATATTACTATTACGAGTGCTATCATATCGCTTGTGTTTTTCAGATTTCATATGAGAATCCAGCGCTTTACAGTCCATTGTACCAAGTTTAAATGTTTTTCGGCAAGTTCACATCGCGCCTCATACGAATCACTGGAAGGTTTCAGCCAGCCACAATATTTTTCATCCTCCAGCCACTTCACTGAATGGACATTTACCCATGTCTGCATCGGAGCCTTGTATTGTTGTTCCTGCCGCAGCCCTCAAATAAGAAAAGCAGCTTGTTAGGCAGCTAAAGCATCGTCTGCTGTTTACACCTGTTAGGTGACGTACTACTGCCATGCGGAGTATACGGCCGTTGCAGAAATGATAATTATTGTGGGATATACATTGGTAAAATAAAACAGAAAAACTGAGCAACACACTTTTTAATGCCTCCCCTCCTAAAATTCCAGACATTTTAAGACATTTTTAGACCTTGAATATGTAAAACTAAATTTAAGACATTTTAAGACTTTTTAAGGACCCGCGGGTACCCTGGGAAGGGTACTAGATACACTAGACAGACAGAGAGGGGTTCTAGATATACTAGACAAATGGGGAAATGTACTAGATACACTAGACAGACAGATGGGTTCTAGATATACTAAACAAACAGGGAAGGGTACTAGATACTCTAGACAAACAGCGCAGGGTTATAGATATACTAGACAGACAAGGTGGGAACTAAATATACCAGACAAACACAGCTGTGTACTAGATATACTAGACAAACAAGGTGGGGTACTAGATCAACAGAGCTAAGTAGTAAGCATACTAGACAAACAGGACAGGGTACTAGATATATTAGACAAACAGCTGGGTACTAGATATACTAGACAAACAGAGTAGATACTAGATTTATTAGACAAACAGGGATGGTACTAGATATACTAGACAAACAGGGAAGGGTACTAGATACTCTAGACAAACAGTGCAGGGTTCTACTATAGACTATACTAAATATACCAGAAAAACACAGCTGGGTACTAGTTTTCTCCTGTAAAACGCCTTTATCCACCAACTGTCTGTACAGGTCAGCCTTAATCTCGACCTTAGTCGCACCTCTAGTAAGCTTAAAACTAAAGAAGTCCGCTATTAACAAGGGATCAGCTTTACAGGCACAGCTCCAATTGCTCTGCCGACGGGTCACACGTAAACTTTCCTAAATCAAACATTATCAAAAACCAGAAGCCTACAAACCCACAAAAACACACACACACACACACACACACACACACACACACACACACACACACACACACACACACACACACACACACACACACACACACACACACACACACACACAAACACACCCCACCACAAAAGGAAAACAGCCAAGGTGCAATCAACCATGGAGGACAAGCCCCCAATTTATGTTACGGTCCTTAGTGTAAGGTGGCTCGTAAGAAAAGGACGCAACATAAATAAACCAAGACACCACACAAGTAAGGTTCTTTCTTCCAACAATTTTTATATTTGTTTTATGTTTTCTATATTCCAACCCCTTTTAAGCAACAAACAACTTAGGGATATAACATTTGAAAGGGCTCATGCCAACATAATAAACAAAAACAATCTAAACCCCCCCCCCCCCCCCCCCCCCCCTCTAACTTTCCTAAAACAAAAGAAATAACCAAATAAACAGATCAATCATCCCTAACTCCCTATCCTCTCACAAAACAGGAGAAAGGGACGATTCAAATAAATAGGCACCAAAAAATACAAACGAAACAACAACTTAATGAGAAAATATGGACCCACACAAAGTCTGGTTAGGACTATAACAGCTCATAATGCGCATTAAAACACCTCTTTAGCTCTGAACGCCCAAAACATGTACTAACACAAACAAAAAGAAAACCAGGCACGTAACAATATACTAGACAAAGAAGGTGAGGTACTAGATCAACAGAGCCGGGTACTAGGCATACCAGACAAACAGGACAGGGTACTAGATATATTATTAGACAGACAGCTGGGTACTAGATACACTAGACCAGGTATCACCAAATGGCGGACCGCGGTCCGGATCCGGACCCAATCACATTCCTGATTAACTGGATACGGACCCAAATGCCAAAAAATTTTTACGGGAGACTATATTTTAAACCGGAGAATTTATTTTCAGACGAGGGTTACGTTCACCACCCATTTGAGTGTTACGTCCCCCCCCACTCAACAACTTTCGTTCGCCACCGCGGACCCGGACCTAAGGTCTGAGCTATCTGCCAAAAATGGACCGCGGAAAGATTTAATTGATTACCCCTGCACTAGACAAACAGCTTTGTACTAAATATACTAGACAATTGCAATTGCTAATTTTTCTTTGGCTCCTGACTCGCCATTTCTGCCTCTTCTCCGTTTGTGTCGTGTGTCACTGGCGTGCTTCGGCACGCGTGTAGAAACACTGGCTCTGATTGGCTACCATAACGCTGCCTTAGCCAATCGCTTACTGCCTTGTTAAGTTAAACAGGTGTTACACAGAGAACTGTGACCTATCGAGACCTGTTACTCCTCACTAGCCTGGGCAGCGGTCCGCTCGCATTACTGTTAGTATATCAATATATAGTAATGCACCGCTTTTAATGACCAGTAACGTCAACGGCGTTGTAACGATAGGAAAAGTAATGAATTATATTATCCTGTTACTGACAAAATGACGCCGTTACTTAACGGCGTTATTCACAACACTGGTTATACTAGACAAATAGGGTGGGGTACAAGCAGTGATGGCTTAGTTACCTTGAGAAAGTAAACCTATTTCTGATTACTGATTAATCCTTTAAAAAGTAACTTAGTTACTGGTTACTTGATTTTAAAAGTAACGTTAGATTACAAGTTACTTTAGTAGTTACATTCAGCAGCAAAATTAGTTTTTCCAATACTCACTTTATTGGAAGTGCATTTTTAACAGTAATAATGTATTTCCTGACATTTAAATAATGTATCTGACATTACGTTTGTGTCGCTGCGTGGTATAATTTGTAAATGTATTTGTAAACGTAATACAAGCGAACTATTCAGTCAGACAGCTATTTGTTGTGAAACAAAATACAATTACAATTTCAAGCATTTTTAAGTACTTTAGCCAAAATTCCAGCACGTTTCAAACCTGGAACACAATGCAACATTAAAATTTGCCAGGTAAATGTACCTTCCCCTGTTTTTGAGGGGTATTTCTCTACACTACCACAAATTGTTACGGAGAACACTGTAACTCACAGGTTCGCGCACAGCGTGCAGAGTTTAGTGCTACGGTCAGATGCAAAAGTATAACTGAGCCAAAAAGAAAGCAAAAATATATTTTTACTAAGGAAAAAAAATTGTAATGCATAGTTACTTGGATAAGTAACTTTAAGCTGTAACTCATTATATTACTCATTACTGAAAAAAGTGGTAAAATTTGAGTAACGCATTACAAAGTCATGCATATATCTTGTATCACTAGGTACAAGATATACTAGATGAACAGAGCTGTAGAGCTGTGTACTAGATATACAAAGCCAGGTTTCATTCCGTTTCTATGACAGTTATTGTTATGGGCATGATTGCTGCCACAAAACCAATCAGTTTGGTGCTTGTGGGAAGCTATGCAGATTTGTGTGATGTGGTAAAGTGTAAGTCTGTCCTACGATGTGCCAGGGTTACTAAGGTTTGGGTCTGTGTCATTACAGTATTTGTAAGAGATTCCTACAAATGTAAATCTTTCTATATATGTATGTTTAAGACAAATTTACTGCAAATTTACCTCAAAACTGTACAGTTGATGGTGTGTTATTGCAAAAGTCATGGTAGTGTACACTTAAAATCGTGGTGGTGTACACTCAAAGTCGTGGTGGTGTACAGTCCAAGTAGAACAGTTCTTTAAACTTGAGCTGGTTTTATTGCAGCAGACATTAAACAAGCACATTTGAAATTTAGTTTAGAGCGCATTTAGAAATGGCAAATAAAAATCTTCACATTTTGACATCAGCACATGTATCATCAGGAATTTATATTCAGGTCAGATGACTAAAGTCCTGCTGTTTTTCTTCTATAGATTGGAGAAGTCCAGATGTGTGATATGATGAGTGAAATCGAACTGGAGAAGGAGAGATGCCAGAACAAAACCGCAGAAAACGTCACATCAGGTAAGGTTCATAACACCTTATAACTGTGCATCTCTGTAGCTCTCAGAGGTTGGTAAGTGATGTTTAAGGCCAGGAGTAACTGAAGGATATATGGCCACATGACGTAGACCAGCCCCACTGACTGGTGGTAGATGCTTGGCCACCGATATCTGACTGAACGAGCAGATTTCTGCAGTGTTGGATTGTGAGAATTTTGCTTTCAAGGTCCTGACGCAGTACAGCACCGGAAAATAAAAAAACCTTGCATTTTTCCCCAGCCTTTATGCAACCAAAGATTCAAGGACCCTTGAATAGTCATAAAATTGGTTGCCAGGAAGCCTCTTTGAACTATGTAATAGGTAATCATCATCATCTGATTCATGCATTAGGCTGGTACATTGACAAGCCGCTGTGGAAGGGTGAAAACATCACTGCAGGACTGGGGGCCACTCCGGCCAACCTGTGGCGCTCAGCATCTTTGACTGAAGGCTGCGTATTACTTCCACTGTTTCAGTGGAGCCTTGAGATTTTAAAACCTCATCACAAAAGAATACGCCTCTCTCCAAACCACACTTCCTCACTAAAGTTCCCAGAGCGGTGGTCGAACATGTGTTTTCTGTGCAGTTGTCTCCGCTGTTGCTGCGTGTCACAATGAAAAGGGTGTGAATGGCATGCAGCAAGATGTAAGTACACCAAGTACATGCAAGATGGCAATAGTAGTGAGTAGGAAGGCTCGGTCTGCGTCAGCTTATAGAAAGGGAGTGTGTTTAAACCAGGACTCTCATCAGCTCATCTGTTTATGGCTTTGACTGTGTGTGTTATACCCAAAAATATTTAAACATTTAAATATAAATATTTAAAATATAAAAAAATTCACATACACAATTTGAAGCCACATTTGTACGCATGTTTAATATATACAGGATTACAAGTAATGCTTGCAATAGCCGAGAATCAACTGCCTTAACCCATATCAGCTAATAGAAAGGAAATGTGTTTAAAGGAGAATTTGCCTTCAGCTCATCTGTTCATGGCTTAATTGTGTGTGTTATGCCTGCAAGGGACCATTTATGTTCACACTGAGTCATTATTGGATGAGCTGTAAGTCTCCTCCATCTCTCAATCCCTCCCTCTCTCTTTCTCTCCCTCTCTCTCTTTCTCTCCCTCTCTCTATCTGCCTTTGCAGGCTGCAAGGGGATGTGGGACGTTGTTGTGTGTTGGCCCTCAGCCAAGGTGGGGGAATTGGTGGTCATTCCATGTCCAAACTATTTCAGTTACTTCACCGACCACTACACTGAAGGTGAGTACAAATAGTTTATAAAAAAACATCTATAAAAGTGGTACATTCATTAAGTATAATAACTCATTTTGGCCAGTCCTCTTAGTCCACTAAGAATGTTTTAGAACAAAGTTTAGAGTTGTAATGTATCTGGAGGTTTTGCCAAAAGGCCAGACTAAGACTCCCCTCTCTACGTGAAGGATGACAATTATATAACACAGACCTTTGAAGAGGCTGTATCGTCATTTGAGCTGTAGAGGAAAATTGGAGGGAGAAATTGGTCTGGTTCGATAGTTGGATAATGGTCTTTGAGGATTTGAAATCTAACTTAAACTCTTTCTGTGGGCTTTCCATTTTGTGGCAATTTTTTTTCTGGAAACTTATAAGTAAAGAAAAATATACAAAAATTAACTATTTTCGTGCATTTTCTTGCTTTGATAACATACACATTGTGCTTTACAAGTAAAAGGTCAACTCACAGCACTTTGAGGATGTGTTGCAATGAGGAGAATATCTCTTGTCCATTAAGGGTCAGGCTGGCACAGACAAGTCGACTGAGCACTGACAGTGTAAAGCAGACCTTCTTCATTAGACGGAACTCCATATGTCTGCTGTCATGGATGCGCTGGAAGTGAACATGACACAACTTTCCACTCACCTGTGTAGACACCCAAAGCTTTTGATGTCTTTTTGGTGTATGATAGATGTGATAGTGTACAAAGAACAAGTATGAATGGAAAGGACGGCAAAGGTGTCATCACAGTGTAACAGCCCAAACCAGAACCATGCATTAGAATATCTCTCCATGTCCACATGTATGGGGAATTGAAATCTTAATGACGTTTTAAGGCTCTTTGCAGCTACATCTGGGGGTGGTGTGCTGGGAGCCTCTCGATGTCATGATGTATTACCATATAAAACTTGTTGTGAGGTTTCTATGAAATGCAAACCACACATGCTAGAGATCCTCAACACTTCCTCTCTGGCCAGATATGGAAACCTTATAATTTTTTAGTTCAAAGTTCAGCATCTTAAAACATGTTAGAATATTGCTTTCGTGGTTAAATATAGAGCAGTACATTTAAACAGTTCCATGCTGGCCATTTGGCAGAGTGAATTATTCATATGCCTAGCGTGGTGGCATTTATGCAGGACCCAGGTGAAGCGGCAGGCAGCACACAGACATCTCACTCCGTGTTGTCGAGTGGGGAGGACATTAGAGCCACGGTCGGAGGAGGATCATAATTGCACTGTGACACTCCTGCGCTTCGATTGAAATCTGAAGAGCTGAATTAGCGTCAGTGCTTAATGGCTGGGGTGTGTGTGTGTGTGTGTGTGTGTGGAGGTGACGATGAGTGGGATAGATGTGTGTGTGTGTGTGTGTGTGTGTGTGTGGAGTGTGAGTGGGACGGGTTTCATTTGTCTTTATGTTAATTTGGGTGGAGTGTGGAAGGTTGCTATCAGGTGGCTCTATTCGTTCACAAAGCTGAGAGGAAGTGATTTCTTTTTGGAACGGTGCAACACATTCCCAGTAGAGCTGAAGGTGCACCTTTAACAACACAATTGCAGGTTGATCAGAAATGTAGTCCATGTAGTTCAACATAGCTTTTTGGGGAAAATGATTATTCTGTATCTTGTTCTTATGCTTTTATGTTCACATTTTTACATTTTGTAGTTTGTCGTTTGAATGTAGCTTGCATGCGCATATGAAATACTGAGATCAATCATGGACTTTTGGTGAGAGACTGAGATGTCAGGTACTGAAAATGTCAGCTAAACACCTTAATTTGATTATCTTAGTCAATGAATGAATGTAAGCATCGTATGAACAATTAAACCTAGATTTATAATTCATCTTTTTAGTCACTGTTTCATGAACATATACACCTCAGTCCATCTGACTCAAAAACAGAAGCTTCCCCAAATGATCACAGCGTGGAAAGGGGAGTAACCTCTATATCTTCTCAGCTTGGAGTCAGTGCAGGCGTGTTCTTATACTTATATTCTTGCCTATTATTATATGTATATTCTATTTTTAGCATCTCAGAGAACTTACGCACAGTGACATTCAAAGAATAAAAACACTGAAACGTATGGTATTTCACCATAACAAAATACACTGTGTATCAGTGTATTTCTTTAGTTATCTGACTATTGAAAAACATTATGTAAATTCAGGATATTGACATAAAACCACAATATAATCATGTGTAAACACCTTAATGATGTGTAAAAACTTCAAAACTTGAATCAGATTGCATGCATGTAAACATATTGAGTGAAACAGAAAATAACTTCATATCATATGAACTTCATATCGTATTGACTGCCAGCGCTGTGACAGCAGCAAACGACCTAAAACAGATCAAGTTGCTTTTATGCGCCGCACGTTCGGTCCCTGGAAGTCTCTCTCCATGGTGCCTGGAGAACAGGGAGCCTTGCTGATGGAGTTGTGATGACCTCCATGGGGTTAGACCACTTGCTGCAATTCAGGGCATAGGGTCAGCTTGCTTGTTGTAATTCAGAGCTTGGGGATTTATTCTTTTTTCTGGCTTCTCATCAATAACAAGTGGTACGACACACCCAGGAACGCTGGATTATCAGGCTCTTATCTGAGACTCACAAGAGCGGCTTCGTTTTGCTCAGACTAGATTATGCTCAGCCTTTGATGGAAAAACTGGTGTGTTTCAGTTGCACAAGATTTGTCCAAGTGTAAAGCATGTGCATCTGTGCAGACCAGAGCAGCTGACAGTGATGTTGTTCATTTCACCGCACAGCAGCACTTAGAGGAGTGATCACGCTCAAGATGTGGCAGTTTCCTAAATCAGAAGAAGACTTTGACACTGGAGTGTAGAAGTGGAGAGATGTTGATTTAAAATCCTGTGTATGTGGGAGTGACACATCACATCCTGAGTATATTTGTGCGTGTGTGCTGTGCGTGTGGGTGTAAACCCTTTGGGGAAGCCTGGACTCCTTTGGGTGCTTGCGTGGTCTTGGGTTGTGCATATTGTGTGGTCACCAACACAAGCAGGATTTGTAAGGCTGTGAAAGGCTTTAAGAAGCCTCAGAAGCTTAGGTCCAGGCTGAGAGTCAGAGCTGGTTCTTCTAATGCTTCTTAATGTGATGAAATTGCTCCTGAACACAACAATTACTACGACGTCACTGTCAGACCCAGAGAATGCTGGTGAGTCTTATGAGCCCTCTGTACAATATGGGCTTATATACTTTCGGTTTCAATATCCTAATAGAATAGTCTTTGTCTTTGCTTTGTCAGGTTCAGAAACTCAGGAAGGGTCCTCGGCACCACTTTTCTGTTCAACTTGAACTCCAATTAAAGGTGGTGAGCTGGAGGAAATCATGTGAAATTCTTGAAATGTTGAAATTCTTTGAAATGTCTTCTAATGACTTACCCTGCTCATTTGCCCCTTCCTACTCTGGGGCATATCTGAAGAGCGAGCGTTTGTGGATTATGAGCTCAATCTGCACAAGTAAATAATGCTGTTTTCAGCTTTTAACTGTCATCACAACTGTAATGGCCGTTACAGAAGTCCGGCCAGTCCCACGGGGCAGAGCGAGAGCTGAATGACAGATCGATGATGGATGTTGAGATTTGTTGCAAAGTCTTTTCCTCGCCTGTGACAGTTCTAGGTTGAAAGGATGTTTCTTCTCGGTGGGGACAGGAGAGAAAGGGGACACAGCAATAATAGACAGAAATCAGAGGTGTGAACTCTGACATTAAATCTAACCCTAACTCTAACCCTCCCTCAGGCAGATGTTGGTCTTTGCTAGCTTAAAAGCAAACGCTTGATATAAAAGATAATCTGTCCTATGCATGGGAGCTTGGTTTTTGGACCAGTTGAATATTAGATTTGATTGGTCTCTTGAGTGACTAAAAGAACTATGAACATGCTAGCAATATAGGGAGTTCAACGTCCATGGGTCCTCCACCCTTGTCTTCAACATGTGGGAAGGCAGTCTGTAGGAATAGCTGTTAATAATTATTGATATTGGCATCTGCAAAAAACTGATATTGCAGGAGGTTGCATTATGCAAATCCTTGCATTTGCAATATCTAAATTAGCCCTGTAACAAACCACTTCATTTTTGTTCTGTGTGCTGCGAGCATACTGACTAGTTTCAGATGAGTGAATTACTGAATGTAAAATAATCCAACATATGTAAAATGTAATGATGGTTAAAATACTCAGACCCTTTTTAAAATATGTCACAGTGAGGGTTCACCAGAATTGTTCATATTGTGTATCCCTTGTAGAAAGGGTGTCTTAGCCCTGCCTCCCTTTTGGATTGAAAATAAAATTCACTAGCCATTTATTTGCCAGTGAGTGACATGGCAGAATAGTTTTTTGCATTTAGAAGAGTAATCCACACAGACCAACCTACTTACACAGAACTCTACACTGATTACATTACATTATATTACACTACATTGAAATGGGTCAGTTTAAATGAGGTGTCACTTTATATGTGCATTATTTCTTAAGATGATTTTACTCTAATTAATTAAATAATTAATTAGATGAATAGATGTCAACACTAAATTAGTAGGAATAAAAACTCTTTTACTTGTGGGCTGCACTGTACAGTAGAGACACTGTAGAATCCCTGTTGAGACACCAGTGCCATCTATATGGATTAAATGTTAACAAATTAGGTATACAAGTGGATTTGGTTTCTTTGTAAAGTTTCCTCTTTTACCATAACTGTGACGGTGATAACAGGTGATTCAGTTACACATCTTTTGGTCAGGTCACTATGTCTACATTCACAGTGAATGGGATAGTCATGGTCCTGTGGTGGGGAACTGGTGTTGTGCTCGGAGGGTCGTGGGTTCAATTCCCAGGCCTGAGGTCATGACTGAGGTGCCCTTGAGCAAGGCACCTAACCTCAACCGCTCCCCGGGCACCGGGCTAGGGCTGCCCACCGCTCTGGGCACGTGTGCACCACAGCCCCCTAGTAATCACTAGTGTGTGTGTGTGTGTGTGTTCTAACTGCACAGGTGGGTAAATGTAGAGGAAACATTTCGATTGCGGTGAAAAATTCACAATTGACAAATATGGCACATTACAAGCCTCATCATTTAATTCAGATTTTTTGCTCAAATTTGATTTACATATCTTGATGGTTCATATTTATAATTGCAAGTGGCATGTATGTTTGTAATGGGCAAACACATGTCCTCTGTAACAACACGCATACATACACTGATATGTGGATGAATTACCTGTGTCGCCAACAACAAAGAACATATTTGTAAAATGACTCATGGTTTTAAGATCAGCAAAGGACAAGAAGGTGAGGAAACGCCAGATGACTTGCATTTGCTGTTCTCACTGCTGTTCTCTCTGTTGTTCTCACTGCTGTTCTCACTGCTGTTCTCACTGCTGTTCTCACTGCTGTTCTCTCTGTTGTTCTCTCTGCTGTTCTCTCTGCTGTTCTCTCTGCTGTTCTCACTGCTGTTCTCACTGCTGTTCTCTCTGCTGTTCTCTCTGTTGTTCTCTCTGCTGTTCTCTCTGCTGTTCTCACTGCTGTTCTCACTGCTGTTCTCACTGCTGTTCTCTCTGCTGTTCTCTCTGTTGTTCTCTCTGCTGTTCTCTCTGCTGTTCTCACTGCTGTTCTCACTGCTGTTCTCTCTGCTGTTCTCTCTGCTGTTCTCACTGCTGTTCTCACTGCTGTTCTCACTGCTGTTCTCTCTGTTGTTCTCTCTGTTGTTCTCTCTGTTGTTCTCACTGCTGTTCTCACTGCTGTTCTCACTGCTGTTCTCAATGCTGTTCTCTCTGTTGTTTTTCTATGCTATTGGTGCTGCCTGGTTTCCACAAAACCCAGCTGACTGTTTGAGTGATCTCATTCAAGCTAAGCTGTGTGACCACCAATTGGATATTGTACAGGGTTGCCTGCAGTGTGGGCCTTTGGCCACTAAACAGAGGTCACACACTGCCAATCAGTAATCAACGGGATGTGCAGCATGTCATCTGTATATAAGGATTTCACAAAGGCCAGTCCTTGCACAGTCTTGGTCCTAGCAACACACCTTTACGATGTCCACTGGAACAGGGTGTGCATGGGAAAATATTATGAATGGGAATTCCCCATGAGTTCTCTTCCTTCTGACCTATTTGGTGAAGGAGTGTTTTATTCTTCTGTAGGATTTGCATATGACATGTTGAACGCAAAACATCTTTTATCTGTTTTGGATTGAATGCTGCTGTCACACCACTGGCAATCACATGCGGTCGGCTTCACTTGCTGGCTGTCTCTCTCTCTCTCTCTCTCTCTCTCTCTCTCACACACACACACACACACACACACACACACACACACACACACACATTGTCTCACTCCCTCTTTCACTCTCCCTCTCTCTTTATCTTTCACTCTCCCTCTCTCTCTCCCTTTGTCAGTCTCTCTCTCTCTCCCTCTCTATCTCCCTTGGTCACTCCCAACCTCCCTCTCTCCCTCTCACTCTCTCCCTCTCACTCTCTCGCTCTCTCCCTCTCACTCTCTCCCTCTCACTCTCCCTCTCTCTCCCTCTCCCTCTCACTCTCTCTCACTCTACCAGTGCAGCTCTCCCATTCAGCTGTTCCCTGCTTTGACTCCCATACCTGATGAGATCACAGAATCTGATTCCTCTCTCTCTCTCCCTGAGACTCCGTTCCTGTTCTATGTTCTTGGCTGTGGCCTCGTTTTCTCCCTCTCTTCACCCCTGTAGGGCACAGAGCTCCATCTCACCTGCTTGTTCTTTTACTCCACCCAGTTACAAGCACTTTCACACCATCCTCCTTAAAATTGTAACCATAAGAGTATGTCATATTCCCTGCTAGTGTAGTAGATCCTGACTACTCTGCCATGAATCCTACATCCAGCACATTTAAATTTATATTTTTGGTTACTCTGAGTACCTTACTACCTCTGAGATAGCCTATATCAACAATGTCATATATATATATATATATATATATATATATATATATATATATATATATATATATATATATATATATATATATATATATATGACATCTTCTGAGCTTAAAACTTCCACCCTGTGATTTAGGTCATAACAGTGAGCTTTTACTATGATGACATTTCTGGTTAAATGCACATTTCTTTGATGTTCCCCTCCAAGAAATCCCAGGCTCTAGTTTGTATTGATAGCCCATATAATCAGCATCGCGGTAACAGTCACCTCTAGCAGAGAGTTCAAATTATTTGGAAAGTTTATTAAATTAAATACTTTTGCAAATGTATTTTTAAGTTGCTTGCAACATCTGGTGGCATTGAAATTGGAGCATGTCCCTGTGTTTTTTCCATCTCTGTGTTTTCTCCATCTCTGTGTTCTGTGTGTGTGTGTGTGTGTGTGTGTGTGTGTGTGTGTGTGTGTGTGTGTGTGTGTGTGTGTGTGTGTGTGTGTGAGAGAGAGTGTGTATGTGTGTGTGTGTGTGTGTGTTCTGCACCTAATCATCCTGAATCCAGGCATCAAGAGGTTGCCTTGGACTTGTGCAGAATGTCTTAATTTTTCAATTAGCTGTTGCTGCTTGCATAATGCACAAACATTGATTCCCAATGACTCGCCAACATGCATATTCACACAGTCCTAGTTTACCATAAAAACAGTTTGTGTTTGGGTTTGATAAGGTTGATTACTGTTCAGTAGTCAGTATTAGACTGGTCTTCAGGATTATTGAACTCTTCATGATTAGTGTGGTATTTGGGGTTAGTGTGTTTTTTTCCGAGCTCTTAGGGATAAGTGTGCTCACCGGGTTTAGCTTGCCTTTCTGCTTTGAATCATTTCTGTGCCTTGTGACAGGACGTAATGTCCAGAGCAATGACTAGTGAAGTCAGATATATTGTGAGTGAGTGTGTGTGTGGGTGTGAGGATGTGAAGAGACATAAATATAGGGCTGTGGCGAAGACATTATTGTAGGGATGTTATATAGGGATGTTGCAGATAAAACCAGCTTCAGTGGCAGGCTGGCAGTGGAATATGAAGGTTTGCTTGGTTTCATCATCCTTGGAAATTCTGATTTCATGGCACAGTCCCTGTTGTTCCTTGTAATCAGTGCTAATTTGTTTTTAAAGATAACGGATTAAACTGCACATTTGGTTGTCAGTTATTAAGAAGGCATGAGTTCTTCCCCAAGGGGGCACAGTTCTCATCCATTTGCTGTGCCTTCTGTCATGAAGACTTTTCCCAGTGCATCCTTACTAAGCAACAAGAGGTGAACCCTGCGACTTGATTTGCTATTACATTGACACTATTCACTATGAAATAACCAAAAGTCAGTGACCTGAAATATGTGGTTTGAATCTCTAATCAGATTGTTTATACTATTGTGTAAACAGTGCAATCAGGAAAAGTCCCATGTATTGGATTAATGATACTGTGAGAAGGGTGTTCTTTACTCTAGAGGCGTCTAACAGGAGGACATCACTGCAGATCCTTGTGTTTCCTGTGCTGTGTGCTACCCTGACTGGCCTCTGCATGGCTGAGTGCCTAATCTCACCCTCTATTCCTGCCCAAGCTCCAGAGACCTACTGCTGCGTGGTTAGGATCTGGAAAAAAGCATGGACGACATCATCCAAGAAAGTGCAATCAAGCTTATGTCATTCTAGATTGGTCTAATACTGACACTGTGTGTGTGTGTGTGTGTGTGTGTGTGTGTGTGTGTGTGTGTGTGTGTGTGTGTGTGTGTGTGTGTGTGTGTGTGTGTGTGTGTGTGTGTGTGTGTGTGTGTGTGAGTGTGTGTGCGCATGTGCACATGCATGTATGTGCACTTGTGTGTCCAGCATACATGTAAGTGTACACGTGCGTGTTTGTGTGTGTGTTTGTGTGTGTGTGCACATATGCGTGCATATGCATATGTATGCCTTTGTGTGCTGTGTTTCTTGTTTAAGGCCAATAGCAATGCATGTTTGTATTTTTAAGTGTCTCCAGGTTTGTTCCTGCCATCCTAATTAAGCTGCATTTGCCCTGATTGATTGCTTATTTTTTTTTAGAGGTGTTTCCATTTAGTAAATGAGCACATCAATAAACCGACTACAGGGGAAACACTGCTGCTGTGTTCCATTTCAATAAAGTTTCAGCCAGTGCTGCAAAATCTGAAAATAACCTTTGAAGCCTTTTCTATAATAAATGTATGCACCTCAACATCATTGTAGGTCCTTTCTTGAATATCTTAAGTCTACAAAACAATACCTTTTAGATGCTTGAGTAGTTATTAATACACCTTAAATAAATACTTTTTGATTCGAGCTTTTACACAGTGAGAACAAATCAATTTAAGCTTTCATGGAATACTGATAATACAATATTGATTATGCCATATTGATTGTATCATACTGATTTGTCAGTTTTGTAAGAAAACAAACTGGCCGCATGCTATGAAAGGAAGTGAAGACCTGAATTCATCCAGATTACTCTTTAGTCTTTACTTCTAACCATGAAGGACTTTGAATGACTTTGAAATGTGAAGGTCACTCATTCTGTCACATCACCCTACAAACCAGATGGGATGAGGAAGATCAGCACCTGCATTCTCAAACATCTGTATACAGATGCTTCCACCACACTCACCTATTGGCCTGTAAGTTTTAAGTGCATTACTTTGCTTGGCAAAACTACCTTGGTGACGTCTGCGGGGGTCTCCTATCCAAACTGTCTTTTAAAGCAAACCCGTACACATCTCAAACATTGCTTTCTTTTTGGAATCTATTTTGAACTGGACCTGTATGGTTCGATCAACAAACGTCACTGTCCAGGTGGGTTTGACTGCCCAAGTGGGTTTGACTGCGCAGTGAGGAGAGTTTGATGCACAGCGTGAAGCTCAGAAAATGGGCAAAGCAGAACACCTGACCAGTTTGGAGGAAGGACAAAAAAGCCGTTTTAGTGCAGCAACATCTGTGAAGTAATCCCTCCTCCCCTTTATTAGGGTCTGTGGTGTAGACGACATACTCAAAGCCTCCAAGGCCAGGAGAAGCATAAAGAACGAAAGGACACAGAAATACTTTAGCTGTTCTCATGATTTTACACAGCAGTTCATCTCAGATTTGAGGCTCAGATCTTTTGACTTTCTGTTGTCTAACTGGCAGTTTGGTAGAAGAACTGCTAAAGTGGATATTTTATACTATCTTTAGCATCTTATGACACTGTTCTGGATGACATCTTCGCTCGTTCTGACCTTCAAGGAATGGTTGGCTCACGGGTGCTGTTCATCCACTAGCACTGAGTGGAGACAGCAGAGACTTGGCCCATACATCACTGACATGCTTGTTGTGAGAGAACCATTCTTCTTTCATTATTCTGAGTCATGCTCTCTGGGATAAATGCATTGCAAAGGACTAGCATGCATTGCAGTAACTTCAGGATGGAGTTGTGTGTATGTGTCTTATGTGCGTGTGTGTTTTAGGGATGCTAACATTGTCCAATCTGTCTCTGTCTTCCAGGTAACCTATCCAAGACTTGTACAGCAGATGGTTGGACAGAGGTGAACCCCATAACGATCGCTGTGAATTGTGGGTATGACTTCAACAGCACTGTCGATGATGTAAGTCTAGATATATCGTCCTGACTTAGGTCTTTCAAGGTGCTTTTGAGGGCCTTGCAAGAATGACTCATGCATGTATACACTGCGAACTCCTAGGTCAGGTCTTTTTTTTTTTTTTTTTTTTTAATAAACTATTGAGCTCCTTGAAAATAAAATTCAGCATTGTCCCCTGAGGGTTGATATATTGAGCTGGGATCCCACACAGCTGGAAAATAGTCTTTATATCTCCGCAGCACCTGCCTGCTGCTCAGTTTTGGATCGCTCCTCTGTTCTCACCCAGGATCTCATCCACGTTCCTGCCCTCTTGCCCTCCTGGCACAGATGAACGTGACGCATATAATAACTGTTATTTTCAGCACTTGACATCAGAACATTTGTAGAACAGTACTTGAGTTCTGGGACTTCAGTGATCTCCGAAATGGGATAGTTCCTAACGACCATTTTATGCCAAAGTGTTCATGTTTACTGTACCTCAGGAGGACATGTAGAATTTTAAAAGATATATTTAATATCTGTTACTGTATGGTGCTATAGAAAACTCAGCCCGTGTAGTCATCACAGCATCAATGAAAATATGAATGTCCTTCACAGTTGTTCTGAGGTTTTGGAGACACCATAGAGGACAACAGTTAACACCCCTGCCCTTCAAAAAGGGCTAAGGCAATTTATCAGGGCTGAGGCAATTAACATAAGGAGACTTTTCTATAGCATAATATAGTAACAGATAGTAATCCTATTTTTTTTTTTTCATTCCTGAGACACAGTATTAAGACATTAACACTTTTGGCATAACTGGGGAGGAGCTTTGAAAAGCACTGAGATGAATCTGCAGACGGCTGAGTGAGACGTAGCTATGACTCATCAAGTGTTTCTGTGCATAGAAAGCATCTGTCTTTATTGTTTAAATAGAAAACGGGCCTTGAGGGAGATGTTTTCTGTAATGTTTCTCTAATGGGAGGAGGACTACACACAGCACGAAGATCATGGTGCTTACACAAGACAGAAACAGGAAATGGAGGCGTTTTGTGGTTGAATGTGTCCTCACGTTGTGTCCCCTTTGATAGCTGCTGTGTCATGTCAAAATGTGTAGGACATGCGTTTCCTTGCCTTCAGTGGAATGACATCTTTTTTCAGGCAGTTATCACGTGGTTCTACTGGTCTGTCATATTTGCACATGTGGTCAGTTTTAGTGGTTGTTCATGTTTTCAGGTGTGGTCAGTGTCAGATGAACAGGACATGACCTTCACATGGTTTTTTGTTTCGTTAAATAGACTCAAGGACAGATTTTATTTTTTTACCTGAAGTAACATAGTCATACAGAACAGGGCTATGCATATTACAAACCTGACCCTAATACACTTTGATAGTGATTGAGATTTTGTATTTATTTTAAAAACTATTAAAATGTTTATCTATAAATGTCACTTTGGTGTCATATGATATTAGATACAGTTACAGTCTTAGGCACAACTCAGTAAAACAATTCTAGTTTATCCATGCAGATTCAATTAAATTGTACTTTTATGAGGCAGAGATATGGTGTGGTCTGCTTTTTTTTTATTCAAATGACATTTTTAATATAATATATATTATACAAATATTTTCTACATGTTTTGATTATAAAACCAATAACACCAGTTTAAATGAGCTTTAATGTAGTCTATCTGTTGTAGCTTTGGAGTGATTTGATCCAATAGTAATTTCATTTTAGGTTTCCAAGGTGTGAACAGAATCCTGTTTGAATGTGTTAAGGTCTCAACTGTACACTGTCTGTTTTTCTTAAGTTCTGGATTGTCACATAGGAGAGGATAACATATAACTACATACTACTATATACATACTAATGTGTGCAGAAAGTATTCATGTTCCCTGATCATTGTAAAGTGTTAAAAACTCATTCATTTAATTACATTATTCATATTAAATGAAATAATTAAATAAATGTAAGTTGAATTAATGTGGTGTGTTTGTGTTTGTGTTCTGTTTTAGGATCACTTCTTCCGGGCAGTTAAGATTGGATACACTATTGGACACAGTGTCTCCCTCATCTCTCTCATTACTGCCATAGCAATACTTTGCATTTTCAGGTAAGGTTAAACTTTAAACTGCGTGTCTGCATGACTTTATATGGCTGTTCTGTTTGCTTTGGGATTTCATATCCAATTAATAATAGACAGCCAATCTGTTAAGGAACTACTGAGTCAGAAAGAGAGTGACTGAAGTTTGTCAGTGATTCTCATAAGTCGATTTGGATTTAAACAAAACATGGTCAAAACATTTCTGTTCCTAAAAGCTACTGGAAGAAGCGGAGTTGAAGACAGAAGCTGAACTTGTAGCTTCCAGGACAATACAAATTGGTACTGCAATAAGTGTTAGACCTTTCAACTGTCTGTGCTTTAAGTGGTTTTAAAATTCAGTTCTATTACATTTACTACAGACACTTGCAATATGTTGTTTAACCTCCCTGCATATCTGTTTCAATAAACAAATAACATGTTTTTGTTTATTCGATCATCCACAAGCAAATGAAATCTTTCTGAATGGCTGTTTTCAGTGTTAGGGTTGATTACCCCTTAAAGAGCGGGCAGGCAGTGTAATCTGGATGCCAGACTCCCCGAGGGGCTTTGCTGATTCTCTAATTTAAGGTAATTCCAGCTAATACAGGACGCCATGCTCTGCTCCAGTGAGACACAACTGCACTTTCATGTTACCCGAGTCCTACAACAGACAGAAGTGCATGATAGCACCTTCGTTCACAAATAACAATTTCCAAAGGCAGATTAAAGGACCCAGATTAATCCTGGTCAAAAATGACAGTACGAACTGTAATTGCCCTTTGGAGGTCATTTTCGACAGGAGAGTTGAGTTGAGATGCCTTCTGAATGGCTCCCTAAAGCCTGTGAGAGTGCTTGTGTGTGCTGAGCTTGTTCTGTGGGGCAGGCCCCACACCACTCAAGACCTGAAGAGATTTCTGCACTATAGTTTCACATTTATTTGTGGTACAGTTGTTGAATACAGTTGAATTTTATTTTGATTTAAAAAATCATTTGTTTCATGTTGGGAAATGTTGGCTGTACTGGACTCTTGGCGTTATATGTCAAAATAAAAGCAATATTATTTTCTGATTCATTCCAAGTTCATTCATCTTTTTTATTTTTTATATACTGGCCAGTGCCGTGGTGTTATAGTGTATCCTAGTGCCTAGGCTGGTCTGGTGGTGTTACAGGGGGTAGTTGTGGTTGGACTGGTGTAGTAGTGTGTTTGGACTGGAGTAGTGGTGTAGAAGTGGTTGGACTGGATTTATGCTATGCTGAGACAGTCACGCTCTCTGTCTCGTGAACGCAAGCTCAAGGAAAGTTCATTGGCTATTGCTGGTGTAGTGATGCGTCCGTGTAAACCTGCATGCTGTCTGGCAGGTCACTGTGTAAGACACACAGACTCATAGTGGCAGGAAGCTGAGCTGACAAAGTCAAAGTCAAATTTATTTATATAGCGCTTTTCACAACACATGTTGTCACAAAGCAGCTTTACAATGGTATGGGTCCAGATCCCTAATGAGCAAGCCAAAGGCGACAGTGGCAAGGAAAAACTCCTCACGTCTGCTTTCATACTAGTGCAAAAAGGAATACATTTGATTCTTTTCTTTCTTTCTTTCTTTCTTTCTTTCTTTCTTTCTTTTTCTTTCTCTCAGAAAACTACATTGATGTGTGAGGGCTGTAAGAAGCAGTAATTGTGTTTGACATGTGCACTGCCTATGGTTAAGATAAAGAGGCTTTGAGTGGTCTGCTTCTCCATGCTGGTGCATTACTGCTGTCTGCTCTTTGATTTGCTTTGAGAAACTTAGAGGATGGAGAAAAAGTCCAGAACAGTCTTAAAAAGGATCTCAGCCTGATCCATGCTGCACCTTTATGTGCTATAAAATGAATAGCCAAACTCTAGCCCCAAATGTTAGGGTTGATTTTTAGAGTTTAGAGTGCTCCCTTCAAATTCTCACCACTTAGTAGACTGAGGTGTAACAGGACCAGAGACCTGAAACCTGCTATACTGGCCGGCCATGGGGATATTGCAATATGCATTTTTTATTGTGTTGTACGTTGTACATCATACTATTTTAATATTTAATATTCCCTGTATGTTTTCTCCCAATTATCTTACAAATGTGTAAGATTGTGCAGTGTTATCATGTCTTTTTTCAGAGGGTACACGATTCACTGCAATCCAAAAACTGGAAGCAAAATACCTGAGGAACGGCCTACAAATGACAAAACTAAACATTTCGCAGGGTGTTTTTATCACACATGCTTACTGTTAAATAGTGTTTTAGGATGTGTCTGTTTTCCATTGGCTTTAAGTCCAGCTCTGGGCAGAGACCTACATTTTAAGTGGAAGGCTGTCATATATAATGTCCTGTGCAATGTTACATTCTTCATTCAAGCAAGAAAAAAATAATCCCAAATTCAAGCGAACTGTCAGATGGTGTTAGGTGAGCGGACTGGACAAAGCAAGGCCATAACTGTAGTGCTGGGTCTTCTAGGATGGCAAAGCACACACAGTATTTGGATCGGGATGGCACAAGATACGTTTTTTTTTTTTTGGTCTAAAATGGATTAATAAAAAGATGAATTTTTGAATGTTGAAGTTATTAGGGAAGTTATGAGCTTTTTAATACCCATTATTAGTCTAATTAACCTAATTAGTCATCATAGGGACATGCACAATGCCTTATGAAGTGAAGGTGTATGGAGAAATATAATAATGGACATATTATTGTAATTATAGACAGGATAAGATTTAAAATATGAAATGCCAGTCCATCAGACTGTCACATAGGGACCAGTTCCATAGCACTATAAACAGAATAGGGCAAATCAATACATAATCCTTCATGGAAGTGTTCTTTACTGAAGTGAACGGTGGCAATCACATAAGTTGATTCACAAGTACAACATACAACTTAAGGTTTAGTGCATTTTGTAATGCACAGGTGCCCCCGCTGTGGCCATTACCGTGTCTGACATGGCTCACAAGGTATTTTAGAAATCAGGAAAAGGAAAGTTGGCCCACTGTAAAGCAGGTTATAGACATCAAAATTCCTAGATGAACTTGTCTTCTTTGCATTATCTGATATCTGAAAAGGCAGCATCTTTTTTATTACTTTGACCTGTTCTCATTTCTGAAAATAAGTTTTAATAATAATCCTTTTGGGCCAAGTTTCAAACTGTGCTCATCAGAGAAGAACTCCTCACTGCTTGAGGGTTCGATCATTATGGTCTTTTCAAAATGTCAGTCTGGCTTATTAATAACAGGCTCCAGTTTCCCAGCCCTGCATGACCTCAGCTCTTCCTCTAGGACACTCTGTCCCAGTGTCCTTGCTCGTCACCTCACACGTGGGGTGTTGTTCGTGTCGTAGGTCCTGAGGTTATTGAGTGACATTCAAATGGTTTGCCAGTCATTCTGATCGGTGGAGTCATTTTCACCTCTGCCTCACTGTAGCCGTTGTCCCCAGTGTCTGATGTTGGATGCTTAACCTTGTTTTTATGAACTACCACCTTTGACACTGTAAGAGGAGAATCAGCCTGGTGCTCACTGTATGGACTGAACTCTTTCCTGCATTCAGAACTTTTTTGGCATGGTCAACTGTGCTGGTGTGGGAATTCAGTAGTCACTGGAATGGACTGGCTCCCATACATGTACACGCACACTCAAAACATAAAACTTTGAGATACTTTCCCTATGGGATTAATAAAGTTCAATCAATCAATCAAACAGAGAGAGAGAGTTCTAATGTTATAATGTATTCAAATGTATTATATGCCTGTATTCTTCAGTGTTTGCAAGAATGTGGAATATGGTAAGATAATCGCACTGAAAACTCATTACTGGTGGTTTACATCAGAAGATGATTGAAGAAGATGTGATAACCTATATCTAGATGAACCAAATGCTTACTAATTTTGATATTCAAGACTTTTATATTTTAAATCAGCATGTAGGAAGTCTCATTGAAATGGGCTTACCAGCTATATCGACATGATGGTGCTGTGTGTTAACCATCACAATGCTCTCATGAGAAATGAAAAAGCTTAATTAGGTATTAATCAGTCATCATTAATAGTATGCCAGAGTGATTAGAAGCCTTGAGTTTTATTAATCATTGATTATATTGTGTGTGTGTGTGTGTGTATATGTGTGTGTGTGTGTGTGTGTGTATGCGCGCGCACGCGCATGTACATTTCTGGCTGTGTGTGTTATTTACAGAAAACTACACTGCACGAGAAATTACATCCACATTCACCTGTTTGTGGCCTTCATCCTGAAAGCCATTGCAGTGTTCGTAAAAGACTTCGTCCTGTATGATGTCATACAGGAGTCTGACAACTGCTCCACAGGCTCAGTAAGTAAACAGGTCCACATGAACACAGTGAGCCCAGGAACACAGTTTTATAAAATCCAATAAGCCACCAAATGGTGCTACAGATTAAGTCATATAAAAATAAACTGCAATTTTGTTTGCCATTTGTTTTGACATATATAATGTGGCTTCTGTATTTTGTGCCCTCGTGATCATATGAGTTTTATCTACCCATATATGCACAACCAAGGGAGGTGGAACTCTCCTCAGGGTCTCTCACGCTCATTAGGGTAATCAGCTGATGGCCGTTGGGGGACAGTTTAAAAGCACTGTTGATTCTTGAGTTCAAGCTGATAGATGTTTCAGACAGACGGTCTGTCTCTCTTGCACCAAAGCTGCATTTAAGAGTGAATGGAAATTAAGATCTGTGATGTGTGATACAAAGACTGAAAAGAAAGAAGAAAGAAGAGAAAAATGTGGACACGAGAGTATGATCAGATGGTGCGATGGAGCCTAAACATTACATTAGTGTTGAGCCAGATAAAAGCAGTTAAACGTGTACTGAGTCACTGCCTGATATGATATTGCTCTTGTATTTGCTCCCACTTTGTGTAAAGCAACTTGGATAGCTTCTAAATGCACTTTAGTGGATTTCAATTCAGGAGCAAATGCTGAAATTCGTTGGACTCATTTTATTTGATAGGATCTCCTCAGGCAGATTTGTGGGATTCTAATGAAGATACATTAGATACATTGGTTCTCTACCAACTTGATATTATTGTTTCATGTAAAAATGTCCAAACAGCTTTGCAAATATCAGGTGATGAATGACCTTCTCTGCAACACTACTCTGCAAGCCCTGTGTTCCATTGTTTATTTCCATTAATTCTCCATAATATGTGGTTTCTCCCACATTTGTTGTTCCAACCTCTCAATCATTTCCCATGGATTGTTTGTCCTCTTAAAACCCATTAAAGGCCAGTTGCCTAACAGCGGTTGAATGTGGAGGCATGTTTGTGTGGGATTGTCATAGCACAAGGCTGAAATACTTACAGATGTGCTGCAATGTTTATAATAGAATTTGCATTTGTGAACATAATTTTTCAGAGTTGTGTTGGCAAGTTGAAAGTGACATGAGAAATCCAATAGAGGACCAGCTGTATGTGAGAACCTCTCGCTCAACAGACAGGAACCAAACATCTGAAATTAAATACTTGCTGCTGTGTGGGATTGATCTGCTCTGTTTTGTGTGTTATGGTGTGCTAACACTCAAATGTAGAGATAATGGGGTAAACTGGCCAAATCACTGTTTATAGTGTCAGCAATGCAGTTTCAATCAGGGAACCCAAAGTATAATAAATAAAATTTAGAATCACAGGATTACCAGTACAGTGTTATGTGTTGCTCCATGAACCATGCTTGGAACCATTATCATTCCCTTTAAACTAGGGTCAACTAGAAGCTCCCGAGGATTAGAAGTCATTCTAAAAATGCATTATAAAACAATGCATTATGCAGTGGTTTTGATATATGAGTTCTTATTAAGCATGCGATGAAAGGCCATTGAGAAGGAAAGGCTGATTCACAGAGAGGATGTGCATTTCCGCCATGTTCGTGCCCTCGCCTGAAGCCACAGCTTTTAATCCATTTTGGCAAGCAGACCCGCAGCAGCGGGGCCTGTTCTGACTTCGCTCTCACCATTTCAGATGATTTGTGCACATTAGAACAAGAGACCAGGGCCCTTTGGGCCGCTGACACACCTCTTGGTTCTCCCAATGCATAGCACGTCTCATTCCTCCATGAAAGTTTTCTTTTTTTGCACTGTGTTCAAGATGCTCTTTGCAGGAATAGAGCCAAGAAGGTCAGAGCTGCAACTATTTGAGTGATATTTGCGTTCTGCAGCTGTGTTGAGTGATCCATCCATTGTGCATCCCTGCTCCAACATCTTGGAGAGGGAATGAGAGACAGGCATTCGATTGAGTTCAGAGTGCAAAACGAATCACGGAATTTAATCAGTCGGTTGCGTTCATTCGTTAGGAGAGGGTTTGTAGCTCAATTTTTTTGTTGTTTTGCATCTCAGCCATTTATGCTCTAATGAACATATGGTATCGCAGCCTCAGTCGGCAGTAAATCAGTTCTCAGGCTGAGAAAGGAGATATGTTGGAGATACGGATGAGATACGCATGAGATGTGGAGGAGATATGCAGGAAGAATGGCATAATAGTAAAGCCATGTCCTTGGCAGATTCATTCATCCCTTCCTGACCACTCTGCTGTCTCATTTCTGTTTCCATGGCAGTGCTAAAGGTGTTTGATTATCATTTTGCTCTTTGTTTTCCACGGTGTCTCTTCTCTGGCCCTTACACCAGTTAGTCAGCACACCTGGCCTTGGCTACCTTGACTGCTTTAGTGGAAGCAAAGCTCCAAGCGCAGTGTGGAGCATATGTGCAGACACTGCTGTTTAAGGCTCTCCCTCCGCAGTTGTGCTGGCCCAGTAAGCAGGCTGTTAGTATGCACCTGGGCTGTGGGTTTACAACACCCCCTCTATAAGCCTCACAGATGTCGTGCTGATGTACCCTGGAGGCTGTACTGACTTTAGGAAACTTGTACTGTGGAAATGTAACTTGAAAAGTTATTCAGATGCTATCAAGCATGGTTGTCCCAGTGTTAATGAGCAACAAAACATGGTGACCACAGCCCTGCTCTTTATAAACATGCTTTATGTTTTTACAGTTGATGGCAAGAGAGTAATTACAGGAGAAAAAAATATTTAGGACTTTGAAGTTTAATTCAGAGTTATTTTTATGGATTAAAATGTCTGGTAAATATCTCTACTGTTCAAAGTAAGATTGTTCAATGTAAGATAAATAATTATTTATTAAAGTAAATTTTATTAATTATTAATATCAATATTTATATTATATAATATTAATGTTTATTTTGATATTTGAATGTTCAAAGTCAATCTTCCCACAGTCCGAGGCAAGAGGGCTTCATAGATTTGTAAAATAGTCATTTAAAATTGGCATCTAATGAAATTTGTGACTTCGCTGATCTCATTCCATTGTTAAATGTGCAATTGTGTGAATGTTCAGTGAAGGTCCTTTGTTGTAATGATTACAATCGGTTTCCAGTAAAAGCTGAGTGCACAGGTGCCATATGTGGAGCTGTGGAATAGATCATTTGTTCAATTATTACAGAATTGGCATTTACAGTGATACCTGCTGCTGCAAACTAACAGTGTGTACGAAATGTCAAACATATGTGTGCTTTAGTTCACCAGTTTCATTTGTAATGGCCCTGTTGCTTGTACTGGGTTTCAGGTTGGCTGCAAAGCTGTAATTATATTCTTCCAATACTGCATCACGGCAAGTTTCTTCTGGCTTCTGGTAGAAGGTCTCTATCTTCACGCTCTACTGGCCGTGTCCTTCTTCTCAGAGAGGAAGTACTTCTGGTGGTACATTCTAATTGGCTGGGGTGTGTAACATACATGTTGTGTAGTGGGGCTGATAAATATTTAGTAACAACTTGATTAATTCAAGTATTATTGTCAAGATTCCACTTAGTTCCGCTATGCTTAGTTGCACTATGCTCACAAAGTCTCCTGAGATGAAACCCATATTACTAAACATCTCTCACTATGACCTTTTTTAAAAAGAATATACAGTAATATTATATGAATATATTATACATTTTTTAAATCAAACTGTAAAAAAAAAAAAAAAAAAAAAAAAAAAAACATAAAATGTGTACAATCACTCACCCGTCAATGACTCACATTGTGTACACATGCGTTTCATCGTTACAGGAGGGCCAATGATCTTCATCACAGCCTGGAGCTTTGCCAAAGCTTATTTCAGTGATATTGGGTGAGTTCCCAAAGTGCCACATTCTTGCTTTTGAGCAGTGAAATCACCACTGTTAAATGACCACCTCTAAGGGTTCAATTACTCTCCTACGTAGTTAAAACTGCCGTGTTTTATCTCTGTGAGTCTTATTGTAATTCCGTGCTAATAGAGTGCATTTGTGATAGAGTAACTGTGAGAGGCTCATGTGATTCTCCCCCATTAGGTGCTGGGATATCATTGAAAACTCTGATTCATTCTGGTGGATTATCAAGACGCCTATATTAGCATCAATACTGGTGAGCTTGCTCTCTCCCATGGTGGGAATAAGATAAATTTACCAAACTCAATATAAGGTTAGAATGTCATATGACAATAGTAATTAGATTAAAGGAAAATGAAGTTTATGCCCTTGGTATTGTAGTTACTGTGAGGAAACGTCTGGTGTTTTTCTAGTCATTTCATGTATTTTGTGAGTGTTTGTTGAGTTGCCTGCTAGACCAGAACAGTGAGGAATGAGGCTGGATCTCAGGAGAGCAGGTCACATGTGAAATATCAATAAGGACGAAAGCGTGAAGAGCACTTACTGATGCAGCCTTGAGCACAATGGACCAGAGCTGAGCGTAAGGAAAGAGGACACAGAAGATCAGAAGATGGAAACACCGCCTTCCTTAGCGTGGAGAGACCCAGCAGTATTACGCATGGAAAGGATTACCCAATGCTATCAAATCACGAGAGCTTAGTAAACTGGCAAAATATAATCACTGCAATTATGTATACTACACAAGCTGACAACAGTTATTGGACAATTAAAGTAATGACACTGATCTGGAGGGGGCCCAAGGACCAGCCAGCAGTGAGAGAAAAGGCCGATTCCTTAGACTGACAGAGTGGGGACAGGAGACCGAGTGGAGATGAGATTGGTTTAGGATTCATCCTGGACGATTTATAGTATTGCCCTTGTGACTGCTGGACAAAAACACCATTGTGGATTTGTGGTCTCTTGGCAAGTGATGTATTTTTTCAACACGGTACAACTGGCATGCCACCTGCCCTTCCTGTGCTTGATTGTGTTCTTGGGTAGTTGTGCGTATAACTGACATAATCAAGATGTTTAACTACCTCCGTTGTGCAGAGCAAGAGTGGGGGGGTGGGGGGGGGGGGGGGGGGGGGGGGGGGGGGTGGAGTGCAGGGGAGATGGGGGGGGTGAGAGGAGTGGTACGTAAGCAGCGAGTGATTTGTGACCAAGGATGGAGTAGATGCCTCTCATCTCTACCTATGCACATAATAATCTGTTACATGCATGTTGCACACAATTTCCATTATTGCTGCGTTCTGGGTGCACAACCAAATGCTGCCTTTAGTTTTGGCCCCTCTGTGAAACCTGCACCTCCGCTAATAGACGTAAGCTTTAGTTAATGCTGAGCCGGTGTGAGAAATCACTTTAAATAAGTCCATTAGCCAAGCCAGTCTCTGTAATTGATGCAGTGTGACATTGGAGCGAGATCACACACAGATAATATACTGCTGGTGTTGTTTTCTTCCGATGACAGATGAACTTCATCCTGTTTATTTGGATCATACGCATTCTGCAACAGAAGATCAACTGCCCTGACATCGGGAGAAACGAATCGAACCAGTATTTGTGAGTGCTTTCTCAGTTTGTCATTGAGTCAGAGTGTCCTCCTTGCATTTTGAGGACAAATTGTAGGTAAAGGACGTTTTCTGAGGCGTGTTTATTGTGACAGGAGTTCAAGGCCTGACCTCTAGCCCACAGGGCACAGGAGTAAAACCTTGCATGGCATTTCATTTGGGGGGATAGGAGGTGTCATAGCAAACACTGCAGCGCATGTAACATTTATCTCATTTTAATGAGAGGAAAAGGACATTTTAGTTGTTACCCCGCACACAGCAGCGTGGGAGACCTCGTTACCCCGCCTTCACGTCTGCAGACGGGATGGCAGCTCATACCACCCCAGTCCAGATTGAAAGTTTCTAAGTAGCTTTCTGTTATGCAGCACACACGAGTCTCGATGCATCGAGCCGCTGTAATTTCATCCCATCACTGCTGCGGTTTTACTTGTGTAATATTCTGCTGTCTCGCCCGGTGATGCCCAGACGGTGCTTTCGAAGGGAGCCCTGGCCTACTAATACCTCCAAATTACAGATGAAAGAAAATGTCTCACCCACAGCCGTATGCTTGTTTGTCTTTTGCAGGAGGCTCGCGAAATCCACACTGCTGTTGATTCCACTTTTTGGGATAAACTTCATCATATTCGCCTTCATTCCGGAGCACATAAAAACCGAGCTGAGGCTGGTGTTCGATCTCATCCTGGGATCCTTCCAGGTATAAGCTCACTGCCTGGCATTGTGCCAGGCTTTCTGGGCTCTTCCTAATCCGTTTGCCATAATCTGCACTTACGAGATAAAGTGGGGGAAACTCTTGAGCTTATCCAAGGTTTTTCCATGGTCCAGGGTGTCTGTTCACTGAAACGTTCAGCAGCCAACCTGGGTGATCCAGGGATATCTCCGTCTCACTCTATGGCCCAGTTCCAGTTGCATTTTGTTAACTCATTTTACTGCTGTTTTTAACTAAGCTCTCGCCGCCCGTGTAATTAGGCCCGATTTAGTCAAAACCTTCACACAGGCAGCAACAGTATGGCGGTGTTGGATTCAGGGACCCACACTCCCTTCAGCTCAGCTAATTGTGCGGCAAGAGTCAGGGTGGAACTGAGGAGCAAATTCTAATTACACTGGATCATCGTCATGTCCCTGGGTTAAATGAACTTGCAGGCATCCCTGGAACTGCAGCACAGTGTAATTAATTTGTGCAGTCCTCCACAGGCTGGGCTGAAAAAGCTCTTAAAGGCCCTTTCTGATGTGCGTTCAATTAAGACATTTCCTCTGTTTGCAGGGCTTCGTAGTTGCTGTCCTGTATTGCTTTCTGAACGGAGAGGTAAGAAACCTGCTGGCTGTTTTTAATTGTATTTAAAGACACAAAGCTGTTCTCTTTAACTCAAAGATGAGGATGAGGAGCTTTGCCTGCTCTTTGAGAGTGAAGATTCCTGTCTAATGGGCTCCCATCTCAACTTCATCCACGCCTTCCCTCTCCAGCTGCCAGTGGGACAGGCGGCCGTGGTACTGTGTGCTGCCTGAGGTGGCGCTCTCACACCAGGCCTGTGGTGCACGTCTGTGGTGCCAGCACTTGTGCCGGGTCAGAGAGGTTTGGCAAGACTTGGGCTTTGTCTAACATGCTTAGCTCCAAAAGAGTCCAGCATGGTCTACTGAAAGGCCTGACCTGTCTTTATGCATATTAGGCCATAAAAAACGGGTCTCAATCTGGATTCGGGTCTCAATATTATATCCAAAACATCAGTCATATGGAGAAGGCATTTATGATTATGATTTAGCGTTTCTCTTTGCATCCCTCTTGCCGTCAGTCTATAAGGCGTTTTTACGAGACTTTTCACATTTCTCTGGGTGCTAGAGCCTTGAGGATCCACAGATAAAAACCCTGGGACATCCAGCTACAGCAAGAATGCTATGCTAGCGTGTAATTGGCATTCTTCTACGTTGGGAGTGTAAGCTTTTAAAAAGTGGCATCTGCACACGGCCTCTCATGTGAAGTAAAGGTCAAACGCACTCAGGAATGAGGAGCAGTTTGTTTATATATTATTGTGCAGCACATGAATTTAAAATCGTGTAATAAGTAGTCCTCTAAAGTAACCATGGATTTTGAAAATTAAGAAAAACTTTATTAGGATGTGTACTGTCACCCATAGACCTTATAAGACATGACCTTTCACACATAGACCATGTGATTGTACATAACCACTGCCCTTTTGTTTGTTTTTAATCTTTTGCTGATTTACCTGATGTTATTTGCATTTTTTAACAACAAACTAACATGGAATGGCCCCATTCGTACACATGGCTTGAATGCTGAAACTGGACTTTGATTTTTTATAACTATGTTGTTCTGATCTAATTGTTGTGTTTAGTCAGTAGCTTACAGATTTGGAAGGCAGTCCAAGCCAGAGCTGATCAAAAGTCCACCTGGGGGCGTAGCTGTAGAGGCGAACGTGTCCGTAAGCTGGTCTCATCCACACTCCTGTCCTCATGCACCTCCACCGCTGTCTGCTCCTCAGGTCCAGGCTGAGATTAAGAGGAAGTGGAGAAGGTGGCACCTGGAGAGGTTCCTGGGCTCTGATGCGAAATATCAGCATCCACCTATGGGCAATAGCGCCAACAACTTCAGTACACAGATCTCAATGCTGACCCGGTGCAGCCCAAAAACCCAACGGGCCTCCACCTGCCAGGATGAATCCTCCGTCATGGTGTAATCCACACAGCATAAGCAGAGACCTAGATCTGACCACATGCATGCGCTCTTGTGGTAGGACGCTGTCCATACGTCTGAGGGCCGGACGCTTCGTGAAGTCCACTCCACAGGACAATCATCTTTAGTAGAGGAGGATGTGGTCACAAAATTATAGAAACTTCCTACAGATTCAGGTGACGTGAAAATTCTCTGAAGATACGTCAAATTCAGAGGGGAAAGCATGATAAAGGTTTCTCTGGAACAAAACAAATTTCATCTGTGGTATCAACTTCATGTGGGTACAGTGACTGAACACTGAATCAAACGTGCCATATACAGGATGTTCTGGACTTTGACATTGCTATTGACATTATGCAGTCTTTGTCCTTATCACCAATACAGTATAGCTGAGGTTGGAGAATACTTACAGAGGAAGATTTAGAACGACCTAATCAAACAGCTTTCTTCTCTAATATACACTTCTGATTGTATATGAAGATGAATCTGTTGTATTTGGAGTACACATCTGTCAGTACAGGGCTATCTGGACAACAGGGGTTCTCAGTCCTGGTTCTGGTGAACCCTCGCATTGCAAATTGTCTCTGTTTTCCCTATTCTAACACACTCATTAATCTCAATAGTTAGGTGTTTTAGGAGTAGGAAAAACACCAGAGTGAGCAGTTCTTGGTGACTGCAACACTTGCATACACGATCAGGAATAAAACAAACTGAATTACATGATCTGGAATAAAACAAACTGAATTACATGATCAGGAATAAACCATACTGAATTACATACATGATCCAGAATAAATCATATTGAATTACATACATGATCAGGAATAAACCAAACTGAATTACATTCATGATCAGGAATAAACCAAACTGATTTTTTACTCAGCAGAGGAACTGAGACTGATTCACAGACTGTGGAGGATGAATAAAAGCAAAAGTCTTTCCCCTTGAACTTCAAGTCTTCTTTTAAGTAAATGCAAAAAAGAAGAAAATGGATTGTTAAATATCCAGGTTTTTATGGAGATACACTGTAGAGACAAAATGTTACATTTCTCCCAGACTCTTTGTTCTTAATGGTATTTGTTCTGGTAACTTTCACAACCACAGTGTGCATGTGAATTTGTGTGTGTGCGTGTGTGTGCGTGTGTGTGCGTGTGTGTGCGTGTGCATGTGTGTGTAAAAAGAAGTGATTTGGAAGCTGAATGCCCTTCTCTGCACTATCATTTTCATTCCTGTGCGGCATCATTTCATCCAGTCACGGTATGTGTGGTTTGCATGTGATTGGATTAGTGTCACTGTGTCCTGTCGTGTGGCTGGAACATGATAGGATAGTTTTTCTATTCAATGTCAGGTCCCACTTAGCAGTAAATAGTTACCACAAGGTAAACAGATACAGAGAAGTTTAGATCCACTGTGTGAATCTGGGTATTTTAAAAAGCCTCTGTAATGCATAAAATTGTTAAAATCTAAATGATCTTATTTATTATACAGGTCACAATCAGAACGTATTATAAATGTATATTTGCATATATTAATATGGAGATGGAGGTGAGGAGATGACATGGCTCAGTTGTCCTCCCATGCTACCATCATCTCAATTGGGGTCAAAATGGCTAAAGACAATCATTAGGTCCAAACTTTATTTGCTACAAAATGCGCATACCAGATTAATTTGTAACACTGGAGCAACTCTGGGTTGAAGCGCCCAATATTGTACTGATCTCTGAACTTGTCCAGCGTGTAGTACTGAAACAATATTGCTATTATGCAGTGACAGCTTGGCCTGTGCGTGGTGTGAGGCTACGGTGCTTGACAGAGCAGAAGGATTTGAGGTTTAGCAGAAGCATTTCAGGGGGATCATACAGTGGTGAACTGGTGATGAATTCACATACGAGAAAGCAGTTCAGTTGAGATGTTGTCCTAAGGGTTAACACTAACCTTAATAAGCAGGGTCACCTCAGAATAAAAATAATTTTTCTCAGTGGAACAATACTTTGCATCATATTGTGGAGGTACAATGTAAAATACCCTGAGATTTGTACATTTAATAAAAGATTAAATGTACAAAAAAACCCTAAGTATTAGATAGAGAGGAGGTACATCTGTCTGAATATTGTTTCATAAAGATGCTATTATTTAATGATTAAAAAGCTTGGTATCATTGTCTCATAATGTCATTTTTAAACACCACAAAAGAGATGACCGCTCATTCGTCTACATGGTGAATGTACATCCTCGGATAGATTAAAGTAGACTTTGTGCTGAAATTTCATTTAATGGTTTTAAAATATTATTTGCATAATGTTGGGGGTTTGTGTGCTAATTTTGTAAATACATCTTTAACAACATGGTGACTGTAGTGTCTCCTGTGATCTACAGGTTTTTATTGTCAAGTTTTAGTGAAACATGTAAATTGTGTTTTTTTAATTAATATTCCAGGTGGGGAATGAATCTTTGTGTCTCTGTATTGTGAAAGTGAAGAAAACTGTTTGTGCATAATATATACTCAACACAATATATAATATTATATTGCAGTCACTATATAAGAACAACACCAGCCTTTAGTACCCCATGATAATCATACATCATGACTATATAAGAACAACAAGAACAACACTGAAATACAATACTACAGGAGTCACTATACAAGAACAACACTGATACACAGTACTACAGCAGCACTACACAACAACACTGATATACAGTACTACAGGAGTCACTATACAACAACACTGATATACAGTACTACATGAGTCACTATACAAGAACAACACTGATATACAGTACTACAGCAGCACTAGACAACAACAACACTGATATATAGTACTACATGAGTCACTATACAAGAACAACACTGATACACAGTACCACAGGAGTCACTATACAAGAACAACACTGATATACAGTACTACAGCAGCACTAGACAACAACAACACTGATATATAGTACTACATGAGTCACTATACAAGAACAACACTGATACACAGTTCTACAGCAGCACTACACAACAACACTGATATACAGTACTACAGGAGTCACTATACAACAACAACACTGATATACAGTACTACAGCAGCACTAGACAACAACAACACTGATACAGTACTAGAGGAGTCACTATACAAGAACAACGCTGATACACAGTACTACAGGAGTCACTATACAAGTACAACACTGATATACAGTACTACAGCAGCACTACACAAGAACAATCACAACATACCGTGCTATACAAGTACAATGGCAATCTTTCTGAACATAGTCACTGATTATTTTTGTATACAGGCTTATACCTCCTGTGTTGGAGTACTGTAGATGTATTTTTGTAGAGCTAAAAGCAAAACATGTATTCCAATGATGTTTTACAATGTTCACCCACCAAACCATTGCAAATAAACTACATATCGCACACCAGCACTATGCTTATTCAATTAAAAAACTAAAAAGCTTTTATAGGAATATTATTATGTATTAATAATGCAATGCAATGTCATTTCTGATTGTCATCATTCACAAGGACTAATTAGAATACTGACCAGCTCCCAACCTCTATTTGGATTGCATGTCAACTTTCTGTGTGTTACCCTGTCCCCAGGAGAGTGCCCTGCCAAAGACAGTGACAAATGAATCTACCCCCCCACACACTGAAGACCTTATATTTACTAGAGTGCACTACCCTTCAATTCAGGCCCCTCATTTTATATTCATTGTAGTTTCAGGACAAAGCTTCGTCTCTCAGAAAAAGCCTCATTACCTGGATTTTCTTTACTGCGCATGTAATTTTTTTTTTTGGTCAAGAGAAAGTGGGTTTTTTTCATCACAGGCTGTTCCAGTTTGAGCACACGTACCAACGTGGTGAACCAGCCTGATAATGCAGCTGTAGACAGAATGTGGACAGTCTGACAGGTTCCGGTTGAAATCTGAGTTAGTTTGTACTTTGCTACACTGCGCAATGTTAAATGAAACTCAAAATTAAACGTCAGATGGCCAGAAATCGTAATTTAGGCCTACATTCTCTTTGAATTCGAGTTGCATCTCCAGTTCCACTCTCGTCAGATCAAATAAAGATGCAACTTGTGCTCCACTCAGAGGTTCGGGGATGTCATACCCTGCCCTCGTTAAATAACAAGAAACAGGCTCGTATGGCTTGCCTCTCCAGGTTTGAAACGAGTTTCCCAGTAGTTCTTGAAAATGCTATGTGAAGTTCATCTTTCAGCTTTGCCGCTGCATTATTGAAGTGACGCACTGCAAAATGAACAAGAGTGAAGAAGCATGCAGGTTGGGATCTGACCACCTCCCATGCAGCAGGACCACACCAGTTCCCACCAGAACACAGGGTCTGGAACCTTCCATGTACTCTGGGTGACGGGACCACACCAGTTCCCAGCAGAACACAGGGTCTGGAACCTTCCATGTACTCTGGGTGACGGGACCACACCAGTTCCCAGCAGAACACAGGGTCTGGAACCTTCCATGTACTCTGGGTGACGGGACCACACCAGTTCCCAGCAGAACACAGGGTCTGGAACCTTCCATGTACTCTGGGTGACGGGACCACACCAGTTCCCAGCAGAACACAGGGTCTGGAACCTTCCATGCACTCTGGGAGACGGGACCACACCAGTTCCCAGCAGAACACAGGGTCTGGAACCTTCCATGTACTCTGGGTGACGGGACCACACCAGTTCCCAGCAGAACACAGGATCTGGAACCTTCCATGCACTCTGGGAGACGGGACCACACCAGTTCCCACCAGAACACAGGGTCTGGAAGCTTCCATGCACTCTGGGAGACAGCACCTCATTTGTTGCCATTCACATGGAAACAGGTATCCAATCTCAGACCATGCTGCAGTATTTATGTGTGCTAAAACATTGATGCAGAGAAAGTGCTGGTAACATCTATCTCTGTTTAACATTAAGGCCCTTTTCTACAGCAATATCAGACTCTTCTCTCCTACCTTTCACAATATCCTTGGCAGTTACACTTCAGTTCAGTTCAATTTTAGTTATATAGCAACATACCAAGGTGAGGCTAAAAACTGCTGTATACTATCATAAAGGTAAAAGAAATTAAAAAATAAACCCAGAAAACTTCTGCAAATAGACTACCTATAAACATCATCCTGAAATACTAAGACATACAAGAAGGTTTTGAATTAAAAAAAATAAATAGGCCAAAGAATCAAAGTGTAATGTGAAGGGAGAGACTATGTCAGACTGTCCCTGATGTTAGGGCCCAAGCATTAAAGACACAGCCTCCCTTCTTCAACTTTGACCTCAGGACCACCTAGAACCCCTGATTGAACCGTCTGGAGCTCACTGAATGCCCCTGTGACTAAGCCAGGGCATAGCAATTATCCAGGTGACATGACACAACCGCATCAATCACTCTGTATCTTGCATCAACAGAATATAGTCTAATTCATGCTATATTTCACAGTTGATTTGATGAGTCAAAAATAATTCCCCAAGTTTTTTGGAGAAGTATTAACTCGGTATAAGTGGACCAAGGGCTGCCTGCACATTACTCGAAAAAAATATTCAGGACCAATAATTAGTACCTCTCAAACTTGGTTTAAAGACTCCAGGGGACTGAGAACCACAACTAGGGTTTGTGCCCTTCTGTTCAAATAGGAATGAGGATTTCCAGCCATTCTGGAAGTGCGCTGCTCTGAAAGATTTTGACCCCACCCCAATATCTCAGAGTCCTCATAAAGCAAGCTCCAGGCTCTCATTAGCAGGGCGAGCTTCAGTAAAAGATCTTTCCAGGGAGTTTGTTCCAACTGCCTGGATATTTTATTTAGCTCATGTCAGCAGGCAAAGTTAATTAGAGAAATCAGATGGCTGATATATAATCATGGCAGATCTCTTAAACTTGAGGACATACACCAGTTCATGGATTTTCAGTGGCACTAATGATATGTATAGAAGACTGATGGGGATGTGCATGTGAGTAAGTCGCATTAAATATAAAGACCTACAGAAACTGATGGTGTAACCTGGGAAGCTTAGGCAGACTGTGACTTAGGCTGTATTTGTCTGGCTGTGTTTGTCTGGCTGTGTTTCTACGGTTGTTTTTCAATACTCAGCCAGCTGCGAGTTCTTTTCTGCACAACTGCATTTGAATGTTCATGCCTACCTTTCACGTTCTTTAGAATCAAGGTTACTATTAATGTTATTAATTAATATTAACACAATTATAATGAGCCCCTCCACACACACACCCCACCACCAGGGGCTGAATCCATCAGTCTGTTGCATTTCTCTCCTCTGTGCAGTGCAAATATGATTCATGTGGCAGTGGCGGTCACACTTTGTGCATGGCGTGAGCTGCACTCAGGGTAGGGCTGGTCTGGGTGAGTGGTGCTGTGAGTCATAATGGGTGCAGTCCCCCACCTCCACACCAACACAGCACTGCAGCACATCTCTCACAGCCTGGAACCATCACACATCCCTCTCCCCAGCCAACCACAGGCAAGGCTGTGCCTCTTTATTCCTCCACGTGGTTTAAACCAGAAGGTATTGCAGTGAAGGTTCCCGGAAGGCTTCGGCTGGTATGGTTTCAGTTCTGGCCAAGACACTTGTATGTTTTCCCCATGATACAGGCCACTACACATGTTTTCTGCCAAACACCAGGACCTGGTCATAACTGGATTAGGGCTGTTGTGTGGAGGGGAGTGTTATGGGGCTCCCTTGCTGTAGTTTTGCTACTGATTAAAAAAGGAAGGTTCTTTGCATCATTTCATAATTTGTTGAGTTTCTTCTCAGATGTGTCTTAGGTGCTGATATCAGTCAGACTTTCAAGGCAATATTCAGAAGCTAAGATCATTTAAATTAAATAGAAATAAGAGTACAGTTATCTTTAATCATGCCTAGAAATCTTTACATTTAAATTAATTCTGCCTTAGCGGGAAGTACAAAGCACATTGCTTTAATGTTTCAAACTGACAAATTTTGGAAAAGTATTCCACTCATTTCTGATTGACTCATTTGCTTTCTCAAACTGCAATAAGTTTCCTCTGTGAATCGTGGCAGTGACAGTAACTTCACATTTCACACAATCTGAAAATTCTCCACATTTTAAATCGAGCCAGTGCTACGATAAAAGGAGAAGCCTGCGCAGCCTAAATCCATTTAGGATTGAATTTCCATCAAAGGAAGTTTGACCTGCTCCCTGTACAATATGCTGTACTGCACCCCCAGTACTACAATGTGTACTGCAACATCTGTACTACAATGTGTACTGCAACATCTGTACTACTATGTGTACTGCAACATCTGTACTACTATGTGTACTACATCCTGCATCTCTAATACTGTGCATCAAGACCAGGATGGATATTATCATCTCTGGACATATATTATCGTCTTTATTATCGGAGAACTTTAAATGTAAATACCATCTCTAATGAAATATTACTGTGTCCAAGAGAGACAACATGTATGTTTTCTGAATGGAGGCCATTGCAGTGGAAGGTGAATGGATGCTTTTGAAGTAGGTATGAGAAACCCACTCAACTTCAGAAGTGTAAAGCTACACTTCTGAAAAGAGGGTTCCTCATCCAAGCAGGTGTACTGCTGTCCTGCTTAAGACATACGAGGAACCCTCTTTTACTTTCATTGCTGAAAAATAATATCTTTGCAACCTTTTAAAATGAATTTCAATTATATTCCTATTGGTCATATGTGATTGGACATGGTGGCCAATCAAGTAATTTTTAGTTGTTAATTATGCTCATGATTTGCATTTGGAATAGCTTTGAGTTCTTTGCAATAATGTTATCAGAGATCAAACAATGCCAGTGCTGAAACCATGATGAACTCATTAGCATAATCAATTAAAGACAGATTTAGGGTCAGTGAAACAAGCAGTGATTATCTTGCCTTATTTACCAGCTATCAGATTACATGCTCACCATGAGACTTCTAACCCATTCCTGCAACACATGTTCCTGCACATAGGAAAACAAAATCACAACTCATTACATAACAAATTACCACTGTCATCATCCACATAACTTTATCTTATAATTGAATAATTTTAGTGCTTTAACAATATACTACAGTTACAATCTGCAGGTGGCTTGCTGGTCTGCACACAGACTGAACCAGAATCCGAATCCACATGTCTCCATGGTTCCTCAAACTATGAGCACTACGCCTATAGCACTATAGAGTGCAAAGGCCAAGAGCACTATCCTTCTCCAGCCTGAAGGAGAGGAAAACTAGCAAGAAGATAACCAGATGTCATTCCGTCACAACATGGACACATTCTTAATGTGTTTCGATTTTTCATTTTTATTTTTTACAGGGGGAGAGATGAACTCATGGATGAAACAGACCTCTGAGATCAAACACAGTTTTATCAGCAATGGACTTTTCCACCACACTCCTCAGGGAAGCACCAAAGTAATTCATCTATACGTTTAAGGATTATCAGTGATATATGACTCATATTGTAAAAAAAAAACTCTCCACTGAGACAGCTCTTGCCCAGCAGGGCATCGGTGCTACCTGCTAACATGGTTCATCCAAAAAACAGACATATTTGACTAATAGTGCTTCCACTACCGAGCTGTGGAAGGCTGGACAGTGCTGCTTGCAGCGTGGCAATTTTTCTTCCGTCTTATCAGAGCTGCAGCAGAACAAGTGTTGAAGCTAAATGGGTTATTTGAAATTCCGCACTCAGCCCTGCTCAGCGTTGGCATGGGACCTCAACCAAAACTACACACCACATGGACAACAAGTGAGCAACATCTCCAGAACGAGGCATTTTCATTATCGGTCAGCTCACATCATATTAAAAGGACACTTCTAAAGGCATACTTTTGCCCTCCAATGGCACAACCAGTAGGGCACTTCCAGCATACAAATGATCACTGATGGCTCAGTGGCTGAGACTTGGGACCCATTAGGTTTGGCCCTACATCCTCACGATTCACTCAAATAAAATGACTACACAATCCATCTGCTGCAAGCAGCTGGTTAGAGATGCGTGGCATCTCAAGCCCTGGGAGCAGATGCAATAATCAACTCCACAGCCACCCACACTTGTCCAGCCCCATTTGCACCCCGGCTGTTTTAACTTTGCTGTGCACCGGGCACGGCGGCCCGTGAGTGCATGTGCGACTCTTCGTCTGTGCGGTTCCGCGGCCAGGTGACCCTCTGCTGTAATCGCCACGTGTCCATATCAAAGAGCTTCATGCCGGCCTGACCCATGCGCCGTACCCAGCATCTCCCTTCTCACGCTGGGCGGCACCAGCGGCCGCCAAACACTGGGTCCAGAGGTCTTCCCACACACTTTACAGCAGCTCGTCCTGCAACAGAGGACTGTCCCAGTCAGCAGGAAGTAGCTCAGCAGTATTCCTGTACACAGTCATGTGTCCAGCCTAGTTTTGTCCCTCTTGAAGCCATCCAAGCAGCAACCTCATGCATCCTTCTCTTTAAATAAAATAAGTAAAATGTTTCCAGCATTTCCTTTAGGTGAAGTATTAAAAGAGCGCAACTCAACCATTGCTAACAACAGGCGGACAATTGGAACCACTACTTAGTACGATTGTATTTGCATAATAATAATTAATATGAACATTGAATAGGATCATTTGCATAATTACAATGGTTGCTATTCATTTTCATTCACTGTTAGCAACATTTTGACTTTTTAAAACTTTTTTTTTTGCCAAATATCCACCAAATATCTAGGCCCCTACTATCATAATAATATCATAACTATTCCCATGGACTTCAGTCCAAAACAAAGTAGCATGCAGTTAGATGGGCTGTAGTTTTAGGTGAGTGGGAAGAATGCATCCTAATTTGGTCCTGATTCTTCGGGATCTTTCATCAGTCTTTAACACAGTAAACCACAACATCCTCCTCTCCGTTCTCTCTGAAGTAGGCATGACTGGCTCTACATGGTAACTGTTCCAGTCCTGTACAGATTGTTGGTCCTTTCAGGCAATATAGAGAAGATCCACATCCAACTGTGCAGACTACACTGATGTCTTCAAGGATTCAGAATCAAGTCCTTGCTCTCTTGGTGTTGTAATGCCTTATCGTGTCTTCCCCTACCACTTTCTATATTGACAATACTCAATTAATCCATTCCTTCCCACATTTTGAGGTTTTCTGACATCGCTTCATGGATGAGAGTTCAGAACCCCAGAGAGAGAGAGAATCTCAACCCCAGTGAGACCAAGTAAGACCCAGTGAGCTTCGTTACATCACAGGAGCTCCCAATCCACACCACGACCACCATCTTTGGGCCATCAGATGGACCGGCTCCTTCCTATAGGTCAATAGTACAAGCCCATTCATCCCTTCCCATTCTATTGCGGAAAAGGCCTGTGTTCTTTGAAACTCAATTGTGACTCGCCTTAAACCGAAGACAAGAATGAAGACTCTGCTCTGTCCTGGCTCCCAGATTTGGAAGGCACTAAGGAATTAATGTCCACTGGCTGTTTGAAAATCTCTTCCTGCCTTTAACTGCAGACTGATGACTCATTTTTTTGAGTAGCATTTATTTGGAGTGTTTAATGATCACTAATCCTGCCCTTGTGATAATATTGCAGTACTACAAAGTAATTGAACCCTTCTAACCCTTAATGTATGATAATGAATTTATTGTTGTTTGGTATTATTTCACTAGCATTCTCTGATATATCTAGCAGTACCCTAGTTAAATGTTCTTTTGGACTCTACTGTACTATCTAGGATGCATTCTATGAGTAGACGACAAAGCACTTTTGTATGTCACTCTAGATAACAGTGTCTGTTACATGCCACAAATGAAAATGATATGCACATTCTGGAATAATAAGATGTGAGTGTCCAGAGAGAAAGGTCTTAGATGCTAAACCTCAGCTCTGATAGCACACTCTCACTCCCCTGAGCTTATCCACACACACCTTTACTCATTTAAATGTTTAAACCCATGACTCATCCTAGTCCAAAAATGGGAGATGTGTTTAGACTAACCTCAGCAGGCTTTTCTGCAGTCATTACCAGCCAAGTATGCACTCTTATTTTTTGCAGTTTTGTTGAAAATTTGTCAGAAAAGGATAGTGATGTCTTGGTTTATTGTTACTCTGGGACCAACATAATATGGCTATAAATTTATAACGGACATCTCAGTGCAGTTAGAGATGTAACATGGATGTAGCATTCATGAATTATATGCAGTTATCAATGTTGACTATCAAGTATTTATTTATCATAAATTATAATGAGGAGTGGCAAGTGAAATGAAGCATGCCTATGTCAGATCAATCTGTCTGATCTAACTGTCAGATCATTGACGGTATGATCATTGAGTGTTGTGTTTAATAGCTTTTGAATATTAGTCTGAACATATAGTATCAGAACAGATGTGTAAATATGTTCCACAGATGAGTCTGAGAGATATACGCCCCGTGCTGTCAGGAGTGAAGTTAGACTGAGTGCAGGACTGTTTTGGGTGCAACACCGGTAGCACAGCAGCAAGTACAAAACCAAGAACACAAGGTCAGACCTCTCAGTCCCCAGAAACATGGTACTTAAATATAGAGAACACCCAGTGGTGTGGAGACTTTATTAAAACCACAGTAGAACTACACAACTCTCTCTCATGCTCGTTCCCATGTTTTCAGCATTCCTGTACTGCTACCAACAACACAAACCAAACTTAGTATAAAATGGAGCCTGTTTAACTCCTCCTGCCTGCTTACAGCGTACATTATGTTCATTAGAATCCTTGTAAACACGTTTAATTTTTATATGCCATTTATTTACAATAAACATTTGATAAAACCTGAAATAGGAGCAGGAACACACATACACACCCACCAGAAACTGCTACAGCCAATCAGAATTAGAGCTATATCACTAAGCACCCGTTAAATCAGTCAATAGCCAAAAGCAGCAGTGAATGCATTAGGTTTTGTTGTATGCTTACTTACCTGAGTAATAGAAACACCTACAGTAAAATGTCACATTCAGACTCAAGTTAATTGACAATTATTTCACACTTTTAATTGACTGGGATTGTCATGTATACTCTAATGACATATATAATGACTAATGACTTACTTTTCATGACTTGGATTTCATTCTATTAGGCTTTGGGGAAATTACCAAATGTACTTTTTGTCATTTGGAGGGCCATTTAGTTTGAATCAGCACATCAGTAACACAGGCAAGGCTGAGCAGAAATGGTAGAAACCTTTGCCTCACTGCACTCCTGGGGCATTCCCATGCTACTGTTACCAGTGATAATGTGGTCATATGCTAAATACTGAACAAATGGATAATACAGATTGTACTATGGATGGACATTCACGAATGTACAATAACAAATTAGAGGTTGCCAATAAAATGATCAGTGAGTGGACACATGTTTTCCTGACTGCATTCTTCCTTTGCATTGAATAGTCCAGTTGGAATATTCACAATCATCCAAAAACATGAACCACCCAGCATTGCGCTTGGGGTCATGGATAGTAGTCAATCTTGAGGAAATAATTTTCAGTGATATATCAAAAGTTCCTGAGGGTGGGATTATGCTGCTTAATTTTGAAACAACAAGAACGTTTCAGAAATGAAGGACAACGCATTACAAGGAATTTGAATTTGAAGAATGTGTGTGTGTGTGAGTCCCTTCCTCTTAGAGATGTACTTGTACGTATACTTTTAGTCACGTCAATGTTAATAATACTTACCATAAAAAAACCAAAAACATAATACTTCAATGTTTGCATCATTTTATTGGAGCTAATTTAATTTGAGTCAAGACATTATTTACTATATTTACTAACATAGGAGGTGTCACGTATGGCTACGCCCCCTCTCCCCGCTGTCACTCCAACGTCTCTGTTCCTCGTGGGTTTGTTATTCTCTGCCTGTTTACCCCGCCCCGCTCGTTTGTCTCTGTGATTACCTCGTTTGTTCCCACGCCCCTTGTTATTACCGTCACCTGCCCCTTGTTTATGTCCGTGCATATAAGCCCCTGAGTCTCCCTTGTCCTTCGTCCGGTATTTTGTTGTGATTCTTGTATGCTATTAGTTCGTGTACCTGACCCCGTGCTTTCGTGTTTTGTATTTCGTCCGTTTATTTCCTTGTGCGCTGTGTCCCCCCCCCTGGTTGTTTCCTTGTGTTCAATATGCCAGTGTATGCGTGCTTTTCGGACTGCCCTCCTGTTATCGACCCTGCCTGGCTTTCGGATGACGATTACGGTATTCCCCTGAATAAATCTCGCTCTTCTCAGCACTTGTGTCCGTCCTCTCGCTCCGTGGCGCGAGCCACGTTACATAATACCGGACCTAACCAGGACACAGCGAGAGAGCGAGACTCTGGTAAGTTCAATCGCTGTAATGAGATGTTGGCTGGTTTAATTCGGTTCGACTCTCCGGTATTACAGCGTGAACGAACCAGAGACAGGAATTCCCCTTGCGCTGTGGGTACAGGGGAGTCTCGTCGCTGTAAAAACAAGGCAAAATCACTTTCGGTTTCTAGCTTTAGCGACGAGCTCCCTGATAAGCGCTACGTGTCTGCCCGACTCGACACACGCTACAGGGAGGAGCAACCTGTAGCGCGAGATTCGGGTAGACGGAATGAATGTGCAGACGAGCGTTGGCTTGGCTCTCGGTTGGCTTTCAAAAGCCATTGTGAACTCCCGATACCTCCGACGAGGTGGAGTCACAATGAAAGCCACCGAGAAGCAGTTGTGTCTGTATGTTCTTCCAGGCGCAGACCAGACCGGGGAAGGAAGACCACGCCCCCGGTTCAGAGCCTCGCCGCCACAGCGCATGACATCGTCGTCCTCCCGGAAGCCGCTCCCCGAAGGCCCCCCAAGAATTTTTTGGGGGGGAGTACTGGCCACTCAACACAGGAGTGGCCGGCTCGGACCCCCGGTGACGTCAGTGTGGCGGACACGCCCCCCGATGACGTCAGTGTGGCGGACACGCCCCCCGATGACGTCAGTGTGGCGGACACGCCCCCCGAGGACGTCAGAGCGGCGACTCCGCCCCCCGAGGACGTCAGAGCGGCGACTCCGCCCCCCGAGGACGTCAGAGCGGCGACTCCGCCCCCCGAGGACGTCAGTGCGGCGACTCCGCCCCCCGAGGACGTCATGTCACCTCTGCGGCCTGTTCCCGCGATCCTGAGGAGGTCACCCACGCCTGTTCCCGTTCCCGCTGCCCGTCGGCAGTCCACGCCTGTTCCCGTTCCCACTGCCCGTCGGCAGTCCACACCGGCTGCGGTCCCCGCGACCCTGGAGAGGTCGCCCGCGCCGGCTGCGGTCCCCGCGACCCTGGAGAGGTCGCCCGCGCCGGCTGCTGTCCCCGCGACCCTGGAGAGGTCGCCCGCGCCGGCTGCTGTCCCCGCTGCCCGCCTGCCGGCTGCTGTCCCCGCTGCCCGCCTGCCGGCTCCTGTTCCCGCTGCCCGCCTGCCGGCTCCTGTTCCCGCTGCCCGCCTGCGGACCCCGCCTGTTCCCGCTGCCCGCCTGCGGACCCCGCCTGTTCCCGCTGCCCGCCTGCGGACCCCGCCTGTCCCCGCTGCCCGCCAGCGGACCCCGCCTGTTGCCCTTGGGACTGTGCTGCCCCCTGTTGGGCATGGACTTTGTGTTCCCCCTGCTCCGCCATGTGCCTCCTATGTTCCGTTGCCCGTGTTCCCCTTGCTCCCTGGTCCCATCCCTGGTTTTGTTTTGGTCCCTGTCCCCGTGGTTGTGTCTGTTCGTGTCCATGTTCCTGTTCCTGTGTCTGTTTCCTGTGGTGTCATCCCTGTCCCTGTCCCCATGTCTGTTCCCCAAGTTGTCACCCATCTTGTGCCGGTGCCTGTCTCCGTTGTTCATGGTGTCTTTGCCTCTGTGTTTGCCTCCGCCCTGTCCCCTGGCCCCACTCCTGTGTCTGTTCCCAGTCCTGTCCCGTCCAGCCCTGCTCCCGTGCCTCGCCCGGTCCCTGCCTGTGTTGCCATGCCCCGGCCCAGCTCCTGGCCAGTCTCTGTTTCCCCTGTCTCTGTCCTGCCTCAGGCTCCTTGTCCTGCCTTGCCCAGTCTTGTCTGTCCCGTAGCGTCCTGTCCCGTGTCCCCTGTCCCTCGCCGTGTACCGTGGTTCCCCGTCCTGTCCGAGTCCGGTTCCTGTCCTGTCTGCCCTTGCGTGCCCCGGAGTGGCACGCTTTGAGGGGGGGTACTGTCACGTATGGCTACGCCCCCTCTCCCCGCTGTCACTCCAACGTCTCTGTTCCTCGTGGGTTTGTTATTCTCTGCCTGTTTACCCCGCCCCGCTCGTTTGTCTCTGTGATTACCTCGTTTGTTCCCACGCCCCTTGTTATTACCGTCACCTGCCCCTTGTTTATGTCCGTGCATATAAGCCCCTGAGTCTCCCTTGTCCTTCGTCCGGTATTTTGTTGTGATTCTTGTATGCTATTAGTTCGTGTACCTGACCCCGTGCTTTCGTGTTTTGTATTTCGTCCGTTTATTTCCTTGTGCGCTGTGTCCCCCCCCCCCCCCCTGGTTGTTTCCTTGTGTTCAATATGCCAGTGTATGCGTGCTTTTCGGACTGCCCTCCTGTTATCGACCCTGCCTGGCTTTCGGATGACGATTACGGTATTCCCCTGAATAAATCTCGCTCTTCTCAGCACTTGTGTCCGTCCTCTCGCTCCGTGGCGCGAGCCACGTTACAGGAGGTTAAAAACTGGAAGGATGGACTTTTGATGACAAGTATTCTGATGAGGATATGGCAAAGAAGAAGCAGCTACCCACAAATATTCCACCAGTGAATGACAGAATGGCAGGAAGTCAGTCCATCACAGTGGAGACAGGTACAAGACACTACATTGTGCAAAGGCAGGTTCTGCACAAGCTTCTGCACCAGGTTCTGCCCAAAGTTCTGTACCTAATGGAGTTTCATATTGCGTGTATAAAAGAGCATCTGAGATCTTGACGTTTTTATGCTCGTAGTGCGGAAGAAAGGAATTATCGCAAATGAGTGGCAGATCAGGAGGATTTTCTTTAGACTGATTTGTAAATATGCAGCCGTGTGATAGGTTATTGATACATCAGTGCAAAAAGCAGGGACTGCAAGCCTTCCAGGTTATTTCCAGGTTATCTGGAGGACAGCAGTATAATTTGGCCTCAGATTTAGACAGGGAAAGAAGAGGGTAGTGGCCATGAGGCAGTCATGGCCTGGTGGTTAGAGAACTGGTCTTGTGACCGGAGGGTCATGACTGAGGTGCCCCTGAGCAAGACCCTTAACCCTCAATTGCTCATTGTATTAAAAAAATGAGATAAATTATGCCAAAATGCCATAAATGTAAATGTAAATAAATGTGGCTCTCCTACATCTGGTTAATAGAAGAGGGTAGTGGCCACATGTGGCTCTCCTACATCTGGTTAATAGAAGAGGGTAGTGGCCACGTGTGGCTCTCCTACATCTGGTTAATAGAAGAGGGTAGTGGCCACGTGTGGCTCTCCTAGATCTGGTTAATAGAAGAGGGTAGTGGTCACGTGTGGCTCTCCTAGATCTGGTTAATAGAAGAGGGTAGTGGCCACGTGTGGCTCTCCTACATCTGGATAATAGAAGAGAGTAGTGGCCACGTGTGGCTCTCCTAGATCTGGTTAATAGAAGAGGGTAGTGGTCACGTGTGGCTCTCCTAGATCTGGTTAATAGAAGAGAGTAGTAGCCACGTGTGGCTCTCCTAGATCTGGTTAATAGAAGAGGGTAGTGGCCATGTGTGGCTCTCCTAGATCTGGTTAATAGAAGAGGGTAGTGGCCATGTGTGGCTCTCCTAGATCTGGTTAATAGAAGAGGGTAGTGGTCACATGTGGCTCTCCTACATCTGGTTAATAGAAGAGGGTAGTGGCCACGTGTGACTCTCCTACATCTGGTTAATGGATTTTGCTTAATACCACCATATAATCTCATAATGGAAGGCACTTGGCTTCTTCCAGGTTCCCGGAAAATATTATTAAGCTGTTCAATACTTATTTTAAAAGAGTTGTGTTTTAGTACAGAAAAGTATGTTACATCCTGGCTGTGACTGGAAATGTGTAAAACAGCTGTAACGATTTCACCGTGAGTTTGTACGATAGTGATGGAGGTAATAACTGGGGCTTCTAAGTGAGTTGTAGGTGGGGAGAGGCTATATGACAGGTCCTTCCTCCAATCAGGACATACATGGATGACATGACAACACTGACATACATGTGCCATGTACCTGACAGGTTGTTAGAGAGGACATAGCACATGTAGAGGTTCATCAATTCTTCAATCAGTTAAGAGTTTAGGTAGATGGAAACATTAAATGATAAAAAGCAAGTTGAAATTGGAACTGGTGACGGCTATTAACAGCACAAAGTAAACTGAAATTGTGGTGCCTCCAGTTTGGCTTCCTGTCAGTCATGGTTTAAAAGATCAGTGAGAGGTGAGAGGCTGGAAAGGGTTATGAACGAGGTTATGAGGATGTTTGTTGTGGCGCCGTGTTGTTTACGCGGTATGGGAGAGGGGCTGTGGAATTACCGCTGCTTGGCTGAGGAAATTAAATGTACTAAGGTGAGTTATGAAGTGGTTCTGTTAGGATCTAAGGACACTGTAATAAATCTGAGAATGTGGAATCTGCAAGTGGTGGTGCAGTTATACAAGAGCAAAGGGATGAGGTCATGTTGGTACAAAATGGAAGAGGAGGGATTGGGTCAGCTTGGTTTAATAAGGCCAGATTACAAAGAGAACAGGAAGAGGAAGAGGAAGAGGAAACATGGGAATTTTATAACAAGTTTCCAACCATACAAAACTGGGGAAATTGGCATGGTGAAGGTCCTAGTTGGTCACAGAGATGATATACCTGGAGACATAACCAGGTGCTTAGCTCATGAGAATATTTATTCAATAATAAGCACATAGGGGTTAACTGCTTGGGCAGTATCATTTGAGAGTGATTAGCTTTGTGCATAAGAAACAGTTAGTGCAGGGACTTAATACCAGTAAGTGGTTAAAGCATGAGACTGGGAATTGGTAGAAGGAATTGGTTTTTAAAAACCTACAGATTTTACAGTAAATTTCAACAGTATTTCAGGCTGCAGTTGAAAGTTTAGTAAAGATGATGATGATGTATGCAGACATGGTGACAGAGGTGAGAGAATGTGTGTGGCAGGCATATATATAAGGCCAGCAGAGATAGGTGCTAAATAAGGCCAGTGGAGATACATTTCATATAAAGACCAGTAGAGATAGGGGTTAAATAAGGCCAGTGGAGATAGGTGTTATATAGGGCCAGTAGAGATAGGTGTTAAATAAGGCCAGTGGAGATAGGTGTTATATAGGGCCAGTGGAGATAGGTGTTACATAGGGCCAGTGGAGCTAGGTGTTATATAAGGCCAGTGGAGATAGGTGTTAGGGGATTTGTAGCTGTCTGCCACATCTTTGCTTGTGGATCTTGTTTTTAGAAGCTGTAAAATAATGGTAGCTTTGATTGAATTATCCAACATAACTTAAAGGGCTAGATTATACATATGTATGGAAACCTTTATAATATTTTTCATAGCATGGCCAGATCATACCATCACACTATCACTATCACACTATACCGACTGACTGTTTCTCTGTGCTTTAAACCTTTCCCCTTATCAGGCCCTCAAGTCTGGTCATGAAGGCCCCTCGCATGTCCAGCTGGGCCTCTGACATTGAGCATATCAGTTGGTATCTCTTAAAACAGGTTAACTTGCCAGGTGGCAAACACTCAGTTAATCATGGGCTGCTCACGGTTCAAAGTTCACTACAAAAAATTTAATAAAATAAACAAAATAAAGAAAAACACAAAAAGTTAAAAACCCACATCACTTCCTGTGATGGAAGCTGTTTGTCTGGGTTTTTGTTTCACTTACACACTAAATCTGAATTTTCCAAATGGAATGGGAAACATCACTGAATGGATTTAGAGAAATTGTGTAAGTGTGTCCCCTCCATGTACCACTTCCACACTTTCAAAATTGGACTTTGTTACCTCTTGCTGTTGGTGCAAATAGACGTCCAAAATGGTATTTTCCTAACTTCAGACTAAATCTTAAGCGTCCCAGTTCTTATAACCTGTATCATGGAAAAAGACAGTCTGTCACCCCCGTTCAATTCAATTGTTTTATTAGTAACAAAAGGAAATGAACTTTGGCTAAAAGCTTAAACTGATGCATGATTATACACAGGAACATCATATAGTTTGGGGAAAGTATGTCACTGAAATAAATCTCACATGTAACAAAACTAATGAAATGCCACCCATGCAAAGTTATTTACCATTATAGAGATGGTAAATGACCAGACAGACGCCTTCTATGCCCCTGTATATTGAGTCAACACCCATAAACAGAACAGTCCCGTTGACAAAAAAACACAACAGTTGTAAATGATTGTGGCCAAACCACTGAAATATCCCCTGTAAGATAATTCCGTTTTAAAATATTCATTATAATTAAGGAATGGTAGAATATGTTTGTTTCTTAAAGGGCAGAGAGGCCCCTGTATGCCAGCATGTAGGTATATTGCGGCGGGGGACTCGCCGTCTCGGCTCTCCTTAATGACTCTGCATTTCTCTGCACTCAGACGCTAGTCTTTTTTATTTACCTATATACGAGGAATGAGACCTCATCTCCCCAGGTCCACGGTGCAGCACAACAGTGAAGCAGCACAATTCAATAGACTACACGCTGTGACTGCACAATACTGCAGCTCGAGTACAGAAGACTCCGGCCAATTGTCCACTGTTCCTTAGGAAGGTTTGACTTGCATTTTTGCAGCAATGTCTAACGTGTTGTCAAGTTAACCCACCTCTTAATTACGGTTTTGTTGCCCTTCGTCTCATTACTAGTACAGTACGGGACATGTCAATGGCATCGAAGGGATCTATTTTGAGTCGCTGCCATATACCCAGAACAGGTGTTACACCAGATTCTGTGACCGTCGAGTTTTGTGACCAGAGGGCGCTATTTCATAGTTTCTGTTCACAGGCACCAGCGCTTTACGAATGCTACGCTGATGCGTTTCTTTACTCGTTTTGTTGGTGTCCGCCAGCCAAAAGATGACAGATCATTTACATTTTATCTTCTCTTAATTACATAAATGTACTTAAACAAGAATGTTTCGTTACATCATTTTACACGAAAATAGCAAGCTTCATCGTAAGCAAATTCTGAAAGATGCTGTCATTACGAATGGTAATTCTAAACATTTGGATAAAATGTTTAAATATAGACTAATAAAAGGTTAGGGTTATTTTTTCATTGTTTTCTGTTATTGTGGGGTCACGGTGTACTATTGTTACCTGGAGATTCATTGGGGTCACATATTCTGATGGCTGCCGTCAGAATTGGTGACCCCAGTTAAAAAGGCTCACCTGTACATCCCATTCATTATTTCTTTGTTGGCCGCAATGGTGAGGGGGTGGTAAGTCTTGTTTAAGTACATTCATGTAATTAAGAGACGATAAAATGTAAATATAAACATCTGTCATATTTTGGCTCGTGGACACCAACAAAACGAGTAAAGAAAGCGCATCAGCGTAGTTTACGTATCATTCGTAAAGCGTTTGTGCCTCTGAACAGAAACTATGAAATAGCGCCCCCTGTGGTCACAAAACTCGACGGTCACAGAATCTGGTGTAACACCTGTTACCAGACTTTCTGAAGAACTGGCTCTACTAAAGTTGAGTAAATTGTGCCATAGGCTTCACATTTTACATTTTCACTAGCTACCGGCACCTAGTTCTCTTTCAGTTCTCGGTTTTTGTGCCTGACACGGACATTTATGATCACAGCTTGCAGTTGAATTGTCCATGAACACTGGCGTTGGACTATGTGGTTTCTAATATGGACTTCTAAATGTTTGTATGGTCAATCCTTAAGGTCCGTTTACAACGTGGCCTAGTAGCGTAAACATTCGTGTAGACGCCTTAACGTCAGTGTGCTAGGTAAACCAGGTGTTCCACCACGAAGTGAAATGTCTGCAGGGTTGCCAACTCTCACGCATTGAGCGTGAGACACACGCATTTGACTGTCTTCACACGATCTCACGCCACACTTCCGATTTCTCACGCCGAAAAAAAATCTAGTTTATTTACCTCTGATCCACATCTATGATTCAATGAGTTACTAGTTCGCTCGGGCGCCAACCACTGTCGATCGATCGATCGCGATATAACACTTAATTTGTGTTCATTTTACAGCCCGCCCGGTAGCAATTTACATTCGCCACCCCCTCCAGGTTCAAATCTCACTCCAAGTGATCTTGAAAAGTTGGCAACCCTGTGGCTGTGACCTCGGCATGTGCACATGTCAGTGTCTCAAAACAAAATGTCGATGCCATTGGCATGTGCCACTGTCACCTGTACGTAAGATGGCGACGTCAGCTGCATATGCCAACGTGTCTCCAGCGTAAGAAGCCGATGCCTTTCCATGTTATTACCGCCACTTTCTGCAAGGATATTTAGTCACGAACTGATGTGATGCTCGACAGTTGTAGAACTTTACAAAGTAAAGGTACAAAGTACACTGTTGCCACCTAGTGTTCAAGCACACTAAAATTAAAGGTGTCTGCTGAAAAAAAAAGTGTTAACCACATTTTGTTAGCTAACTGGTTCTTGCATATGTAATAGCTGTAAATGTTCCCTTTTAAATTAAAGAGGTAAATAAATATTTGTATTAGTTCAATGCAGTGAGGGAGCAGTACCAGTCCTCCTTCAGCAGTGCAACTATGCAGTGATGAAGCAGCGATGGAGTAGTGATGGAGCTGTGATGAAGCAGTACCAGTCTGTCTTCAGCACTGCAGCTATACAGTGATGTATTGATGAAGCAGTAATAAAGCAGTGATGGAGCAGTAATAAAGCAGTGATAGAGCAGTGATGAAGCAGTGATGGAGCAGTAATAAAGCAGTGATGGAGCAGTTATGAAGCAGTGATAGAGCAGTGATGAAGCAGTGATGGAGCAGTTATGAAGCAGTGATAGAGCAGTGATGGAGCAGATATGAAGCAGTGATGAAACAGCAGTGAAGCCGTAATGAAGCAGTGATGATGCAGTCTTGATGTAGTCATGATGCAGTGATGAAGCAGTACCAGTCTGTCTTCAGCATTGGCTATATTTCTCCTCACTGTCTGACATTCAGGTGAACATTTTTAAATGCAACTTCATCATTATTTTTAAGCACATTGAGGTGGTTGTAACAAACAAGCACCTTGTCATATGTAATTCTATTCCTCTTTTTGTTGGTCACATTGCTGATTGCATTGAATAATGTCCTGTGGTCAACACATGTACACGCTACTTTTGCAGTAGCAGTGGGCTTTCATTGCTTGGTGCTTGGGCTTCTGAGAGGAATCTCTGCACCTGCACAATAAAATTATGTACATTGTCATTTTTCATATTAAAAAACAATTATGCATTAGACATGTCAATGAAAAATACTTGATCAAATGTATACATTATGGTGCATCGTGGTGCATTAAATCGTGGTGTATTAAAAGGTGGGATTTCATTTTTCAATCCAAACCCAAACCCTGTTCTGAAAATCTTCAGGATCAGACTTGGAGATCTTCCAGCCTGCAGAGTTTACTTCCAACCCTAATCTACAGTAACTGCAGTCCTTCAGCAGGATCTTAGTGTTAGAGGCAGTGTGTACTGCGGGGCGCTGTATCACCCGGAGTACACACAGACATGCTCACTTTACTGTCTGAAGGTGGGCACCACTTGCCGATAGATACTTGAAAAGGTCCGATTTAAGTAAGGCTTGTGCACAAATTGATCCCAGGACCTTTCACATCCAAAGCCAGAATCATGCCACAAAAATCATTTACTTGGTTTGAGATGAAGCAGGGTTTTGCTCATGTGGGAAGACCGCTAGCAACCGCGGACAATCTATAATAGTAGCAAAAACATAAACGATGCAGCGCTTTGGTGCATGGCACTATAGTGAGCTATTTTTAAAACAAGCCCGCGGGCGACTCGTGACGCGGGCACCACGTTGGTGACCCCTGCCCTAGAGATAGCTTTCAATATCTCAAGTTGCTGTTTTTTTACAGGAGCTGTCTTTTCTCATTAATTGTCTTTGATTTGCAACTAGAAACAACTCCAAAATGTTTGCAATACAGTGAATTTGTTTTTTGAGCATGTGCCAGTCTATAAAAAATTACAATACAGCATAATTGAAGTCTAAGCAATACATTTTATGCAGGTTCATTGCGGTGTCACAATGTGTTTTGAAATGTAAGGTTCAGCCCCTTATGGAAACATTCCACTGAACCCCTGTACTAAAGGACCACAGCCTTATACACAGGGCCGGATTATGGGGGGTCTGGGCCCCGGGGCCAGGAGTTTGCAAAGGACCCCCCCAACACTCCGACCCCCCCCCACCCCCGCGCCAACCTACCGTACCTAAGGATTCTACAAAAGTTTCTTTCTGCTATTCCTTCTTGCAAAGTCGTCCACTAACTCATCAAAGTTGAGCTGTCTAACAAACTCTGATTCTATTGCAAGAAGGGAGAGTGAATTCAACTGATTTTGGCACATTTTTATCCTGAGCTCATTTTTTATTTGAGCCAGTCTGGAGAATGACCGTTCCCCTTCACAGTTTGTTATTGGCAAAGTCAAAAAAAGTCTGAGTGCTATGTAAACATTTGGGAAATTAATTTAACATGGTCTTTAGCATTGTATTTGGGCATTTTTGTTCTTCTGAAATAAATGATTTGTACTGAACAAGTTCATCTGCCAAGCTCATGGTCAGATCAGTGGGATATGCTGCAGCAAAAGATTTGGCCCTTAAAGTGAGCTCACTGTTGGACATATTATCAGGCATGAAAAGAACATGAAAAAGATTGGTTAAGTGTGTGTATACAGTTAACCGATGGTTAAGACAGGACACAAGTTTGTCAATTAGAACATTGAACATTTCAATCCGAAACTTTTATTTTCCACTTAATTCAACCATACATTTGCGCTTCTTTGTGCGCTGGAGGTCATGTCTGTAGTCTTGGGAGACTGAATCGGTAACAATTAAGGCTATATATATTCTTGTGGGAAGAATTGAAGTAAATCAGAAGATGTTTTTTTAATACCATTTTAGATGGTATACTTTTTCTTTAATTTTTCAGGCCTCTGCCACAGACATCTCCATAATGCCTAAAAGTGGTCTTCTACATGCTCAAAGCAATGACTGGATCTTCCATTCATATAATAATATGAGCTGTCACACCAAGATAATTCTTTTTGCTAACAGAGGTGCAGTGTTCCCCAGTCAGAGCCACTATTCATAATAACCTGTTTTACTTCCCTTTCCTCATCATACAGCTGCTGGATTTTCTTTGAAATTGTCTTTCTGGACAGCAGCTCATAACTTGCATCAGCTGACGCAATTTGCAGCACTTCTTGTAAGCCTTTATCTTTGACCAGAGAGTGAACAACACTGCAAATAATGTGACGCGTCAAGTATAAAAGCCTCCGCCGCTCGCGCGAGGTGTGCGGAGTCGCGCTACGGTTACTTGCGAAAGTTTAATCCAGTCTTAATGGTCCAATGAAGGTAATTAAAAAACCAGGACATTTTCTCACTTAAAAAAAAAAAAACCCGGGACAGGATGTGAAATACGGACATGTCCCGGGAAATACGGACATTTGGTCACCCTATCGTACTAGGAATACATTTAGCAGCTAAGTTATTATTACTGACCTGCGCGTTAGCCCCAACATGTTTTGCGTTGAGATGGTAATGAAGGGTGGAAGTGCTCCTGTGATAAGCGAACTCCTTCCTGCATAAAGTGCACTTTTTGTGTTTGTACTTCCATCTGGAAGTTTCTTATATTTAAATTTCCCATCCACACTGATAAAAATACTGTGCTATATCTACTTAAAAAAAATCAAGGCAACTTTTTGCATCAGATTATTGTGTAGATCAAATATGACTAGTCTTTGTATGAACTACTTAATTTTCTTTGTGCAAAAAATAACTTTGCATGTTCAGTCAACTTGACTTTGCAAGTCCTGTCAACTTGACTTAGTGTTTCTTGGCATTGTTTTGTATTAATATAATCACCTTGTGTTATCAACTTATATTTTGGAAGATTTTGAAATGCAAGTTCACTCAAAACAACTTGATCTAAGGACTTACTTTTATTATGTATACTCACTGGTGAACAGTCATGGTTTTATTTTTGTTATTGTTTTATTCTATCTTCAACAATAAAAGGACAAGGGCACAAACCCTCTACCTTCACTATAACATATACTATCATAATAAAAAAAAAACAATTGAGTATCGGAACCTGAGAAAGCATATTGGGAGAATCTGAGAGAGTTGGGACATAGCTGGGAGATTCATCATTCAGACGTGACACCAGGGGGGTGTTCCAAGAAGCGGGTTAAGCGAGAAAACCCGGGTAAGTTAACTCAGAGTTCACGGAAACTCGAGGTTTTCCGTTCCAGAAACCGAGCTTAGAGAGAACCGGAGTCAGTTACTATAGCAACTTGTGCTCTGAAGCTAACCTGCTCGCTGGCAGGTTAACTTGGACCTGACCCAGAGTTACAAACACGTCATCATGACATGTCCTTTCCTCGAAGATCATGTGGATATTGAAACTCAGTTTATTCGCTGAGTTCTTCGTCGGGAACGCCTTATAAAACCCCGAATAGACATAGGCCTACTATCATTTTCGGATTATTTTTTAATGAACGTTATCGTTTTCAGCACAATCCATTACTTACATCAATAACTTTATTATTATAATAACATTTCAAATATTACACATCGCGGATCAGCCCTAAATTCTCTCCAGATTGTTATATATCGGTCTTCGTTTTTTGCTAGTGGAAGTTTTCTTTATAGTGTAGGAGATGCGGAATCTGTCAGCAAAGCTACTGTATGTCGGTCTGTCCGAAAACTATGTCCGGCATTAAAATGACTAGTGCCCGGTTTTGTGGTGTTTCCTAGGCTTAAGCCAGTTATGGACATCAAAGAGGAATTCCACAGCATCGTTGGTTTGTCTTTAATTCACACGGACAATAAAGAAATTAAGCAAAGGAGAGGCAATATATAACGAACTTCATTCCATTTACATTTTAAGGATTTCCTAGAGTGATTGGCTGTATTGATGGAACCTACATATGCTACCTATTCCAGCACCATTAGAACATGAAAATTCATCCATAGCATTAATGTACAGGTACTAACCTTTATAATGCTTAATGAATACTTATCTTTAATGGTAACAAAAATAACGTAGCTATTGTAACTGACCGTTCTTCCCATCAAGATCATATGTGATGCTTCCCACCTCGTCACAACTGTTGAAGCCAGATGGCCAGGATCCGTGTATGATTCCACACTGTACAACAAATCTGAACAGAGTAGGCCTGCAGTAGTTTTGCTAGTTGTTCACATGCAGTGTAATAGTTAAATCATTGCAAACCCTAGTGTGATTATAGGACATGACGGCCTCCTTCATGGAGACAGAGGGTATCCCTGCCTGTCCTATAGGCCTACCTTATGACTCCCTATTCAGATCCTGCACCTGGACCACAGTACCGCTACAATCAGGCCCACAGCAAAACCAGGGCAAGAATTTAAATGACCCTAGGAATCCTCGAGGCCAGGTTCCAGTGCCTGAAGGGGCTCAGAGTAACCCCTGATAGGGCGTGCCACATAATAATGGCATATGTAGTATTACACAACATTGCAACCATCCAGGAAGAGTGACAGCCTACCATCTCTGACATGCCCACAGACGAGGAACCTTACATGCATGTGGGTGACAACAGAGATGGTGGAGTTGTCAGAGACTCCATCTGCAATCACTGCTTTCCACATTATATCATGCACCACCACCCACCCCACCATCCACCCTGTAACCTTTTAATATACATTAGTGTTGTCAAAAAAATCGATATATCGATACGTATCGATACTGAACATTCTGAAACGGTACAATACTCGTTTCCCTTAAGTATCGATTCTCTTTACATAAAATGCGCTTTCGTTTGTCCCACCCAAGCTGCCGTAATGCACAGGACAGTTTGTAATGCTAATATGGCAGCTAAAGCAAACGCAGTGCTGTTGGATTCGAAGCAGATACAGATGGAAAACCGAAGGACATGAACAAGCCCGTTTGCAAGCAGTGCTTTTGAAACATTTCAATGAAGAGCGCTAAAGCCTGGTTGAGTGACCATAGCGCTCGACTCCGCCCACCTCGTGCGAACCTCCGCGAGCGGTGGAGGCTTTATACTTTCCGCTTTGCAGTGTTGTCCGAAACTATATGTGGTAGTATAAAAGAAACACCCCTCAAAACAGGGGAATGAACACTTACCTGACGAATTTTAATGCTGCTTTGTGTTGTGTGTTTCAGGTTTGAAAAGTGCTGCAATTTAGGCTAAAGTACTTGAAAATGTTGAAATTGTAATTACTTCGTTTCACAACAAATATCTGTCTGACTGAACAGTTTTCTTGTTAACAAATACGAGCCTCTTGTAATTCCAGGATGAAACATGAGAGAACGTGAAGACGTTAAGATTGGGCGTTTTGAAAATAAACAACCATTAAATAATGTGATTAAAAGCGCAATATTTCTAATCATTTCGAGTATATGTATAAATATTTAACTTAATTAAGTTTAACGTGCTGGGAAATATTGGTACAAGCGCTTGAATTGAACCCTGCAAACATGACTTTGTTCATTGCGCTGAGGCGCGGCGCGCGCGAAGTTACAAAATTCGAGAGGTGCACGACCTCGCGTGCGCCGCGCTTCAGCGCGATGAACAAAGTCATGTTTGCAGGGTTCATACACCTTGTGGAATTCAAACACTTGTATGTCACTTTCAAGGTCCATTTCAATATTTCCCAGCACGAGCAAAGACACTTTGTCAGACGTTCAAAAGACGTCCACTGAAAAGCCAGAATGAAAGTTTTAGCGACGTCTTTTTTTAATGTCTATTACTGCCGTTCAGTTGCAGTTTTTGCACGTCCTGACATCCAATAAAGGTCCTAGTCAGTTCAGATAGAAAACTCGTCATAGACGTTCATGTTAAGTTAAAAGGTTAAGGTCCTAGTCACACTGTCAGATTTTGAACCAGTTTTGAACGTCCACCAGACATGCAAAAATGGGTCTGGACTGACCGACGTGATACAGACTTGATTTTAACGTCTTTCTGACGTCGCATGTTTGTTGGGATAAGTTAAATATTTATACATATACTCGAAATTATTCGCTTTTTTATCACATTATTTAATGGTTGTTTATTTTCAAAACGCCCATTCGTAACGTCTTCACGTTCTCTCATGTTTCATCCTGGAATTACAAGATGCTCGTATTTGTTAATGTAATACAAAAGAACCGTTCAGTCAGACAGATATTTGTTGTGAAATGAAGTTACAATTTCAAGCATTTTCAAACACAAAGCAACATTCATTTGTTTGTTTATAAAAAAAATAAAAAGGCTTTAAAACGGAAATTAGCACCGTATCTGACTTTGGTATCGAAAATGGTATCGAATTTCAATATTTTTTTAAGTATCGTATCGAAGTTGTAATTCTTAGTATCGTGACAAGCCTAATATACATTACAGTCAAATTCACTGTTATGTTTCATTATTTAATTTTTCCTGTAAATAAATATATTTTATAATATATTTTAAGAATAAGATATAGGTATGTACAGCCATACCACTTTGTACAATATTCTTATACTTCATTTTTATCTGATGCCATGTGTGTTTCACACCACTCAGATTAGACCTGGAATTAGTAAGTGTTCAATAAAAAAATATTTAAAAACTCAATACAGTATTATAAAGGTGGAGAAAATAATAATATAATCGCACCCTTCTGCTAAATATAAAAATATCATTTTCACTCACGCATTAACTCTGTTGGCAATTTTTTGACATGCTGACTGCCTTTCTCTAGCAGCTACCACACATTTACGTTTAATAATATCTAAATATTCTGCATACGCAGTCATTAATACTTCAAGCTACAGTGGTGTGAAATACGATGTTCGGCTGATTTTCACGTTTATGTCCATGATAAATCCTATTTATCTGAGTTCCATTAAGAATGCCTTTCATAGTTACGCCTGAACGCGCTTCTGTCTGGGTCAACCTACTCAGAGTTGAGCGACCCTGATTACTTTAACTCCGATCCGCCGTTTTGGAACCGAAAACTCTGAGTATGTCAGATCGGGGTAAGACAACTCCGAGTTCAGGGTTAAGTTTAGAGCTTGTTAACCCCGCTTCTTGGAAAACCCCCCAGGTCAGGAGCTCATCTTCCATTTAGCATGGGTTACCTCTCTGTCTGCTTGTATATCCGTTTCTAAAAGAAAATAAAACATACACAAAACATGTTAATTTAGCTGTTCATACTCCTTTTCCATGGTCAAATTCAAGCAGTTTTAAAGCACTTTCAAGGTGTATTTTCTATATTTTCCAGCATCTTACAGCTGTAGTAAATTGCATATTTATACAAATACACATACTCAAAATGATTTGTTCACTTTTCATCATATTAAAAGAGATGATACCGTGTTTGGTAATAGCAGAAAAATAAGTGTAGTACATAAACTTGTTGGCGTATTCAGTTAACTAGCTATCTTAATATATGCTTAAAATATATGCTAGTTTGGTTGGGTTTGCTCTGGTAGCTAACCAAGCTAGCATAGTGCTTGAAAAGAGATGCAAGTCTGTGTGTGTGTGTGTTTGTGGAGTGAGTATAGCCAAAATTCGATTACATTTTCAAACATGGAAAATGCAACATTAAAATTAAAGCATGTTCCAATGATTTCAAGCACTCGTATGACCGTGTTCGCGCTAAAATTACAAAATGCTAGCTTTCCGCCACTATGAGCCACTAATTTTATAGTCGCTTAGCAGTAGCTAGTAGCCTAGCTGTCGCACGTTTAGTTAGCTATCTGAGGTAACTGTTAGCTATGCAGGTTTCCTCTGGGTAGCTTTCTAACATTTATACACACACACACACACGAAATGATTCTGCTTTATATTATTTTTATTTGCTACGATGCAAAATGTACCTCCCGTCAGGTGTTGTTTGTCCTTGCAGGAGGTTCTCCGTTTCCACGAGTGTCTGTGGCCAGTACAATGTTTGTTAAAAATAAAATTTGAAATATGGAGAAACGAGGAAAATAACTAGTGGTTCCTCCCACTTCGCGGTCATTGGAAAATAGTAAATATAACAAAAAAACAGTTTGTTGTATGGGTGTACGTTGAAAGATTAGCTGAATTTACATAAACACATCTTATTAAAATATCTTGTATTTTGAACAAATACAAATTAATTTCAAAACAAGATATTCATGTAAAGTTACAAACAATTTTTTATTGTTAATATCACATATTTAATTATGTTACATTTACATCTGCTCAGATTGATTTTTTTCAGTGCTCCGTAGCCTCTTCAGTCATCTCCATCATTATATTATTGTGCGTCCATATAATCCGTGTGTGCCTGGAACTCGTGCACTGAGAAACATTCCACGGTGCAAAAGTGTCTCATGCGTTAAATGCGTACATTTTTTTAGTTTGTTATTTTCCTGTAATTAATTAATCGAAATTATATATATATATATAATTATAATATATATATATAATATAATAATATATATAAATATAATAATAATATATAAATATAATAATAATATATATATAATTATATATACTGCTCAAAAAAATAAAGGGAACACTCAAATAACACATCCTAGATCTGAATGAATGAAATATTCTCATTGAATACTTTGTTCTGTACAAAGTTGAATGTGCTGACAACAAAATCACACAAAAATCATCAATGGAAATCAAATTTATTAACCAATGGAGGCCTGGATTTGGAGCCACACACAAAATTAAAGTGGAAAAACACACTACAGGCTGATCCAACTTTGATGTAATGTCCTTAAAACAAGTCAAAATGAGGCTCAGTATTGTGTGTGGCCTCCATGTGCCTGTATGACATCCCTACAATGCCTGGGCATGCTCCTGATGAGGTGCCGGATGGTCTCCTGAGGGATGTCCTCCCAGACCTGCATCTGCCAACTCCTGGACAGTCTGTGGTGCAACGTGATGTTGGTGGATGGAGCCAGACATGATGTCCCAGATGTACTCAATCGGATTCAGGTCTGGGGAACGGGCAGGCCAGTCCATAGCTTCAATGCCTTCATCTTGCAGGAACTGCTAACACACTCCACCCACATGAGGTCTAGCATTGTCCTGCATTACGAGGAACCCAGGGCCAACCGCACCAGCATATGGTCTCACAAGGGGTCTGAGGATCTCATCTCGGTACCTAATGGCAGTCAGGCTACCTCTGGTGAGCACATGGAGGGCTGTGCGGCCCTCCAAAGAAATGCCACCCCACACCATTACTGACCCACTGCCAAACCGGTCATGCTGAAGGATGTTGCATAATACATGTTTTTGAAGCTGTAAAGGAATAATGTTGGGAGAGAAAAAAGTGAGTAAAAAACACCCTAAATATGTTAGAACTACAAATGAACAACATCTGTTGCCTTTGAAATAGGCAGTCACTTATCAAAAGAACTACATGACTTTAATGCTTTGTATAAATAATTTTTACGTAAACTACATAGTTTTTTTGCTGTGTTGTGTGACAGAAATTATTGATTAATTATCATTGATTAGATCATATGTTTATTTATTTATTTATTAGAGATTTATTAATTTCATTATAAACAAATTAAAACTTATGCACAAAAGAAGAAAGTATACAATTCACAAATAAAATGAAAGGCAGCAGAAAGAAGAAAAAAATCATATATCTGCCCCTTATTTCCCAAGAATAGTTTCAACTATAATATTTTGTAAAAAAATGAAAAAAAATATATATATAACAAAACATAATAAAACAAAAATCTAATCCTTCTCTAACAGCTCATTACACTATTTCATATTTTTTAAACAAACACACTTTTACCATTCTTTTAAACATACATATGGATCTAGCATTTTTAACATCACTATTCAAGTTATTCCATAATCTTATTCCTTGTATTACAGTACACCGCTCTTTTAAGCTAGTTCTAAATTTAGGTTTTTCAAACATTTCTATCCCTTTTAGGTTATAACAGCTCTTTCTCTTTACAAATTTTAATTGGATGGTTGATGGTAATATGGTTTTATGTGCTTTATACATTAACAATAAAATATTCAGATCAACCAAATCATTTAACTTCAATAATTTTAACTGATAAAACAGTGTATTTGATGGGTGACTAATGTTTTCTGGTGATTATTCGTACAGCCCTTTTCTGTAAAGTTATAATAGGATTGATGATTGTTTTGCATGCTTTACCCCAGACTTCAATACATTAGTTCAGGTGTGGAGCAATCATTGCATTATACAGCATATACAGAGCTTTATCATTAAATAAATCCCTTACTTTGTACATCAGTGAAATAGATTTGGCAATTTTTGTTCTTATATGATTTGTGTGTAGTCTCCATGTCAGCTTTTCATCAATGATGACACCCAAAAACTTTACCTCACTGACTCTACGTACCTCAACACCATCAACTCTAAATGGAATATCTATAGTTTTCTTTCTATTACCGAAAATCATATAATTTGTTTTATCCAGATTCAATGATAATTTATTAAGTTGAAACCAAGTTTGTATTTTTACAAATTCTTTCTGTGTCATATCCAGCATGCGTTCTATATCATTCCCTGAACAAAAAAATGTGGTATCATCTGCAAATAATATACATGTGAACAGTCTTGATACATTCACCAAATCATTCACATGTGAAATAAATAGGTTTGGACCAAGTACGGAACCCTGAGGTACTCCACACGTAATATTACAAAGTTCAGATCGTACATCATTTAATTGTACAAATTGTTTTCTATTTTCCAGATAGCTAGATACCCACTGTAGTGCTGTTCCTCTAATCCCATATTTATTCAATTTTCCAAGAAGAATATTATGGTCAATGGTGTCAAATGCTTTCTTTAAGTCAACAAATATGCTAACACAGTACTGTTTTTGATCAACAGCCATTGTTATCTGTTCCATCAGCTCAATGAGGGCCATTGATGTTGAATTATTTGTTCTAAACCCATACTGACTGCTACTTAAAATATTTTGTTTATCAATAAATTGATCTAATCTTTTCACAAATAATTTCTCTAAAATGTTTGAAAACTGTGGCAACAATAATATTGGTCTATAGTTTTTAAAGAGAGATTTGTCACCATTCTTATAGAGAGGAACTATCTTAGCTAACTTCATATTATCAGGAAATATTCCAGTTGAAAATGATAAATTACATATATATGTGAATGGCTCTACAACACAATCAATTATATCCTTCACTAACATCATATCCATGTTAGCCCAATCTTTTGATCTTTTATCTGTAAAATTTTTAACAATGCTTAGTATTTCCTCTATCAGTTTCACCAAGAAAGATGCTGTTGACACAACCCATGAGTGTATAACTTGTATGATTATCATCTTTTGGTATTTTATCTGCAAGACTTGGGCCAACATTCGCATAGTATTAATTAAATTCATTCACAATTTCACTTTGATCAAATATTTCTTTATCATCTTTTACAAAATACTGTGAAACACCTGAAGTTGTTTTATGATTTTTCAAAACACTATTCATTACTCCCCATGCTGCTTTCATGTTACCCTTACTTTTATTTAGTAAGGCACTATAATGTTCCTTCTTATGTTTTCTTAAAATCCATGACAACTTGTTTTTATACTTCTTGTATCTCTTCTGCTTCTTTTGTTCTCAATTTCAAGAAGCATGAATACAAATAATTAATTATTTTTCCTACAGGCATTTCTTTATCCGTTTCTCATCCATGGCTTATCAACAACATTTCTCTTAACACAAATTTTTTGCATACATTTTTTTTCATACAGTGTTCCCAAAATATTCATAAGCACATCATATGCTCTATTTACATCATTAACATACACATCTTTCCAATTTTGTTTTTTTAGATCATCTTTTAGTTTATCCATAGCTTTTTTTAAATCTATTTATCATTTGTTTTTTATTAAAACTGTCTCTTTGCTGTGCTGATTATTTTTACAAATTGTAAACACTGGCAAATGATCACTTATGTCAGCTATCAAGATCCCACTTAGCACCTCTTCATTTCTTATATTTGTAAAGATATTGTCAATCACTGTATCACTGTGGGTTGTAATTCTTGTTGATTTGGTTATTAAAGGATAGAGTCCTAAGCTATACATTGTATTGATAAACATATTATTATTTGAATCGTTTTGACTTCTTAGATCAATGTTAAAATCCCCACACAGAAAAACAACTACTTTCCAGGAGCTCAGTGATTTTGTCTGTAAATACGTCAATATTAGAACCGGGTGACCTGTACACACAACTAATTATTATATTTTTGGAATTGTCATTTATTATTTATTTTTATGTAATCATTTCCATTATACCATCAACACTTATCGACATTTTTTTTCTAATTTTACACTTCAATTCAATATCAATATATAATGCAACCCCCCCACCTCTTTTATTGCTCCTATTCATATAATATAGTGTATATCCTTCTATTTCATAATTATTTATATTTTCTTCATTGAACCAGGTCTCTGATATTGCTATTATACTGAAGTGTCTGATTAAATTTTTTAAATAGACTGTTATTTTTGAAAATTTTGAATTCATACTTCTACTGTTAAAATTAATGATTGAGAAAACTCCATTTCCTTGTCATTGAGTTGCTCCTCATTATAATATTGACAATCTTCAATCACTGGAAAAAAATCTGATTCACCCATAATATCAGCATCATATATTTTATACTCTGATTCTCAATGAGTATTCATATTTTATTTTTAAATTTATCCAAGTCCAATAACACAGTACCATATTTAAATTTTTTTAAAAGAAGAATGAGGGGAAAAAAAAGAATGGTTGTGTATCCAACTACTTATCATCTTCTAACCTATCTAGTTGCACTAAGGATCTAATCCATAGACCCTTAGCATTCTCATGGGCATTTTTTGTTTTTATAAAAACTTTACAGTTTGTTGTCCATGTTGCCTGGATTTTATTCTGTTTCTTTAGTAATCTGGCTTTCTTAGCAATGTCTGCATTCTTTTTGGTGAGATGTTCATTAATATATACATTTGTACCTTTCAGATTTCTTCTCTGCTTCAGCAAATCAATCCTATGTTTTCTGTTATTGAATCAAATGATTATTGGTGATACAGCACTTTCCTCTCTGACTTTTGATTGATAGAGTATGACAGGCTTCAATATTCTCAATTTCAATGTCAATATCTTTACTCTGCAGGAATGTGACTACCTGCTCCTCTGTTGTACTTTCATGTTCTGAAATGTTGTCAGTCCTGCTCCTTCTCACAGCCTGTGAATAGTTCCGTGGTTTTATTACTAGTCCTGTTATCATGACATCATTCAATCGGGAATACTGCTCCAAATCAGCTACTCAGTTTTCCAAAGACTCTATTATTTTAGATTGCTCCATGTTTAGCATTTTAAGCTGCTTGATTTCATTTAGTAGTTCAGTTATAATTGTCTGTTGTTTAGTCAGTGTAGCCAACTCCCTGTTCATGGAGTCTTTTAGTTCCTCTGTATCTTTTTGTATTACTTTCATAGCCATGCTCTCCCTCCCCTCCACCGCGGGCCGTTCTCACTCCGCCACGGGGATCGCTGCACCTCACCGCGGGCCGTTCTCACTCCGCCACGAGGATCGCTGCACCTCACCACGGGCCGTTCTCACTCCGCCACGAGGATCGCTGCACCTCACCGCGGGCCATTCTCACTCCGCCACGAGGATCGCTGCACCTCACCGCGGGCCGTTCTCACTCCGCCACGAGGATCGCTGCACCTCACCGCGGGCCGTTCTCACTCCGCCACGGGGATTGCTGCACCTCACCGCGGGCCGTTCTCACTCCGCCACGAGGATCGCTGCACCTCACCGCGGGCCGTTCTCACTCCGCCACGAGGATCGCTGCACCTCACCGCGGGCCATTCTCACTCCGCCACGAGGATCGCTGCACCTCACCGCGGGCCGTTCTCACTCCGCCACGGGATCGCTCTGTCTGCGCTGAGCGTGAGGGGAGCTGACGTTCTCGTTCAAGTTCGCGTGTGGTGCAGCAGTCATCGAGCTCCGTTTAGTTATTATATTTACATAATTTAAGAACTAAATATTATATATATAATATTTAGTTATTATAAGAGATCATTATAAACTTTATGATTTAGTATTTATCCATTCTGGCTAAGCAGAAGGACTACAATGATGAATTAGTGTGTTTCAGTGTAACCATGTTTAGTTCATGTTAGGCATGTGTGCATGTTATCAAATATGTATAATTTGTACTTTTCATACTAGTCCTAGCATCTTCACTCAATCACCTTAAATCACACTTTAAAATGCTAAGATTATCTATAAAACCTAAGGTTTTCATAAATTTATATTTTTCATATGCATCACAACGCAATAGGGAGAAAGTATTGCAAAAAAAAGGCAGCAACATAAAATGTGAAACACAAAGAAAAGTAGTGTGACGTGCAAACAAAAGAAAGAACCGTAAAAGGGAATGTATTGCAGAAACAAAATAGGAACGTAAAATGCAAAATGCTAATCTTATATTTGCAATATATATTTTTTTCTCATCACCATTAAAGACCCCAATTTGACTCCATAAACAGCGAGGCCCACAGACTGAAGGAGATTTTGTATGGATCAGGGTATCTGCACATTTTTAAATCTCAAATTCAATGACTTAAGACCTTTTTAATAGCTCTCACAAGAAAAAATAATACTATTACCGGGGATGCTGGTGTGTTCCACATCGTTGACGGGGGGGGGGGGGTGTTGGGGGTGGCAAACGAGAATTGTTGACTGGGGGGGGGGGGGGGGGGGGGGGTGTGGGGTGGCGAACGAAAATTGTTGACGTTGTTGAGGCCGTATACTCCAACGCTAGAAATCTAGCACTAGGACCCTGGAGCGGTTTTTTTCTGCATTAGCGCTAGATTCGGCAAAGTTCACATCGCGCCAGAACAACTGAACAACACACACTTATAATAATTTAATGCCTCCCCTCATAAAATTCCAGACATTTTAAGACATTTTTAGGCCTTGAATATGGAAAACTAAATTTAAGACATTTTAAGACTTTTTAAGGACCCGCGGGTACCCTGGTATGGATGTATGGATTTAATGGCTATGTTCACATCAGCTAAATGCTGAGTGCTAAGTAAGAAAAATGCCTACCAGAAAATAGTTGCTTTGTGGTAAAGCAAAATGAAACTTTTATTAAGTATTTGAGCCTGGACTGGATCCTGAAGTACTCGTGGCCATAGAGAATCAACACAGTCCTCACCAGCAGCGTGACCTGGACTGAACTTTAACCTCAACTGTCGTCCTGTCCAGGTTGCTGAGGCTGTGTGATATCACTGCGGTGCTCCCAGTGTTCCAGATGTGGGTCATTCTGCAGTGGAGCAGAAGGGGAGAAAGGGTTGGACTGTGTGTAAGAGAGAGGGAGAGTGAGGAGGTGTGAAAGAACAGAGAGAGTAGAGGTATAATTTAGTCAAAAACAAACATTCTGTAGAGTAAACAAAATTTAGAGCCAAAACATTTTGTTTTCTATATTCTCCGCTGGCATTATTCACTTTCCTCCTTTTGATAAATATATATTTGCTACCATATCAGTGCTTCTAAACCACATGACCTATCTAGAACATTAGGCACTCTAACAAAAATATAGTAAAGTGTAAACTGTTAACCTCATAGCCACAGAGAGTCAAGCTTATGGACGGTGTGGAGCTGATCCTAAATCTGCTCTCTGGGCCCTATGCTGGAGATGTCTGTGGGACATTCTTCTGATTTTGTCCCTGGCTTCCCCGACACGGTCCCCTTTTTTCTGCACTGCCAGTACTCATTTTGGCCAGGGAAGCTTTACAGGCTCCAGCTTGCCCTGGCCACAGGGCTTCTGGCACGACGTCCCTCCTAATATGTAAGAAAAACACTATAGTTAATACAATGGTAATAAAATGGCAACCCAGAGTACACATGTTTAACTTACTACAGCCTGTTTAGAAAAGTAAAAAGCTTACATGTCAAAATGTGTCAAATTTCAATCTAAAAATGTAAAATTTGTCTGTCTGCTGAACACGTGCTTGGTCTTCCACAGAAATAATTGTACCTGGCGTGATCTTGTTGGCACCTGGGCAGTGGGCAACTTCAGCACGTTTGTGCACATTTGTGCTGTGGTTTGCAGGCACCTTCCTCACAGCCGGGGCACTGGGATGGCTTTGGTGATGGCCCTGCTGAATCCACTTGTGTTTCAAAGCCTCCTCTGGGGTGAGACGCTCAGCAGGATCCCACCTACAGGGGGCAGTGGGTAACGAAAACCACACATACACCATTGGCTTTGATAGACCTTTGGCAGAGAGCAAGAATTTTAATGCTCAGGCTGTGGCAAACTGATCAGAGATTACATACGTGAGGCAGCGCCTGATGAAGTCCAGAAACATGTGGCTTTTGGTCTTCAGGAAACTGGCCAGACTTGCAGAAACAGGGCGCCTGACTCTGCTTTTTCTAGAGTCTTCAACATACAAAAAACATTTTTAGAACCACTTACTTAAAAAAGACAAAAAGACATTGAAAATGTTCATTCTTAAAGAGAGCTCTCACCAACAAACTGTTTTGCTTTGGACTTGAGAACCCTGGATGGTGGCATTCCAAGAACCTGAAAAAAAAGAATAAAATATCTATGAACACTGCAAGAATCAAGTTCTTAATTAGAATTGGCTATGAGCTATTAAACTGTATATCTAAAATAATTGTGTGCTTTTACCTCTGTTATGCAGGCAAATATGTCAGACACAGTGTCTCCAATGAACAGTTGCACACCTGTGAACAGCTCAGCTAGGATGCAACCCAGACTCCACATATCAAAGGAGCTATTATAAGACTGACCCAGGAACATCTCTGGTGCACAATAAGGATATGTTCCTGCAGTTGCATAAACTACAGAGGAAGACGAGAGAGAGAGAATAAAGAGAAAAATGGAAGAATAACATGAGTCTACTACATATTTTATTATACATACACAAAGACTCAATCACACAGGAGCACGTTTATTTTACACACCTCTCTTATGCTCATAGCTGCTGAGTCCAAAATCAATGACCTTGATCCTGCCTTTTCCTTCCTGTGACAACAGGATATTTTCCTTGGCAGACAAAAACAAACAAGTAAGTCTCTCAAATAACCAACTGCTTTGAGATTTTGTGCTTGTAGTACAGCTGATTAGACCCACTGTGTAGCCCTGGCTACTTGATTTACTCTTCAAGGCCCACGAGGTGCAATCACAAGACTGCAGTCATACTCACAGGCTTAAGGTCATTGTGGATTATCCTCTTCTGCTTTAGCATCTGCAGACATTTGAGCAGCTCTCGGGCATAGTGGCGCACCTCAGCCTCGCTTAAACCCTCAGACTTCTTCTTGATGACATCATAGAGGCTTGGCCTGAGCACAGACAGAAGCACATATCAAGTAAGAGGGCAAAACTGAGGTGAGGTTCAATGCAGGCAGCACTGCTACCCCCCACTCTCCAATGGCCAGTAAAGATCAGGAGGAAAATTAAGCTCTCCTCCTCCCAGGAGTCCCAATTTAAGAATGCACCCATGCGGCCATTCCATAATGCTCACTCACCCCAGCAGCTCAAAACTGATGCAGAGGTGGTTCCGGAATCTGAAGTAATCCTTCATATGAATGACATTGTAGGAGTCATTGGGATCCTCTCTCCTCAAGTCATCCAGGATCTTCAGCTCCTCATTTGAATATAGTTCAAAACTGAAAACAGGCCAAATGACAAAAAACAAAGTCAATTAATGTATTCTTAGTTCAGTCTCATTTTATGCAATAAATTAGGCTTCATGAATTACTCCAGCATTTGCAGATTAGTCATAGCATGTGTTAAAAACAGAATAAGATATCTAAGTTTATATGAGGGCATGTAGATCAAAATGTTGTATAACCTCGCTTTGCGGCTAAGCATTTTCACAACCACCATCTCGTTGGTTTTGTGATCTAAGCACTTGAAGACCTTTCCAAATGCTCCTTCTCCAACGATTCCCAGAATCTCATAGCGATACGCAATATGATCGTGAAGAACCTGTAAACATATCGCGCAAGAAGAGTTCATGTCTAATGATCCTTTAATGATTTGGTGAAATGACGATCTGGCTAAGCTACTGTTCATCAGACATGAATCAACACACAGGTTATGAAATACCTTGATATAGGTGCCACTCTCATCATCGTATCCCATGTTATGGGGCTTTTTGGAGGATGCCTTGATTTTTTGGGCATTCAGGCCGAAGTACCAGATCTCAGAGAAGCCCATGATCTCCAGTTTCTCATATGTGGTTAATGAGTTGTTGAAGTAGTTCAACACCTCTGGAACACACACACATAATAGAGCAGTGAATGTATGAGCAGACAGTGACCGTTTTTCCATGTACCATTACTGGTAGCTTAGTTGTAAATATGGATGGTAGACAGTTACTGTTACACTGACGTGGTCACATACAAAGGACAGACAAAAAGAGATCTTATACTATGACATTTTAAGTTCTTCAAATTCTCTCAATATCAGTTGTATTGTGTGATGACACAATATGGGGAGGAGACTAAACATTAAATCAGGACCTCCCCTGGTTTGATGGTCAAAAAGAAGTCATAAATCACATTTGCATTTGTGATTAACACCTCCAGAGCAAAAAACCTAGGACTGGATCTCCTACTCTGACTTCCTTTCTGAATAAGGTTTATGTTTCCACTTGTCCATCCCAGTCTCATACCTATGGGAGTCATGGGGAGTTGATGGCCTTCAAACTGTCTGTTGTGCTCCTGTTTGTTGCAGAGCATTTGGGTGCTGACGTAGCCTGGAAGGTTCTCCTGCATGCTCCTTAACTCACAAGAGCTTCTCTGACCTTCATTGCCCTTTCCTGCTGTCTGCTCCTATTTCCACATTGCATGTACATCATTTAACTGACATTTCAGACCAACATCTAAAGACCCATACTGCTTTTTTGTTAAATCACCGTTTGGTATTTTGATCTTTACGTTATGAAGTACGAGTCTACTAAAGGTTTGACCACGTGATATCATTTATAAACAGTAATGGGATTTAGTGTAATGGTTATGGAAATATGCAAGCATGTAACATATTATTGATAATTAATAAAAAACTAGGACTGTGAGTATTAGGACTGTGAGATACTTACATGAAGATGCCCCTGGTGGATCGGAGGCAACAGGCCAACGTGTTCTTTGTTGAACTTGGCATCGTGGGTAGGCTGCAGCTTTGGTTTCACTGGCAACTTCTTAGTGCCAGCACCCAGGCCAGAGTTCTAAATGAAGAAATGATAAATGAAGAAAATAAATGAAGAAATAAGTTAATGAGGTGTATCTCATGGGTTCTGTGACAGGAAACAATGTCATTCGTACCACTTCATTCCCCTGAATCAGCAACACTTCTTTCAGTCTGGTACTTTAACTTAGCTAGTGGTCATTTTACTTAAACCCCAAATAACTGGTTACAAAACATCTTGCACTCAGTTAGCTTGATCACTTATTTTCTCTTGGGATTCGGTTTGCAGTTACGTTACGGTTAAGATTAGTTGTCCTGCTGACACTCTGCCTGGTGGGCCACTGGGGGAATTCCTTGTTAATTAACTATATCAGTATACAGATTGATGGAATCTCACCAGTTTAGGGAGCTGTCCACATCCTATTCCAGCATTCTTTTTTTGCTTAGATGGTCCAGCAGCAGGATTACCACCCTTTGGAGACAAAGAAACACATACAAGCTCATTGGTGCTCTGTCACATAATCAAGCTCATGTCAGGCCACAAAATAATTCTAGCAGTCGATATGCAAGTCAAAAACAGTTAAGTACAGCCTGAGTCCATGGTAGAACACAAACAGCCTAATCATGAATATGATCTTTTGAAGATCTTCATAAGGATATTCATAAAGAGGTTATTTTGCCACCGTCTCTAGAGAAATGCAAGAATAGTTATCGTGTGGAACCAGCATGAAGTATTCTGAAGACATTACTCGTAGTTTAAGGACAGAAAAATATATATGCTTCACAAAGTAACGCACATTTTCAAATCCACATGTTAATATGAAGCCGCAAATGAATAGAAATAATACTTCCAACATTTTACATTCAAATGAAAAAATTTAAGTCCTAAACCGAGAACAGCAAAATAATAGATAATAGCCTATAGATTAATTGTTAACAGATCTTTGCGTATTTACCAACTTTGCTGGGTTTTTTTCCCCTGATCGATTAACCGTTGACTACAAATGTGAACACAAACTCAAGTTTGCTGGAGACTACAACAGAGGTACATTCTCAGTTGTAACCAGCATGTTTTTATGTTCAGTGGGATACTGATAGGCCTACATTACATTAGTTTGTTAGACAGAGGCAATAGCATACACATTTGAGGAGTCAGTTTTTAGACAAGCCTAAAACAATCGAATAGATTATCGAATAGAATCACGCGCACACCTCTAAAGCTGGCCATCTTTTTAAAATGATCCGTAATCAGTTTATGCACCTGATGATTGCTGACTAATATGCTGGTAGACCTGAGATTCTTGATACAGCTTCAGTGCAAGCTAACACTATGCCTACAGTAATCCTACGTAAGGTAGGCTACTCCTGCCTCGCAGTTGTTGAGCAGTGAGTTTTGAAAATTATTTATACACCCACTTTTCAATATCTACAACACTGCATGTTTATTTCTTACATTGCACCTACTTGGTAATCTGACATTTCAATACTGTGCGTTGGGTTTTAACATTTTTATTTTAAAATCTACAGTATTAAAATTGAATGTCATTAAGTAAACCTTTTGAGGAACACGCCAAAATACAACTGCAAGGAGATCGATAAGGGCGTAGTTAAAATAACCAAGGAGAGAGACACAAAAATGCTCTAAATAGACAGTAAAACATGATTCGAAACATGAACTTACAAGAAAAATAAAGAAGGGTAAAGACATCAGAGTGGATACAGAAATCAAAACACTATGCCATGAGCGAGGAACCAAAACGCAGTTGTTATATTTGAGTAATTTTCCCACTTAATAAACTTTGTTAATTTATCAATGAAAATCAAGTAATAAATTTTAAACAATAAAATTGGTAATATCTATAAGAAAAATTTGAATAAATTAGTCTAAAGGACACGTAATGAGCATACCTTTTCCAGTGTGGTTAAGTCCTTAAGCATCTTTCTGCCAAGTTTTAAATAATAAACAACTCTGGAACTTGTATTAGGACTGTGAGATACTTACATGAAGATGCCCCTGGTGGATCGGAGGCAACAGGCCAACGTGTTCTTTGTTGAACTTGGCATCGTGGGTAGGCTGCAGCTTTGGTTTCACTGGCAACTTAGTGCCAGCACCCAGGCCAGAGTTCTAAATGAAGAAATGATAAATGAAGAAAATAAATGAAGAAATAAGTTAATGAGGTGTATCTCATGGGTTCTGTGACAGGAAACGTCATTCGTACCACTTCATTCCCCTAAATCAGCAACACTTCTTTCAGTCTGGTACTTTAACTTAGCTAGCGGTCATTTTACTTAAACCCCAAATAACTGGTTACAAAACATCTTGCACTTAGTTAGCTTGATCACTTATTTTCCCTTGGGATTCGGTTTGCAGTTACGTTACGGTTAAGATTAGTTGTCCTGCTGACACTCTGCCTGGTGGGCCACTGGGGGAATCCCTTGTTAATTAACTATATCAGTATACAGATTGATGGAGTCTCACCAGTTTAGGGAGCTGTCCACATCCTATTCCAGCATTCTTTTTTTGCTTAGATGGTCCAGCAGCAGGATTACCACCCTTTGGAGACAAAGAAACACATACAAGCTCATTGGTGCTATGTCACATAATCAAGCTCATGTCAGGCCACGAAATAAATCTAGCCGTCGATATGCAAGTCAAAAACAGTTAAGTACAGCTTGAGTCCATGGTAGAACACAAACAGCCTAATCATGAATATGATCTTTTGAAGATCTTCATAAGGATATTCATAAAGAGGTTATTTTGCCACTGTCTCTAGAGAAATGCAAGAATAGTTATCTTGTGGAACCAGCATGAAGTATTCTGAAGACATTACTCGTAGTTCAAGGACAGAAAAATATATATGCTTCACAAAGTAATGCAGATTTTCAAAACCACATGTTAATATGAAGCCGCAAATGAATAGAAATAATACTTTCAACTTTTTACTTTCAAATGAAAAGATTTAAGTCCTAATCTGAGAACAGCAAAATAATAGATAATAGCCTATAGCCCCAGTACCCCTGGCCTATAGATTATTTCTTAAACAGATCTTTGCGTATTTACCAACTTTGCTGGGTTTTTTTCCCCTGATCGATTAACCGTTGACTACAAATGTGAACACAAACTCAAGTTTGCTGGAGACTACAACAGAGGTACATTCTCAGTTGTAACCAGCATGTTTTTATGTTCAGTGGGATACTGATAGGCCTACATTACATTAGTTTGTTAGACAGAGGCAATAGCCTGCACATTTGAGGAGTCAGTTTTTAGACAAGCCTAAAACATAATAGAATAGATTATCGAATAGAATCGCGCGCACACCTCTAAAGCTGGCCATCTTTTTAAATGATCCTTAATCAGTTTATGCACCTGGTGATTGCTGACTAATATGCTGTAGACCTGAGATTCTTGAAACAGCTTCAGTGCAAGCTAACACTATGCCTACGTAATCCTACGTAAGGTAGGCTACTCCTGCCTCGCAGTTGTTGAACAGTGAGTTTTGAAAATTATTTATACACCCACTTTACAATATCGACAACACCGCATGTTTATTTCTTACATTGCACCTACTTGGTAATCTGACATTTCAATACTGTGCGTTGGGTTTTAACATTTTTATTTTAAAATCTACAGTATTAAAATTGAATGTCATTAAGTAAACCTTTTGAGGAACACGCCAAAATACAACTGCAAGGAGATCGATAAGGGCGTAGTTAAAATAACCAAGGAGAGAGACACAAAAAATGCTCTAAATAGACAGTAAAACATGATTCGAAACATGAACTTACAAGAAAAATAAAGAAGGGGAAAGACATCAGAGTGGATACAGAAATCAAAACACTATATCATGAGCGAGGAACCAAAACGCAGTTGTTATATTTGAGTAATTTTCCCACTTAATAAACTTTGTTAATTTATCAATGAAAATCAAGTAATACATTTTAAACAATAAAATTGGTAATATCTATAAGAAAAATCTGAATAAATTAGTCTAAAGGACGCGTAATGAGCATACCTTTTCCAGTGTGGTTAAGTCCTTAAGCATCTTTCTGTCAAGTTTTAAATAATAAACAACTCTGGAACTTGTATTAGGACTGTGAGATACTTACATGAAGATGCCCCTGGTGGATCGGAGGCAACAGGCCAACGTGTTCTTTGTTGAACTTGGCATCGTGGGTAGGCTGCAGCTTTGGTTTCACTGGCAACTTAGTGCCAGCACCCAGGCCAGAGTTCTAAATGAAGAAATGATAAATGAAGAAAATAAAGGAAGAAATAAGTTAATGAGGTGTATCTCATGGGTTCTGTGACAGGAAACAATGTCATTCGTACCACTTCATTCCCCTGAATCAGCAACACTTCTTTCAGTCTGGTACTTTAACTTAGCTAGTGGTCATTTTACTTAAACCCCAAATAACTGGTTACAAAACATCTTGCACTTAGTTAGCTTGATCACTTATTTTCTCTTGGGATTCGGTTTGCAGTTACGTTACGGTTAAGATTAGTTGTCCTGCTGACACTCTGCCTGGTGGGCCACTGGGGGAATCCCTTGTTAATTAACTATATCAGTATACAGATTGATGGAGTCTCACCAGTTTAGGGAGCTGTCCACATCCTATTCCAGCATTCTTTTTTTGCTTAGATGGTCCAGCAGCAGGATTACCACCCTTTGGAGACAAAGAAACACATACAAGCTCATTGGTGCTATGTCACATAATCTCAAGCTCATGTCAGGCCACGAAAATTCTAACCGTCGATATGCAAGTCAAAAACAGTAAGTACAGCCTGAGTCCATGGTAGAACACAAACAGCCTAATCATGAATATGATCTTTTGAAGATCTTCATAAGGATAAGGATAAGCATAAGGATATTCATAAAGAGATTTTTTTGCCACTGTCTCTAGAGAAATGCAAGAATAGTTATCGTGTGGAACCAGCATAAAGTATTCTGATGACATGACTCGTAGTTCAAGGACAGAAAAATGTATAGGGGAGACCGGATATGGTTGTAACATGGGGAGAGCTGTAACACCATCAGTTCCACCGATCACGGATAAGATAGGAGTCATATGATCATTCCAGTATTTACCCAATTCCTCCCTGATCCCACATGGTGAATATCAAGACTGGAAACGGGCACATGCAGATTCCATAGTGAAAAAACTGATTTTGAGGTGAGAAAGTAAATTTCTGAATCAAGACTATATTTTGTTTAGTACTTATACTATTGCAGATAAAACCATATGAATTATATTACATTAAACTGTAGTTTCTCAGGTAAATTGTGCATTTTTCCCCCTGTTAATTTCAAATCACCTTGCTAATACAGCTAGTTAAACAGTGGCTGACAGGGGTGGGATGGGTTGTAACACAGCTTTAAAAAGTGGTACAACCTTCACCTTACATACAACTAAGAAAACCTTCTTGATTTTTTATAATTTTAAAGAAAGACTGACAGGTGTGTGCCTGCAAATGTTTTTAAAAAAAGCATCTGATGGTCACAAAAAAGGGCAAGTCAGTCAGATCAGTTGCAAAGGCACAATGGTATCTGCCATGTCTCTCTCTCACACACACACACACACACACACACACACACACACACACACACACACACGCGCACGCACGAGTAAAACAGAAAGTTGATATGAGTCATGGTCAGTCACAGAGAGAGAGACATTGTTCTGGATTGTTTTTTTTAGTATTTTTGAAGCATTTTGCATGGTGTGTTTTTGCTTCTTTTGTCTAATTGTTACAACTTACCCCAGCATGTGTTACAACCTACCCCGCTAGTGGTTATCATTATTATGGTTGTCATTATAATTTAAAAAGAGAAAATGTGATTTGGTTGTGGTTGGACAATAAATGGCTTCACCCAACCACTATTTACATATTGTAAATAAATAAATAGTAAAAAAAAAAAAAAACACTTTTCTAGGAAAAATGATATTACATTTTAAACTGAACGGAGTAGAAAGAACGTAACCATTTTTGACAGTGGCATTTAAGCACGTTACACATACTATAGAGTAAATCACAGATTTTTTGGTTTAATTTTAAATAGTGGTGGGCCGTTAACGGCGGTCGTTAATTTGATACTCTGATCGGGCGATATAAAAATTATCGCCGTTAATCTATTCTTAAAGTTGGGTTGGGAACTGGGTCAAAATGGGTAAGCAAACTATGATGACTTTCAACTTGATAGTTTAGCTCGGCTGTATTCCTAACCAAATTGCACAGTAGGGGCGAGAACGAGTTTTTAAACCTGTGAATTACAAATCGTACGTGTTTTTACATGGATGCAGCCATGAAGTCGCCAGGTTTGCTTCATGGAAAATTCATTTTTAGGAACGTAAACCGTTACCGGAGCAGAGCTCGGAGCGGTCGTTTTCTGCATGGTCCTAGCGCTAGATTCGTCGCTATTTAAATATTTTTTTTTAACCGTTAAAACTGCAGAGGACCAAAACTGACTTTTGAAAATGACGTCCGTGAGGTTAAATGTACTAAATGTTGGCTTACATTTCAAATATCATGTTTAGCTGAATAAACATGTTATTTAATGTACAGTATGTAGGCTTACAAATTCATGTTTAACTGAATAAACCGTTGAACACGAGTAGCCTACATTTTATTGAGCATGTTTTTTTCTTCTTCAAGTATCAAAGTAGAACAGCTTCCTCAAGCAGTCATTGATGCATTTTGGAAACAGGAGATGAGCCCCTGGTCTAATGCACCCTCTGTATTAAGAAACCCTATCTCAAAAACTGACTTAGTAATTACTTGGGTAGCACGCATATGAGCCACTTTAATATAGATTAATCTAGATTAATCTAGGGTTAATTTCAAGATTTCAGTGAGATTAATCTAGATTAAAAAAAATTAATCTATGCCCACCCCTAATTTTAAATTATATTGCTGATGCTAGACGAACGCTAGACACTCAGATTTGTCTGGTAAACGACACCTGTTATATTCCAGTGCAATACCGCCCCACGCCAGTAGAAGGCACCTAACCCCAACTGCTCCCCGGGCGCCGGGCTAGGGCTGCACACTGCTCTGGGCATGTGTGCACCACAGCCCCCTAGTAATCAACTAGTGTTTGTGTGTGTGTTCTAATTGCACAGATGGGTAAATGCGGAGGACAAAGTTCAATTGCGGTGAAAAAATATATATAATTTATATATATAAATATATAATCATAATTGACAAATATGGTACATTTAATTTTTTTAGCTGGCCATGAAGATAATACAGGACCTCCTCTCTGGAACCTCAGGTTCCAGAGGAGCTAAGCGTCAGAGGTGAGATATACGGCCATATATATATATAATCTCAGTGGGGAATTGTCAGGGCCTGCGAGCTGTTTTGAAAAGTTTTTTTTTTCTCGTCTTATTTTGAGATCGCGGAAATCACGCACCGCGATCTCAAGAAGAGGCTGGGGATTGCCTCCATGGCAACAATAAACAGATAGCAGCAGCAACACGTTTAAGCACCCCCCCCCCCCCCCCCGTTTAAATCTTGGGGCGTCAAGCCAGACGTCGGAAAACTTGCACTTTCCCATAGTGTTTCGCTAACAGGTTTGGCGGCAAACCAGCCGGGTATTTAGGTGATTGTCACGTGCGCGAACAAACATCAAGTCACATTACTGCTAAATAAATCTAATTTCGCATAATGAGCATACCTTTTCTGGTGTGGTTAAGTCCTTAAGCATCTTTCTGCCAAATTTTCTGAAGATAAAGAAATATAATTAGTACAAGGCCAGAGATAGTATCATGACATGGTACAATAGCCAGAATACTACACATATTTTTAACTTTACCTTGGAGAATCTTTCATGTAACTCATTTTTATGATTTCTTCTGAAGAAGAGAGATTCGCGTGTTCAAACACTTCGAAGGTGCAATGAATACAATGAAGGAGCGAAATTATCGCGCGTTTACATACCTTGGCTGATTGTGACGTCATCACTCCGCGGACGCGTTGCCAAGCAACGGCTTATACACACACAAGACATTTTTGTATCGGTGCTTAAACAACCTGCAAAAATTAATCAAATGCAGGCCCGTAGCCAGGGGGGATCGAAGGGTTCGTTCGATCCCCGACCCCGCACCCTCCCTCCATACACACATGCCCCTCAAGATAGGTAGGCTATTCAATTAATGAATTGTTAATCTCCGGTGAATATACAGACGAACAAATAAGGACAGCAACAACAGACTCACAACAAACTTCTAACAATGTTGCCAACTCTCACGCAATGAGCGTAAAGCTGGGCGTACACCGTGCGATTTTTGGCCCATTTTCAGCCGATTTTTCAGTGCGACTATTTTTGCGATCGTGCCGAGTTTCGGCTCAATCGCGTGTCGTGCATCGTGTAGTTTACACAGGTAAACGAGGAGCGATTCACACCGCACGACCAACTCCCGATCAGAAATCGCAGCGTCGCAAGAATATCAAACATGTTTGAAATTCAAATCGCTCCTCGTGAGAGTATCGCACTGTTGAAGCAGCTCCACGAGCCGACGCTCCTGCGATTTAGTCGTACAGTTTGAGCTGGAGCTGAGCACACGATTTAAAATATGGTACGCCCAGCTTTAGACACACGCATTTGACCGTTTTCACACGCTCACATGCCATACATCCGATTTTTCACGCTAAAAAAATCTAGTTTATTTATCTCCGATCTACATCTAAGATTCAATGAGTTACTAGTTTGCTCTGGCGCCAACCACTAGCGATCGATCGCTTTAAGCCAGGTTCACACTACACGACTTTTCAGTCGTCAGGTTTTTGTGCCGTTCGCACTACACGACTGGTTGTGCTGTAATCGCGAGTCTCAGTTGTTGTAGCTTTCACACTACATGACTACGGCTACGGCGACGCCGGCTCACGAAGACTCTCAGTCGCCGACTGGGCTAGATATTAAACATGCTAGATATCTGCCGGTCGTCCGCGATGAGTCGGCGACCACTCGGCGAGTGTCTTTCAGCAGTTCACACTACACGACTGAGCGAGCGCCGATTTGCCTCCGACCACAGTTTCTGTCGGCGATGTACAAAAACAGTCGGCGACTGAAAAATCAGCCTAAAATTGTTTAGTGTGAACCGGGCATTAGGCGCAGCATAAAGGAAACATATAAGACATAAACCCCCCCGTCAACGTTTGACACACACACCACCACCACCCCTCCCGCCCCCAAATCAAATCTCACTCCTAGTGATTTTGAAAAGTTTGCAACCTTGCTTATAATTAATATAATATGTGTCAATTAAAAGGTTTGAAGTGCGCTCGCGTATTTACGGGGCATTGAAGTAGAGAGCCAAATGAAGTCCACTTTTGGGGGAAAAAGACCCCCCCCCCCCCCATCACAATGCTGGCTACGGGCCTGAAATGTATGCCTTTAACATAACGTTTGACCTGCAGCCATTTTGGACAGACTCAGAAAAAGAGTGACTCCACACTTAGGCTACATCAAATTCTGAACTGCAATGACAGCAGAACAACTGAACGCGCTGGAACTGACTTGAAATGAGCAAAATACAACTCGACAAACAAAGTGGGCTACAAAGTGCTTCATGGACTGGCTCTTACAAAATGACTTTACGGTCAATTTGGGAACAGTAGAAAAGGCTGACCTAAATAATTATTTTATTTTTTATTTAGGCCAGTGAACTGTTCAGTTCAATTGTTGTGGAACTACTTTTTGGCGGAAGGCACAGTCCGCATTAAAGCATATTCATTATGAATAACTTGAGGTTCTTGGATTTATTTTCTTCATTTATTTTGTAAAAAAAACTGTTGTATAAAAGCAATATAACACTCAAGGTCTTGTGTTATCGTGAATAACATCACGGCTGTAATGATCTACAACCAAATCACAGCTGTGATGTTATTCGCGATAACACACTCCCTCTCGTGTTCTATTGCTTAAACATATATCTCACTACACATTTTCCCCCCAAAGTATTATCACCTTCGTCTAACAGTATGCATGGACCATGTTATGGCCTGGTGCTGTCCAGCTCCTCATTCCACAAAACCTTTCTTGGATTTGGACTAGCTTTACAGTTACTTGATCCTGTTCACAGAGGTAACTGTCATCCAAGTGAACATGAGTGAATGAGTAATGAGTGAAAACTTCCTAAGCCTAAACAGCACAAAATCTGAAGCCATACTGATTTCCTCACCTGTGACTACCAGGAAGCTCAGCAACATTCCCTTCTCTATACTGGGCTTTGTTGTCTCTTCCTCTGTTCAGGTCCACAATTTTGGTGTCACTTTTTGACACATCACTTTTGTCATTTGAGCCTCATATTAAAAATATCTGTAAAACCACCATCACCTCAAGAACATCTCAAGGATCCTCCCATATCTTTATTCCCATATCATATTCTGCTGCTGAGACCATTATACATTTATAACATGTCGTCGTATATAGATCACTGTAATGCAGTACTACATGGTCTCACCAATCAGCTGTTAGACTGCAGTATGTTCAAAACTCTGAAACCAGGGTACTGACCCATAAAAGATCTTGGGAACACATTACACCAGTGTTGAGGGATCTTCACTGGCTCCCAGTACATTTGCTCCCAGTACATTTTTAGACGAGCCTAAAACTGTCTCTTCAAATGTGTAGGCTACTGCCTCTGTAATGAACTAATGTAATATAGGCCTATCAGTATACCACTGAACATAAAAACACACTTTACATCCGAGAACCTCTGTTCCTCTGTTGTAGTCTCCAGCAAACGTGAGATTGTGTTCACATTTGTAGTCAATGGTTAGGGCGTACTCACACTAGGCTCTGTGATCCGGGCCCGGGCACGGTTGCCTGCCGAAGCACGGTTCGTTTGGAACCAGCAAACCGTGCCTAGTGTGAGTACGCCCTAAGCTAACTTTAGTCACAGCAGGTCTACCACACAGTTTTCAGTTTTTTATTTGATGATCCAAACAAAAATAGCTAAATTAAAAATCGGATTCGGAGCCGAACTTGATTTAGATTTTTTAACTCGACCCATTTGTGTGCCCCGGAAGTTGTTCTTCGTGGTCTTCGTTTGACTGCGGTAAAGTTGGTTTCACGAGAATTTGCCAAAATGTGCAAATTCTCATTTCTGGCAAACAAAATAAATACCTACAACTTTGTATACGCCAGGAATATACATATTTAAGTTGTATACAACATTTTATTTAAAATGTACTATTGTGACCGCTACAACGTCTAAGGCACAGTCTACAAATTACATTAACACAGTTAACATGGACGCAAGTGGCGGTAGTAAAGGTCCCAGAGCACTGCGCACTCTGGTTTTTTTTTTTTCCAATAATTTCAATATCTTTTCAATGGTCCATCATAAGACCACAAAACAAGTTGTATTACACAAAGTGCATCCTAAATAACAATCTGCAACTTTTATATAGTTGTTATTTAGGATGCACTTTGTGTAATACAACTTGTAATACAACGGGCAGTCATGGTCTGATTGTAGGGAACTGGTCTTGTAACCGGAGGGTCATGGGTGCAATTCCACGGCCTGAGGTGCCCTAGAGCAAGGCACCTAACCCCAACTGCTCCCTGGGCGCCGGGCTAGGGCTGCCCACCGCTCTGGGCACGTGTGTACCACAGCCCCCTAGTAATCACTAGCGTGTGTGTGTGTGTGTTCTAACTGCACAGTTGGGTAAAAAGTGGAGGACAAATTGCGATTGCGGTGAAAAAAATCACAATTGACAAAATATGGCACATTTACATTTATATGGGTATTTCTACTTGCACCAATTTGTGGTGGTCAGTTTTTGTCTAATTATGTCAATAGCTTTTAAACGGTGCATCATAAGATCATAAAACAAGCTCCTATATATTAAGCGCAATCCTAAGCAACAACCTATAAGTCTATTTCTACCCCTTACCTAATAGTGGTGGTGAGTTTTTATCTTTTAATTTCAATAGCTTTTAAATGGCCCATCAGAACAGCACCAAACAAGTATTACATTAAGCCCATGATGACCAGCAACCTACAACTCAGATATGGGTATTTCTACCTTTTATCTAATAGTGGTGGTGAGTTTTTATCTAATTATTTCAATAGTTTTTCATAATATTCTAATTTTATGAACAACACCTGTAAATACCCATGTCTGAGATGTAGGTTGTTGTTTAGTATGCACTTTGTGTAATACAACTTCTTAGGTGGTCTTCTGATGGACCATTTAAAAGCTATTGAAATAATAAGACATCAACTAAGTACTACAAATTGGTGCAAGGTACAAATACCCATGTAAGAGTTGTAGGTTGTTGTTTAGGATGCACTTAATATATATCTACTTGTTGTTTTTCCCCATGACTGTGTAGCATACAGAACTAGACTGAGAGACCAGTTTTAGTTCATTAGCTATTTAATATTGTCTTCAATATTGAACCTTTTCACAATATTCAAATTTTCTTAAATATATCAGTCTGCGTGCAACGAATGAGTATAATGTACAAGTTTCACCTTTTGAATGGAATTATTGAAATAAATAATATACCAATATCTGTGTAACGTGGTGGGAGTCAGGGTTGGACACAATCCCAATAAAGAGCTGGCACCTATTTTAACAGGGCTAGTCTCCTCAGGGTGACCAGATTTGGGTTTCTGAAAAGGAGGACACCTTTTGTGCTGGGTGGGGGGGTCATCGGTGTATCTGTGATTTAGGTGGATTTACATGTGTGTCTTGAACGTTTTTTTCTCTTTAACTCCTCCGTAAAGTACACTTTCGTTTCGGCATTGCCGTAGAACCGGCGGACACACATGCTTTCGCTTGTAAACACTTTTGCGCTGTAGGCCTACATGTATTCTGTTTGAGGCAGTCGAACAAAATCCTGGACGATTTTGAAATTTCCCCCGGACATTTTTTAGGTCTCAAAAGTAGGACATGTCCGGGAAAAAGAGGACGTCTGGTCCCTACCTCTAAGTGAACCGCACCCACACGGAGAGTGCACGTCTTACGAGGCATACCGAGAACACACTTCACGGAAGTACTCACGAAGGAATATAAAGGACCACAGCGATTATGAAAGGAAAACACGTTTATTATAAGTATGAATGCTGAAATAATACAAGGCACAGGAAACACAGCAGAGACTAAAGTAAACGAGCACTACAAAACACAACGACAATAACACCGGACCACTATCATCACTGGATACCCATTTGCTGCAACGTGCACGAAGTCTCTGCATGCGTCTTACCGCCTTCAAATAAATATTTAATTAATCTAGAATGTGGTTCCAATATGGTCATGTTGTCTATATCAATATAGACTATGTTCCAATGTCTAGGCTACAATCAGAGTAGAACAAGTAACACTGCAGTGCACTCCCATGCAAACGAAGACCATGGCTGGATTACTGACCGGGCCAGTGGGGCCAGCGCCCAGGGGCCCTTGAGGTCAGGGGGCCCCGGGGGGGCCCTGGGCAAAAACTTTTTGCGATGCCTATCAACATTTATGGTACAATTTATTTTTATTTCCGAGGGCCCTCCATTTTAAGGATCCTCTGACTATTAGGGACTTTGACCCCAGGGCCTCTTTGGGGCCCTAGCCATGCTTTTGGGCCCCTTAGGAAAATGGATGAGGCATTGTGGCACTGCTCTGACTTCGACATCTGGCTATTAGGGGTCCTAGGAAAGAGGGGGCATATTTTTAGAGGGCCCTGGTTATGAGAGCCCCTACCAGGGGGCCCTAGAGAAGAGCAGGGCATACCATTAGAGGGCCCTTGATCACGAGGGCCCCTGCTATGAGGCCCTTGACTTCCATAGAAGTCGTTTACCATAGCTCCTTGACTTTCTAGGGACCTACAAATTCAGGCCCTTACTTAATGTTTCTGAATTTGTATTGTTTCAAAATTATTATGTTCGATTCACAGCAAGGCGGTTTGGGTTCGATTCTCGGTCTGGGCTGCTCTGTGTGGAGTTTGTATGTTCTCCCTGTGCCTGTGTGGGTTTTCTCTGGGTACTCTGGTTTCCTCCCACGGTCCAAAGACATGCGTGTTAGGTTGATTGGTCACTCTAAATTGCCCGTAGGTGTGCATGCATGCGTGCGTGTGTTGGCCATGCGGTGGACTGGCGACCTCCCCATGGTGTACTCTGCCTTCGCCTGGAGTTGCTGGGATTGGCTCCAGCCCCCCCGTGACCCCGACCCCGATTAAGCGGTTCAGATAATGGATGGATGGATGGAAATTATTTAAATTTAAGACAAGCAATTTGTCTGATGAATGCTATCTTTGACACCGATTAAAGATAAAAATTAAATTTAGTGAAAGATTAAATTTAGTGAATTTGGCCAAGGGTGGTGATTTCACTTATGTGAAAACAACAAGCCATTTGACTAGTTTCATGTTTCCCCTTTAATAAACAACAGTAAAGAGACCAGTGGTCACTCTAGTTCTGAAGGAATGCATGAAAGGAAAAGTGCCTTTTCATACAACAGAACTGCAAGCTAATTTTACTGAGTGGCACAATTTTGGTTTGGTGACAGATGAAACAGCAAGTGGGTTTTGTTGTAGTAGCTGTGGCTGCGTATGCGTGTAACCCTGATATTTAGTTTGAGGATTATTTATTGGAAAACATATTTTATTCAGCTTCTTATTCAATGACCATTCAATGACAGTTTGACATGACATGTTTCAAGGCAGTGTGAAGGGGTATTGACAATAATTAAACTTGATTTAATATCATTAACACAGCATTGTTAATATACTCAAAACCTTTCCCCTCTCTCTCTCTCTCTCACACACACACACACACACACACAAAACAGCATTTTTGTAGTAGATAGTGACTACCCCTCCCCCACGCTCTCACTCAGTGGTGAAAACCTGTGCAACCCTTTGCCCAGGGGCCCAGACTATCCTTAATCCGTCCTTGAGTACACCCCTTTACAGTGGGGACATATGGAAGTAAAATCTGCAAGTGGGGACATATGGAAGTGAAGCAAGGCGAAACTCAGTGTTCTAAAGGTGAATATCTACCAGTCTACTACTCTCCTTGAAGATAACTATAGGTTATTATGACACGTGAATCTGCTGTGTATTGTGACTGGACCATTGTACAGCCCACCCCTGAGTCTAGCTCGGCTATTGGACACTTGCTTGTGGGGGCTCGTCCGGGATCTTTGCATGAATATGCATGTCCCCACCCATGGTGTGGTGTTAGGTGAGTTGTTTGGTTTAGGCGCTGGTTTGAGTGTAGATAAAAATGTGGTGTAGTGGTGTTTGGCTGCTGTGTTAGTGAGTATGTATTTATATCTTGATATTTAGGCTTACTTTTGGTGTTGGGTAAGAATTAAAATGTCTCAGTTTCAGATAAATACTTTTTTAGAGGCACCTAGCTTGCCGTGTGCTCATTTCATGCTCGAATGCATTGCCATGCGTATTTTATGTTGATGTTATGCGTGGTAGCACACCTGAACACAAGGTACGCAGACATGTGCGCATGCTGCAATATTGACACAACCACGAGAGGCAATCTTCCAAACTTCCATCTGGAGCTCGTGGTAGAGTCAAACAACGGTGAAAATATTAATGAGAGCCCGGTTGTCTATCTGCCCCCTACATGATACCGCCACTATCTAATGATGCCAAGTTAGTGACTTTGTTGCTAGATTTAGCGACTTTTGGCCATCTCTGGTGACTAAAACCTCATCTAGCGACTTAGCGGCTTTTTAGGTGAATCTGGCGACTTTAAAAAGCACATCTCTTGAGTGTCAAAATCATTGTTTTTTAATGTAACTTCAGCTCTGCACCACTATCAGAAGCTTATTTCATGGTTAAGCAGCACTGCACATTAACCCCAATCTCAAAACTGTACCCTTTGGGATTGTCAACATAGCCATGTCGTGTGTGACATTATGACATCATAGTAATGTCATGATGTAATCTAGCAACTTTTCAGAGAGCCAATAGCGACTTAGTGTTTTTGGCAACACTATCAGTATCATGCATAGTGCTCTGATTGTTCTGCTGCAAGTATGTGCGGTTGCGCACATAAATTAAGTCACACAGCTAGCATATCCTGGGCCTTAGGGCTTGTTGAAAGGACTTTCATTCAAAACCCTTGGTAAATCAGAGGTTTGTAAGAACATTTGTACTCAGAGGGCTCTCTTAACAGTATGCTCTTCCATTAGGGCTCTCCCTAGGGCCCCCACATAGCCAGAAGTTGCGACCCTTAGCAGGGGCTTTCATAATCATAGGGCCCTTTGAAAGCAATCTGCTCTACTTCCTTAAACCCCTAGTTGGTAAACGTCAGGGCTCCCTTAGGAGTATTCACGAGAGGCACTACAGCAGGGCCAGCCCAGGGGCCCTCTGACTGCCGTACCCCATGGCCCAGGGGCCCTCTGATTGCTGTACCCCGTGGCCCAGGGGCCCTCTGATTGCTGTCCCTGTCCCCGCCGCCCAATTCATATCACCGCTTGTCAGTGTGGTATGGTAGGCCAGTATGAATGTCATTATCACTGAGAAATGTCAATCAGCAATATCGCGGCTGCATGTAAAAGTAGACTGCTGTTTCTTCAGACCAGCAACCAGTTTGTTTATCTCGTCTTTCCTTATATGTCCTTTCAAGTGGTCATACTTTTCTTTTTGATGAGTCTCATAGTGGCGCCGAATATTAAACTCTTTGAACACTGCAACTTGCTGATTACATACCAGGAACACTGGTTTTGCATTCACTTTTGTGAATAAATACTTCAGTCCACTTTTCCTGGAAAACTCTGCATTCCGTGTTCACTTTTCTTTTTTTTGACAGTGCAATTTTGGGAAGGGTGTGTTGACCGATAACTTGTTTAGTAGTGGTGAATGGTGAAGCAAGATTGCCGGTTTATTTGTAGTTGGACACATCACGTTGCGAATGTTTACATCCTGTGACTAACTCGTGTCAGTGCTGCATGCTGTCATTTACTGCCCTCTAGCGACCGGAGAGAGCATTTGATTTGTATTCATTTTTTAAAAATCACAACTTTTGATAGAAATGAGCTAGAGACTCGCTTCTTTTTTTTGACATACTCAGAAATGTATGCCGGGCCGTGTTAAATCATCCAACGGGCCGGGTCCGGCCCGCGGGCCGTATGTTTGACATGCCTGGTCTAAAGTGAGAAGTAAACTAATCCGCACTCTGCATTCCAATAGCCACGTTTCAGTATTGCCTTAATATTGGTATTTTTACTATTATGGCCGTACTATCGCCGTACCCCGTGGGATCACCTGTTGCCGTATATACTTTCGCGAGTAACCGTAGCGCGCGACTCCGCCCACCTCGCGCGACCCTGCGCGAACGGTGTAGGCCAGCGTTTCTCCAAGTGTGGGTATTGCAGGTGGTGCGCAAGCAATTGGAAGAAATGAACCAGGCTGTACCATTGACTGAGAAATCGCATATCTATATACATATCTCTCTATATGGCTCTGCTGACAAGTTGCTAACAACAAACACAGCGCGAATTGCGAACGCTGCCAAAACGCGCTTTTAGAAAAAAAGTTTTAAAAGTTTCCGCTTTTTCTGTGGTTTAATTTTTGGGTGGGACAAATCTACCTGTTTCTGATATCTACCTGTCCCCCCTCCCGGTTCCTACGCCAATTGAGCATACAGTCAACAATAGCAGTCCACCACACTGCTACAGTACCTACACTTGCCTTCTGTTCATTGACTTTCGTTCTGCCTTCAAGTCTTCTCCAACTGTACCACACTCGTGGACTCAAACACTGACCCAGCCATATGTCAGTGGATTAGAAACTTTCCATGGAACAGGCCACAAAGGGGGAGGATGAATAATAGGGTGATGACTTTTTGATTTTTTTCTCAAACATTATTTCCTGTAGCACGAATGAATGAACTTTTGCCTATTAATGACTAAAATGACGTTTATTCCATTAAAATATTGAAAAAGGTCACGCACAAACCACTTTGAAATGTTATTTATGTAGGCATTTTAGCATTTTATGTAATTTTATTAACTATATATATATATATATATATATATATATATATATATATATATATATATATATATATATATATATATATATATATAGTGTATATAACATAAGTCATGAAACCGACTTGTGCAATAATTTATGTAGCAGAGAAATGTATAGAATTTTCCAGAACATCGTATAACGCTGTGCGCCGTCAGCCAGGACAGTCAAATCATTTTGTGCGTGAGGTTTTTTTTATCAAATTGCATTGAATGTAATATTTTATTTCATCTTAAATGAAAGCTCATCAAATTATGATACAGGGAAACAAGGTTGTATAAAAGTCATCACCCTAATGAATAACCTCATCTGAGCCCATCCTGCCCCCAGTATAGGAGCTCCTCAGGGTTGTCTTCAATCAAATCAATCAAATTTTATTTATATAGCGCTTTTTACAACAGTTGTTGTCACAAAGCAGCTTTACAAGTGCCGAGTCCTAGCCCCCAGTGAGCAAGTCAAGGGCGACATTGGCAAGGAAAAACTCCCTAGTTTTTTGCATGAGGAAGAAACCTTGAGAGGAACCAAGACTCAGGGGGGAACCCATCCTCCTCTGGCCAACACCGGTCACCATGACAACAATTGTCTTCTCACTTTACACCATCCACTTTACATCCATGGACAATTCTGTGAGAATAAGACACACTGATGACACAACCTTGGCAGGCCTCCAACCATGATGGAACCCAATACCACATTGAGGTGGACCAACCTGGTGCACAAGCCATAGTCTTCTCCTTAATACAGGCCAAACTTTGCATATACTGAATCCCGAAACTTCGCATTCTATTCAACCATCGCGTAAATCCATCATCCTGTTTTGAACTGCATCATGGACAAACATGGGAAAAATGTGTCAACAAGGCACTTAAAACCATAGGCAACTCGGCCCCCTAACCTCAGTCTGTTCACACCAGACTGTGAAGCATGCAGAGAACATTTGTGCAAACACCTGATGAGTAATATGTGGTCAAGTACAAAAATAAGCTGTGAGATCAAACCAAAATATTGCAACCATTGACATTTACTATCATATCTACTCCACAATGACAGTTATCCATAAAGAGTAGGTTTATTTAAAACATGGAGACATTTTAATAGGTTTCGGGGCTGATCAGAATTTCAAACTTAATATTATCAGAAATAAAACTATGCTTTGGGAAAACTACTGTGTAAAATGTTGAGTTGACAAGAGTAGCCTAATTCATACAAACTATATAATATTTAACTATAATGCTATAATATGGTATTATAACACTATAATGCTATAATATGGTATTATAACACTATAATGGTGTGCTTCGACAGAAGCTAGTCTGCTATCAACTGTAATTAATTTGCTTCACATATCAAATACTCCAATGTGATCTTAAACATTTAATTTATTTATTGAAATATACAAAATCATTTTCAGAATAAATGCATACAGGCTTTGTCATCAAGGCGGTAATGAAGTTTTCATTCTTAGCCTCAATCAAAAACCACAGAGGTCAAATCAACACTTATTCTCAGTTAAGACCTAAATCCAGCTCTACAATTTCTATAATATTGTATCTAAGGTTTTCTGAATATAATAAAACATCTCATAAGAAAGTGCAGTACTATGTCCACAGAGCTTAGAAAATTTAAACACCCTTTCAAAAGATTCACATTGTTTTGGCCTTGCACACAATCTTTAAATTGGAAGTTTATCCTCTTTTCCTATTTTGTAAATGTATATACTGTTTTATGGAACCAGGTGAAAAAACCTGTGCAAATTAAAACAAGAAAGAAAAATAAAATCTAGGATGGACAAGCCGGCTCTGGTTTGAACACTGGTGGTAATTATGCCTCAGAGTTCACAGAATCATTCAGGCTTATCCCAACTGCGATTCTATCGATAGGCAGTGCTCACTTAAGTACTTCCACATACTTTGAACTTGTTTTGTATAAGGGCTCTGAACAGCCAATTGATATGTCCGTTTCTGCTCCATAGCAGAGTAGGATGCTCGGGATCCATGTTTCAATGTTTTACGATGAGTGTGTTTCTCATTTAGGGCTGTAGATTCTTCAGGACTAGTCCTGCTCATCTTCCTCTCCAGCCTCAGAAATGCTTGACGTGGTGATGTGTTGTACACTGCTTGCAGAAATGCAAACCACATGCCACTCAGTTCCTGTGAGGGGTTCTTCCTTCCTCAAGGTCCCACTATGCATATTCATTCTGTTTCCAGCATACCACAGCTCTTAATCCTGAAGATACCCAGAATGCTCATTTGGTCTGTATTATGGTTTAATCCCAAATGCAGTTTAGCTCGGTGAATGATTTTGAAGGCAAATGGTTGGAACCTGAGTCCAGTTAGAAGTGGAAGAGTATTACTGAGGGGTGTGTCATACCCAAGAGTATTTACTGAGGGGTGTGTCTTATCCAAGAGTATTACTGAGGGGTATGTCTTATCCAAGAGTATTACTGGGGTAAAGTGCACCACTGGTTGGTTTCCACTGAACTTCATTTAAAACCACATTTAATCTTAACTGATGTTTCATTCTGTACTCACTTTCAATGCTAGTGGTTGTCACATGTACTGTAAAAGGAAAACACGTTTGAAAATGCTTAAAAATTTGCCATAGGCTCTAGTGCAGCAGAGATTTGTCCTTTTAAGGGTGTATAAAATTTCTAAAAGTTCTGTATTTACAATACAATCATCTTAATAAAAAAAAAAAAAAACAAAACTCAGGTTAGCATGTCTGTTTGTTCAGAAATACAGCATCATTCACGGTGATAGGGGACAACTGAACGTGCAGAATCCACCTGTAAATGCTTCAAAAAGCACTGATCTCCTGTCAGTGGGCGAGAAGAGAAGAAGGCACTAACTGTGGCAATCACTGCAGATTACATGAAGTGTTCCACTCCTGGATGTTGCCTAGCGATAAACATTTACCTGGTCAGTGCAGGTGAAAGATACAATTATCATGTCCAGTTTCCATACAGAATAATGCACCATACAGAATAATGCACTGTAGTGACCAATGGAGTCATTTCCAGATGAAAGAGGATCTCGGTTGAAAGCTATTTTTCCACAATGATAACTAATGAAAAATCCCATTTTGGATGGCATTAGTGTTACTAACTTGGAGGGGGAAAAAAAAACACTGAAAAAGGAAAAAAAACACTTTCTTTGGTTGCTTTTGACAATTTGAAAACACAAACCTTTAAAATTATGTAAAAGGAATGTCAATAATTCTGTCATACAAGTCTTCAATGCCAATCCTGTCTTAAAACAATCTCCTCAATACTATTGCTTAGATGTAGTAAGCAACCTTTAAAAACAATACAAAAACTGGTATTTTTACTCCAAACATCTGTGTATCTGTTTCTGTATAACACTTAGAAAAATATTTTTTACATCAAGTTGATTATCTTGCAGTTTGAAATTGTACAGATACATGTGTCAAAATGTGCAGTGGAGCTGTGATTTATAGTGGCCTGCTGATATTCAAGTGCTTTGAAACATCACATAGAACAATTGTCTCTATATAAACCTTATATTATATAAAAATAAAAATAAACTAACAAACAAAAAAAGGTTTTCATCCTTGATCTTCATTAGCTGAGCACTCTACAGACTCAAAGAAATGCACACAAAACGTCTCTGGTTTACACATTCACCACTTCAGTGGTTGCACATGTGCTGGTCTGTGTTATTTTACCTGGTTAGATTCTAACCATCAAACACAGTAATCTTAAACTTACTCAACGGAGTATCTTACAGTATCTGCTTGCGAAACGTGGCAGGCCATTGCTATGTACTCTAAAAGAATGGCACAAAATTCCAATTAATTCTTAATAAACGGTTCCAAATCCAAAGGGTCACACCACGGGTTTTGGACATACTAAAAACCATGCACAAAAAGACACTTTTCCCCCACTGGAAGAAATAATTCCCCTACATTCAACGTCCAGAATGCATATTTTTCAGTTGAGGACTTTTTTTTTACGCCACCCCAATATGACTGGCACTCATTCAGCATGTTCAGACTGTATGTCTAGAATCACTTCACTGAATTAACTTTAAACAATGGGAATCAAACTGATCTAGGCATGACGGGTTAAGCCCAGCTCTAAACCATCACACCACCTGTACAATGGCACATATGCACATCGGGGCACTGGGGTGTCTCCAATGACATTCAGAATCATGTGTGTGAATATGTGTGTGATGATGTTCCATGCGGGAAGCTCATAATGTAAACAAACCGTCTCCTAGCACAGCAGCTGAAGTGCTAGTATATATGTGTGTTTCTAAGTACTGAAGCATATGCAGACCACAGGTTCCTATGTATCATATACATATTACATGATATATACATATCATATCATAGTGTATAATGGGATAAGAGTGGCGTGTGTGTATGTGTGTGTGTTGTGAGGTCGGAGATATGCAGTCTGTTTTATGGGGCTAGTTTGTTAAGAGTGGGCTGGGGTTGGAGGAAGCTTCCCCAAGACCCCGAGTGGCAGTGTCAACGGGCAGGAGTGCAGCCCTGAGCAACACACGCCCTGGGAGCAACACACGCCCTGGGAGCCGCCCTGTGAGTTTCAGGAGCCGCCCTGCGAGTTTCAGAAGCCGCCCTGGATGAAAATGTGTCTGAGAAGCTCCTCAGCGGTGGGTCGCCACTTCTCCTCCACAAACACTTGGCGTAGGAAGTCCCTGCAGGCGTCCGACACGCCGTCAGGCAGGCTGGGCTTGGTGGGCTGAGTGGCAATCTTAAAAATGGCCGCCATCGCTTCATACTCAGCCCATGGGGGCTTCTGGGTAAGCATCTCCACAACTGTGCAAGCCACACTCCTGAGAAATAGCAGAATTACAGATCTGTCAATCACCATCATACGATGAATACTAATGATTGAATGACTTAATTAATGAATACTTGAATGTAATACAATGAGTCATGCTTAGTGATGTACATGTAAATAACTTGAGAATATATACATCGACCTTATGTCTATTATAGAACATCAAGTCAAGTGTTCAGCAAAAACCTTTTAATCAGCAAAATTTAGATCTGTTTATATCACTATTTTGTGAATATAATCTTCAAAACTGTAATGGTCAAGGCAAAAAATAATAAGAACGGCAAAGGTTTATTTTATTTTATTTTTTACCAGACATCTGCTTTGCGGCCGTATCCTTCTCCATTGATGACTTCCGGGCTCATCCAGTAGGGGGTGCCAGTGACTGATTTGATGCCTGTTCCTGACATGCATATGGTCTGAATGCGCTTGCTGGCTCCGAAGTCTCCCAGCTTCACGTTTCCAGAGGAGTCCCTCAGTATGTTGGCCCCTGGACGGAGACACGTGCGGATCCAGTTACACACCCTCTCACATGTACCAGCCTGACTGACTGCAGGAGATTATTAGCTGGGCCATGAGCTGTGTACTTGAGACACGGCAGTCTCTCTTCCCACGCCTCCAACCCAAACTATTTTCCGTTGGAAAGGGCTCTGTATTGAGATGTTGCCTGTGTGATTTGTGCTTGTTTGAGCAGTGACTAATTCAAGCCAGCCACAAGCCCTCCACACCCTTAAAGCAACTGCGGAACTGTAGACAGGACACTGGAGAACCAGACAGACAGACACCACTCCAGCGGGTCTCCTGTACAGACAGAGAGACACCACTCCAGCAGGTCTCCTGTCCAGACGGGGAGAGACCACTCCAGTGGTTCTCCTCTCCAGACAGACAGACACCACTCCAGTGGGTCTCCTCTACAGACAGACACCACTTCAGCGGGTCTCCTCTACAGACGGAGAGACACCACTCCAGGGGTCTCCTGTACAGTCAGAGAGACACCACTCCAGCAGGTCTCCTGTACAGTCAGAGAGACACCACTCCAGCAGGTCTCCTGTACAGTCAGAGAGACACCACTCCAGCAGGTCTCCTGTACAGTCAGAGAGACACCACTCCAGCGGGTCTCCTGTACAGTCAGAGAGACACCACTCCAGCGGGTCTCTTCTACAGACAGACAGACACCACTCCAGCGGGTCTCCTCTACAGATACGTCCAGAGAACCTTCAGGTTTTTATAGGAATAACAAAGACTTTCTTGAATGCATATTAATCAATTAGAAAAAGATGAATGTGAAGTGGATGTTGGTATTCCTGCTGTCCTCCTCCAGACACGCTCTGTAGGACTAACAAGCCTGCCACACAGACACTGGAAACGATGAGAACACTGTCTGACCACGAGGGTTTCATTTATGGGGTTGTTTAGCTGATACACATGAAAACGAGAATGAAAACATGGTAACTACACTCATGGGCAGCATTCACAGAGTCAAGGAGTTTTGCTCAGCTAACCTAAAGAATGCAGTGTTTCTTTTTACTTCAGTTGACCTGAACCAAGGCGAGTTCCGCTGTCTGGGGTAGGAGAGAGCAAAGCCAACATTCTTTCTCCTAATATTTGCCCATCTGCTGTCTCAGACATATTATTAGCAGGCATAAAGTTCAGGATTTAGGAGGTCATCAGTGTATGATTTTGAGTCCAATATATTCATATTCATAAGGATGTACATCCAATATATCTAATTAGTATATTTTTCTCTCTCTCATGCTCTTTATGTTATATTGTTAATATCATGTCTGTCCCCACCTACCCTAAAGAAAATAGCACAGAAAGCAGCGTAAGTTACCTTTGATGTCTCTGTGAACAATCATGTTGCTGTGGAGGTAAAAGACGCCTTGCAGAATTTGCCTGGTGTATCTGCGGGTCACGTTCTCCGTCAGGGCCCCATACGCTTTCAGCTGGTCCTTTATAGAGCCCTGCACACACACATGGTTGCCACACACAGCAGACGAATGTTATTTTGAACAAGTAAGAGAAGTCAGGCAATGCACAGTGTGCAGTATACAATTAAAATGAAAATCCCCAAAGGACAGTTAAATCCTTGTGCAAAACGGCTGATGGTGTCATACTTGTATTATGTGGCTTATGGTGTCACACTATTAGTAGCACCATGTGGTTGTGAGGTCCAGAGCCCAGTCAGGAAACATAACTGTACTAAATTAAACAACTCCCCAAAAAGAACCAGCTGAATTTCACAATGCATTAAAACTCCACAGAGAACAACTGCATGATTGCTGTCCACATATTTACATGCATCAAACACACCCTCTTCTATAACTCTACTGGACGCACCCTCTTCTATAACTCTACTGGACGCACCCTCTTCTGTAATTCTAGTGGACACGTCCTACTGCTGGAGTAACTCTACTGGACGCACCCACATCTGTAACTCTACTGGACGCACCCACATCTAAACTAATGTGAAAAGTTAAATCTAAAAAAGCAATACACTAAACAGTACATGTGGCCGCAGTATCTTTTAATATTTTCCCTATAAGAGAACCAAGCCAGAGACATCATCTCTCAGCCAAGTGCAAACATGCTGAGAGAGCACAAAACTGTTTAGAAATGTTCCAAACATTTCCTGCTGTTACCTGAAACTAGCATTCATATATTTTTTTTGACATATTACAATGTAACACACAGCGACCAGTCATAGGGCGTGACGACAAATAACCCCACCCCAAAACCCATATACCCTCACGTTCCTCATGACACAACATTCTTTGTTGTATCACTTCCCTCTTGTCATCTGCACGCTTGAAAAATATAGTTACATGTAGTTTAACTATAGCTACATATAAACTATGTCGGCGATGACCTGCACTGATGTGTATCTGAAGAACACTCAGAAGAACAGCAGCATGCACTGCTCCTTGTTGCTACAGGAAACACCCCCCCCCCCCAAAGGAAAAAAAAAAAAAACACGATACCATTGTGTCAGCAAAAAAATTAACAACAAAACAAAATGTGCCAAGAAGCACCTCTCACTCGTGTGTTTTTCACAGGGACGCCAGCTCCCGTGTTTACCCAAGTGGAAGAGGAATTGTTCTGAGCTGTGTGTCCGATCACACAGCTGCAGCCCCCAAACGGTGTGTGAAGGCGCCCGTGCGTGCACGTGTACATGCGAGAATTACTCGACACTCTGACCCGAGCCCACTAACGCGGCCGGCATTTCCACGGGCTTCCTGTTTTCAGGTCGCGCGGTGGAAACAATGTTTCTCCAAGGCCCACGTCCAGTAAGAGCTGTGACATGAAGGCCCACACTGGACATCTCCGCACAGCCCACAACACTGCAGCACAAACTCCGCCGCTACCCCACCGTCAACATACGCTAGTCAAAGATCACCGTCAGTTTGCCATTTTACTGGTGCTGTTTTTGCAGTGTTTAAATAGCGTAGAGTACACACAGACTGACAGAAGGGGAGAAGACAAATTTTATTGTACAATGCATCTATCAGCTTCCTGCACAAATCACAAAGTCTTGCTACGGATACTATTAGACCGGTCTACTTCAATCACAATTACACTACAACTCATTCACGTCAAAACTACTCACACCCAATTCATTACTACAATTCCTGTTCATTTCTATTATTCCTGTACTGGTCATTACTCACTCACACTAATACTATTCTTTACTCTCTCATAACCTAAAGGCTCTTCCTCCTTGGCACACGTTCCATCATTTTGCCTAGATTCTCTCCTCCTCCCCTCTCCTCCTCTCCTCTCACTTCTCCCCTCTGCCCTGTTCTCTTATCTGTAAACAGCAGTGGAGTCCTGTGTTGAGGGGGACCTTGGCTGGCTCGGGCACCGTTACCGCAGCTCCCCGCCAGAGACCTTGGTCAAACATGGACGCTCGTCTTTTTCCACACAGCATGTGAGTAAGACACTTAAATAAATGGCCAGCATCAAAACAGCACCCTGGATATCAGAGGCAGAGAGGGGCGGAGCTCGTTAAAGTGTTCACTCTAACGAGCGTAGGGAAAACGAAGCCATAAAGATGCACGTGTGCTCGGGGTGGCCGCATTCTTGCATGGAAAGGGGCGTAAATACAGCAAATTTTATTACATTTTAATTGGTTTAATCGCTAATTCTTAATAGGCTTTGTAGGCGATCAAACTGCAACTAATTACAATCAATGTTGTGTGAGTATTTATCTGCAATGTTCACATCAATCACAATTTATGTAATTCCAGATGTAATGGCGCGTGTCACAGTTACTGGCTGTTCGGTGCAAACCCAGCACTCAGGACGACTCGCGTACGACGACTCCTCACAGGGAGAAATGTCCACAAATGCTTCAGTCTAATTTGAGCCTTTGTCGGTTTCCTATGATGTGTGTAAGTGTGTGTGACAGCACTGTGAACCCCCAAAGAAGTCCTGAAGATAAGGCAGATGAAGCAACAATGCTAGATTTAGTGACTCAAAGATCAGCGCTGAAGCAGATGCTGGATTAATGACTCATACTGACCAGTACTGAAACACAGGTAGAAGGTGAGGTCTGACTAAATAGTCCTTTCAACACAAAGCCACCATGCAACACAGCCAACAGCCTGCCGATCCCACTGAACGAGTTTGTGTTCAGCAGATACACACCCCTGGCATGAACTCCACAAAGATAGAGAGTTTCCTCTGCTCAGCGTCACGCAGACAGCCGTAGTACTGAACGATGCGCTCGTGATGAAGATTTTTCAGGAGCTGAATCTCACATTCTAGAGCATTTACTTCCTACACAGGAAAAGAGAGAGAGAGTGTGTGATACAGAGAGAGAGAGAGAGAGAGAGAGAGAGAGATGTGATGAGTCATAATGAGAGAATTTCCCTGCATTCTCACATCATATGTTACCACCTATTTCTGGAACACCACCTTTCTCTGAAATAACACCACTTCTGATAGATATAAAAGTCCTTGTTGTGAAACTTTAGAATGGTATGCAGAATGGTACACGCTGGGAAACTTGTTTCCACTTACCTTGCTGGTCTCCTGGCAGTCGGGGTCAAAGGGCACCTGTTTGACAGCCAGCTCGCGGCCCGTGTCTGCATCGTAGCAGAGGTAGACCTCACCGAAGGCTCCGCGACCAAGCAGCTTCCCCTGACGCCAGTTCACAGGCGCCCGCGGAGCTGCACGCACGCACACACACACACACACACACACACACACACACACACACACACACACACACACACACACACACACGCGTCACCACAGATGCATTCCATATACAAACATGCAGACTACATAAACTCAAACCGCAACTGCATTTACAACTCAATCTCATTCAGACTTATACATTCGATCTGATTTATACACATCTGCTCTGCATTTTTTTTTTTCGAGAACAGGCCTGCTGACACTGAACTAGTCCTCATTCTCTTCTGCTCAACATTTTTCTAACAAATTCCACACTCCTAAATCAAACAATAAATGTGTCCCACTGCGGAAGCTTCACACCTCTCACACCCCCGTTTCACTGATCGTTGGCAAACACATGGGCACAAGCCTCAGTTGGGACTTCCCAAAGCTACAGCAAAACTCATTTGTACCGTTAATGCAGCGATGAAATCTAAGTTAGCATTAAACGTTTTTACCACTGGAGGAATGTTCTATACGGGTCACTCTCGGAGGTACAGCTCACCTCCTGAGGTGCACACGTGGAATTAGGATGTGATGCTCTGAATCAGTTTGGCAAACGAGCATCGAGATGAGCTTCAAGAGCACTAGCCCCTGTAAATGCACCCAGCCTCTGGTCAACCAGCAAAATAACTCCTGGCTCTGGAGGGCTGGAGGTGTGTGCATGTGTCTGTTGGTACATGTGTGTCCGTGTTTGAAAGTGTGTGTGTGTCCTCACATTTGGGCGTGCTGCACTGGCTGCTCTCGTTGGCCCAGACGGCGGTGGGCAGGTCTGCGCTGTACTGCAGGGTACTGTCTCCGGTACAGCTCCGTGTGCGGCTCGACGGGACCAGCTGGAAGAGGTTCTCCTGTGGCATGAAGCTGCGTGGGAAGGTCCTCCGACCTGACACACACACACACACACACACACACACACACACACACACACACACACACACACACACACACACACACACACACACACACACACACACACACACAGAGTTAACATTTACATATGCTTACATTTAGCCAGCTAACGCCTGGCTCAAAGCCACTCCCATGATCTAACTGCAGGTCCAACCTTCTCAAGAGAACGGAGGAGGCGTAGGGGCCCAGCCCAGAGGGGCCAACACTGAGGAGAGCACTTGGAGCTCCACTCCAGCTACATGGGCATGGCCACAGGGCTAGTGACTGACATGATAAGTCATTTCAGAGCAAATGTCCACGAGGGAGGGACTTGTGTGGACATCTGTGATTTCGAGTAGATGTCCCTGGGATGAATGGTGGAGGAGCTGGAATGGTGTCCTGCTTAGATTTAAATATTATGCAAGAGCATACATTTAACCCACAGAACACGCAACTTGACCCAGTATCTCTCTGTCTTTCTGTCTCTCTTTCTCTCTCTGTGCTTGTCTCCCTTTCTCTCTCCGTCCTCTCTCTCTCTCTCTCTCTCTCTCTCTCTCTCTCTCTCTCTCTCTCTCTCTCTCTCTCTCCCTCTCTCCCTCTCTCTCTGCTGGTGAGTTTTGAGTTTTTTGAGCACTTTTTCCTTCCTCTACCTTCCCCCCGCTCCATAAACTCTCTCTCTCTCTCACACACACACTCTCTCTCTCTCCCCATCTGTCCCTCTCTCCCCTCACTTATCTCTCTCTCTCTGTTTCCTCCCTCAGCCTGTCCCTTAGACAGGAAGCAGCTCTTAGTCTGCTGTTTTGATACAGACACTGTGTACCCTCTCAGGGGAAACACAAATCACACACACACACACACGCACACAAGGGTTTTGATAAATGGTGTACTCTCTTCAAGGGGAAAAGCACGTTGCTGCTGGCCAAGGTTATGTAGTATAGGACCACGACACACACATGCCGAGAAAAGTATGTGTGTGTGTAGTCATATGCCACATGTGTAACACACAGCTGGGAAACACACCTCTCCTCTGCAGAGTGTGAGTAATGTGAGGAGTGCAGTCAGGTGCCAAGGCCCAGGAAGGCCCTGTGCTTAACCACAGCTCTGTCTGCACGCCACAGAAACGGGGCAGAAACCAATCTAACATCAACAGCTTCATACTGTAGCTCTGCACAATGACTATCGGTGCAATTCCTGCTAGGCAACAGACATGGCAATGCATCCTTGTAGGTTGAAGCATAAAAAAATAAACTACACACAAATATTTCAACCATGAGTTCTATATAGATTATGATCACCGGAATCATACTCTTGATCCTAGACACTGATGTGATGCTACACGTGTCTTTTAAAGTCGGAATAGAGCATTATAAATCATCTAACATCATTTTTCATTAAGTAACCTAAAGTCTCCTTTTATAAGTGGTGTGTTTAATCAGGCAAATGCTCTGGTAAAGGGGAGCTTACCATCACCGTAGTCTTTACTACGACTGGAGACGTGGAACTGGCGGGGAAAAGTCCCGTGCTTCACATGACGGCCTACAGGGGGAGCAGTGAGACGCAGAGCTCAGTTAAATGATGAAGGCTGAATTGGGCTGCACACCAACAGTTAAGAGCTAAAAACAAAGGAAAACAACCCTAAAAGTCCTGGTAGAGCTAGAGGTAGATGTGGGGTTGTGGTAGAGGGGGTAGATGTGGGGTTGTGGTAGAGGAGTTAGATGTGGGGTTGTGGTAGAGGAGTTAGATGTGGGGTTGTGGTAGAGGGGGTAGATGTGGGGTTGTGGTAGAGGGGGTAGATGTGGGGTTGTGGTAGAGGAGTTAGATGTGGGGTTGTGGTAGAGGGGGTAGATGTGGGGTTGTGGTAGAGGTGGTAGATGTGGGGTTGTGGTAGAGGGGGTAGATGTGGGGTTGTGGTAGAGGGGGTAGATGTGGGGTTGTGGTAGAGGGGGTAGATGTGGGGTTGTGGTAGAGGGGGTAGATGTGGGGTTGTGGTAGAGGAGTTAGATGTGGGGTTGTGGTAGAGGAGTTAGATGTGGGGTTGTGGTAGAGGGGGTAGATGTGGGGTTGTGGTAGAGGAGTTAGATGTTGGGTTGTGGTAGAGGGGGTAGACGTGGGGTTGTGGTAGAGGAGTTAGATGTGGGGTTGTGGTGGAGGAGTTAGATGTGGGGTTGTGGTAGAGGGGGTAGATGTGGGGTTGTGGTAGAGGGGGTAGACGTGGGGTTGTGGTAGAGGAGTTAGATGTGGGGTTGTGGTGGAGGAGTTAGATGTGGGGTTGTGGTAGAGGGGGTAGATGTGGGGTTGTGGTAGAGGGGGTAGATGTGGGGTTGTGGTAGAGGAGTTAGATGTGGGGTTGTGGTAGAGGGGGTAGATGTGGGGTTGTGGTAGAGGGGGTAGATGTGGGGTTGTGGTAGAGGGGGTAGATGTGGGGTTGTGGTAGAGGGGGTAGATGTGGGGTTGTGGTAGAGGAGTTAGATGTGGGGTTGTGGTAGAGGGGGTAGATGTGGGGTTGTGGTAGAGGGGGTAGATGTGGGGTTGTGGTAGAGGGGGTAGATGTGGGGTTGTGGTAGAGGAGTTAGATGTGGGGTTGTGGTAGAGGAGGTAGATATTGGGTTGTGGTACAGCTGCAGTTAGAGCTAATGGGCACTGAATGAGAGGGGACATGTGTTCTCTCATACTCCCATTGCTAAAGCGATAGGTGGGGGTGTGCACGGGGTGGGGGCGTGGCCACATGCTATTACAACAGCGGGGGCGGGGGATTGGGGGGGGGGGGGGGGGGGTCTGCTGTGTTCCGTCCTGTCTCCCTGGGTGACCAGCCACATCGTTCTTTCGAAGCGGCAAAAGGAGAGGAAAAATCGACTCATACAGCCAAGTAAACAAATCAGGCTGCTCCTATGGAGATAGCCTTAGTGCCCAGGCTGAGTGAGAAAGAAATCTGTGAGTCTGTGAGTGAGTGTGTGTGTGTGTTGTACTCTCATGAATAGAGTAGCTGTTCATGTGTGGTTGGTTTAAATTTATTCACTCTTGACTGGAAGAAATGTGTTCTTTTGTATGTGTGTGTTTGAGTGTGAGAGTTAGTGTGAGAGTGAGTGTGTTGGAGTGTGTTGGAGTTAGTGTGTGTGTGCATGCATGTGTGTTTGTGTGTGTGTGTGTTCCCTCACAGGCAGGCCTCACTCTGTTTGGGAGGATTACTGTCTCATTATCAGGGTGGCCTGCCCTGTTTGATGGGCGTTCAAGAGGAAAATAACAGGAGGAGAACAAGAGACAGACAGGGAGAGAGAGGGAGGAGAGAAAGAGAAAGAGAGGAGGAGAGAGTGAGAGTGAGAGATGGAGAGAGTGGAGATGCTTCCGTCACATCACTCCAGAGATGTGTACAAGTTGAACAGTCCTTTCTTTTTGCCAGAGTTATGGCCAAATGACCCTGGACCGCCTGTTTTGGCATGCGAGCTCTTCTATCAGGGAGCGTGTGAACCCCGGCAGGGCCGCTCTGTCAACACACCACAGAGCAGCCGCACTAGCCACACCCCCTTCTCAGAGCTCCGCCCCCAGCTCCACCCAACTCACCTTTATAGTCATAATTGAGGTTCAGGTAGTTGTTTTCTCGGATGCTCGGGGAGAACGGCGGACTGTGATGGGGGGGAGAGAGAGAGAGAGAGAGAGAGAGAGAGAGAGAGAGAGAGAGAGAGAGAGAGAGAGAGAGAGAGAGAGAGAGAGAGAGAAATTAAACCAGCGATGGGCACTTCCTGTCTGTGAAGAACATGCGGCTGGCGGGCTTGGGCCCTAAAACATGCACTCTGACCCTTATCAGCTCTGACAGCCTGAGGAGTCAGCTGACCACCTGTGGGCAAGCTCTGGCCTAGGGGAGCAAGCCTGTGATGGCGCCCCCACTGGACGCCTGGGGAGCTGCAGCACTGGTGACGGCTGTGCTGAGGTTTAAACACAGCTGTGCTTATAAATTACCTGCCATGCGTGTGGATGTGGAGACATAGCTCTCTGATAAATGCTATAGCCAGAGTCAGGCCTGCAACACCATTTACGAATGGGTTAGATCCAAAGGATTAAAGAACTTGTGTAATTTAGTTATAGTTCACATCTTTTAACAGCAGCTAAAAGACCTGGAAACAAAATTCTCCATTCATGCACTTTGAGTTTGTTAGGAAAATCCTTCTGGTCATCCAAACCCCATTAGGTGGTCAGCATGAGGGAGGCTGGTCTCAGGTGAGCAGTGCTGGCAGCTGCCAGACTGAAGTAAACAATGACTCATCCATAAGGCGGAGAAGCAAACGCACGCTAGGTAGCACATACACACGTGAGCAAAGTTTCGCACGTCCTTTCTCTTTTAATCGGAGCCTGATCTGAGGTTAGCTTGCTCCGTTCAAATCGTGACCTACAGCCGTGTCTGGACAGAGGTCAAACTGGATCGAGGTCAGACTGGACAGAGGTCAGAGCTGCCTCCAGCACTGCCAGTCCCAGCGCCAGTGACGTCAGCCGTGCACCACCAGATCCCGGACAGAGGGAAGAGGTTCCGTGAGCTGGTTTCCTGACATTGTTCCGAAAGCCAGAGGCCAGATAAGGCTTGTGCAGGTAGCACTGTTGCGCTCTCTGTCTCTCTCTCTCTCTCTCTCTCTCTCTTACACTCTCTGATTTCTAACCTTTATGTTCATTTAATTTACTATATGTTCGCCCATACGTATCAAACACTCCAGTGGTATTTCATATGAAGATTAAATTAATTATTACAACATAATTCCCTCTGCTCTCTCCCTGATAACACTGGAATTCAGGCATCCAGATAAGGCCTGCTGTTGCTACGGCAATGCCAAGGGACATCCTGGTTGGCCTCCGCAGTGATTTGATTCTGTCAGCAGGGAGCCAATGCTGGTGGCATTACTACATGACTGCACTAATGTGCTGAATACACACACACACACACACACACACACACACACACACACACACACACACACACACACACACACACACACACACACACACACACACACACACACACACACACACACACACACACACACACACACACACACACACACACACACACACACGACAGCAAAGCCAGGCGGGTGTTAGCAGGCTCTGCGCTGTTCTGGAATGTTCTGCTCACCTGTCCATAGTTTGCTCCAGTGACTGACAGCTATTCGAGAGGGAACCATCGGCACTTCCAAAAGGCTCCATGATCTGCCCAACACAGCACAGTGAAATCACGCCTTCATTACGGTTTCTAAAGCTTCTCATCTTTAAAACAGGTCCCATTTTTAAAATATTGTTTTAGATTACTGTTTTGAGGTCCAAAAATCTTAAGTGCAATTGCGGAACGCGGTTCTTACGCTGGGGTCCAGCATCTCCGGGATGAACTCTCCCTCACTGTGGATGCTGGTGTATGAACCCTGCCGAGCAATCTGCTGCTGTTCCTCCGGTACACTGCCAGGAGGGGGCGAGCTCCGGCCCATGTGCAGAGAGCCTACAGGGAGAGAAGAGGGACATTCCTGTTACTCATTCAAGCGCAGGCCAGAGCACTGGGAGAGACATGTTCATTAAGGGTTAAATACCATCAGTGATAGGAAAAATTATATATAAGACTCTGAAGTAGTTTCACCTTTCACCCCAATTACCAGGACAAACACGGTCTCTCTCTCTCTCTCTGACGTAATGAGATAGAACCGATGTCCTTTACATTCAGCCAGTGTAAATTCACCTCTTGTTCTCTCTCCTTTTTCCTCCCTCCCCCTCCTTCTCTCCCTCCCTCCCTCTCTCTCTCTCTCTCTCTGATTGAGCTCACTTTCTTACATGTCGAGCAGCTGCTTTACCAGACTGTCTCTCTGCGCCTACTTCTCTGCCTGTCTCTTTCATGGTGAATGTCAGATATGCCTTTATCTCCGTCTCTGCTGTAATGGTGCTTTCTGCCTGAGATAGTCTGTGTGGAGATGGCAGACAAGTTCATTTCATCTCTTTCTCTAGCACATGGCAACGGCGCACGGTCCAACAAGTCTGTACGCATTCCTGCTGTTTCCATCACCCCATAGCCACCCAGAGGACCACAGAAACACCACCAAAGCTGTGGACCTTAGAGCACTGTGGGACTGTGGGCTAAAACCATTTCGCTGTTCTAATAATAAAGTCCTATGGAGGACAAACACGAAGAAATAGGACATTTGTTAGTGTGTGTTTATGCATTTCTGTGGTAACACTCATAAAGGAAGCAGGGGTCAAATCTCTATACATATTTCTGCTAAGCTGTACACGAGGGAGACCCTCCTGTCTGAGGTGAGATTAGCAGTGAAGGCAGGCCATCTGACAGACGCCCCGGCCCATCATTGTACCCCGTCTACAGGGGCCCGAGTAGGACAGCAAACCAATCAACAAACCATCTCAGATGGCAGCACAGTTTGACCTTACTGTGTCCTGAGCAGATTAAATCAGTAAGATATTACTGCGTCTCCAAGGGATGTCACGTGCTGCCTTGCTCGAACTGCTGTCACACAGGTTAAAAAGCCTGTGTGTGTGTGTGTGTGTGTGTGTGTGTGTGTGTGTGTGTGTGTGTGTGTGAGAGAGAGAGAGAGAGTGTTACCTGTGGAGTGCTTGCGCACACGCTCTGAGCCTTTGAGCAGAGAACCCTTCAGATCTCCTAAAGACCTGGATGACTTCATCTCACTCTGTTTGTCCCTGCTGTTCACCTGCAAAAACTATAGAACAAAAGCATGTTAAAGAGAATATCAGAGAGAGATTTTTTATATAAAATTTTTGTATATTTTTTTCAAACGTTTATACATATGTTAATGTACAGTACAGGCCAAAAGTTTGAACACACCTTCTCGTTCAATGTGTTTACTTTTTTTCCATGACTATTTACATTGTAGATTCTCACTGAAGGCATCAAAACTATGAATGAACACGTAGAGTTATGTACTTAACAATAAAATAACTGAAAACATTAAAACAAAAATAGCCACCCTTTGCTCTGATTATTGCTTTGCACATTCTTGGCATTCTCTGAATGAGCTTCCACTAATTAACCCTGATAAGGCAAACATGAAAACCATTTCAGGTGACGACCTATTGAAGCTCATTGAGAGAATTCCAAGAGTGTGCAAAGCAATAATCAGAGCAAAGGGTGGCCATTTTGAAGAAACTAGAAAATGAAACATGTTTTCAGTTATTCAGTTTTTGTTAAGTACATAACTCCATATGTGGCCAATAAAACGGATTCTGATGTATTCATTCATCATTTTGATGCCTTCAGTGAATCTACAATGAAAATAAAGAAATTGAATGAGAAGGTGTGTCCAAACTTTGGCCTGTACTGTATATCTTTTTATCTATACTACATTTTTGTGGTAGGTTGTGAAGGTCTTGTTGTTGAGTTAGTGGTTGGGTGTGGTGGTGCTGTGACATAGTGATGTACTCACAAGGGTGTTTGCGGGGGTTTTCAGCAAGACCCTCAGCAAGCTGTTTGGTCCTGAGCTGGAACCTAGACACAGGACGGCTCGATCCAGGTCCTCCTGACACTTCAGAGCTACCAAAGTCTACACACACACACACACACACACACAAAAGAACTTCAAACAAACCACAAAATGTTTATATACCACCATTGACAGAAGCCAAAGAGAAGAGTATGTCCATGCTGTCACTCAGCACCCAGGGCTCCTCTTCACCTATGGCTGGGTGGAGACTCTCTACCTCTTTGTCTGTGTAGTACAAGTCCATCTGTTGGCCAAAGGCCTCCATCACTTTCTGCACAAGCTCTCTGAACTTCAGCGGCCTCTGGAAGAGAATGATCCTGAAAGACGAGAGAATGCGTCTTCACAAACAGAACACACACACACTCAAAGGCACGTCTAACGTGCCATCTGTAATCCACCACCAATGATTCTAAATGTAAAGGAGTCAGAAAGCTAATCTCAGAACTGCATACAGGAAACATGCAGAAGCAGAAATCGAGAGAGATGGATTCTCCACTGATCACATTACAGTCTCTACAAGCCCAACTCCACCACAGCTGAAAGCTCAACCTCATAAGGGTGGACTCCTTACCACACATAAAACAATAAAACAATATGAAGAGGGAATCAGTGCCCAATGACCCCAAACCCCCCTCCACCCCCACCCTCCTCTCCTCCACCCAACCCCGATGGCAGCGACATTCAGGTATGTTTTGAGTTTGACTCCGAAGGCAGATGAGCAGAAGTGTTCATCTAATGTGAGCAGGCCACCATAGCAAGAGCTGGTATTCATACAGGCCAGATGTTTGGGGATTTGACTGAAACTATGTAGTACTTGGATATATGTGGATATATGTGTAAATGTGTGTGTGTGTGTGTGTTTCATCAAGAAGAGGCTTCACATCAGTGCCACACTACCTATACATTGTAAAGTTCTTCTAAAGGAACCCCCAACACACACTGCAGCGTTTGACAAAACGTAGCTGGCAATTAGTCACTGTTTACTGATCTCGTGCCATGCCCCGCCTCTCGCTACATTAGAATGAGCGCCTATCTTAATGACTGCTGATTCCTGCTGATTGGTGGTGGGAGGTTGGGGAATGCTGGGAAAGTGGTATTCGGCGTAACTAAACAAGACGGCAGCAGAAGTTTCCTTTTGAATGTTGTTCAGAGTCCAGAGACAGCGGTCTCCTCATTTCAGGCAAAGATCCCCACTGATCTCGGGTCAGTGCGAGTAGGCCTAACTGGGAGAGCACTGGCTGGAGTTTCCGGCAGCCGATGGGAGAGATATGGGCGGACGTGGTGCTTGGGGAGGGGGGTGGTGTTCAGGGAATGAGACGGTTTTCGATGTAGTCCGCTCAGTGGCTGCTGTGAGGGGTGGAGCACTCCTCCCTCAGGCATGGACCTCCACGACTCCCCAGCTAGGGGGCACAGCCAGGTGACACTCAGCACAGCCAGGTGACAGGAACCACGCTATGGGGTCATCAAGAGCTCACAACACAGGAGCGAACTTAACATACCAGTGTCGGATGTGTTGGGGAGGTTCCTAATCATGCAGGTTCTGGAACTCAGCATTCTGAGCAATTCTGGATAATATACACTATATTACTATAAAATTTTCAAAATTGTTAACTGAAATGTTACAATGCACACACAACGTAGCCAGTGTTTCGGTCACAGTTAGATCAGTGCATTAGTGAAGTACACGATACACAGTCAGCCCCTCTAAATGCATCTTTACGGTGTGCCTACTGAATACATACTTATAATATACGGGAAATGCATAATAGCACATTGCAGATGCAATATTTCAATATTAGATCGTGTCCTCTAAGAGCATTTCCACATTGTTACATCTACTGCAGTGCATATATTTGTCTCCAAGTGATCTATGAGATCTTGGGGGCCGAGCCGCATCAGCAAAGGAGATTATCCAGCTTCCTCTAAAAGCCCGCTAAGCCAGTCCAGAAGAGACGGAGAACACCGAGCACACAAAGCGCCCGGGCTTGTCTTAGGAGGCCAATTAGCAGCACTTCAAGTCTGCGTGTGCCGTCATCTCTTCTGCGCGGAGTGAGACGGGTCGAGATTCTGCGGAGAAGATGCTCGTCCCTCGGCAGCACTGCCGAGACCTTCCCAACTGCAGCGAGGCATTTTCCCAGAATGCACTGGGGCCCTGATGAGAAGACTCGACTTTTGGGGGATGGTAGGTTCTGCCTTATCTTACTCCTCTCCCCAAGTCCCTGCTCCCAGTAGATGTCTGAGTCCCGTGATGTCTATGGTGTGTCTGCAGTGTTCTTTGACATGGGCTCTGGAGGTCAGACCCAAGGGTGTGATTTCTCTTTACTGCTGCCTGTAGCCATGGTTCTGGCCACTGGTTTAGTTTGGGTGACACAGCACAAGCCATTTGTGTACAACTCTGGAACTGAGAATTAACATGGGCTCAACTCAAAATACTGGGTTCACTCTCTGTGTCTCCACATCCATCTCTCTCCCCGAGTCTCAGCTAAACACACACCACAGCTAAATGGCACAGTGATCTAGCATTGCTCTATTTTTTACCCTTCTGGACTGTCATGTTTTACAATTTTTTACTCTCCACCTGTCTGGCAAATCCAGCCACAGAGGCCTGGGAGAATCTTGGCAGGAATAGCAGGAATAATGGGAATAACTGGAATAACAGGGAATATTGGGAATAACAGGGAATGACTGGAATAACAGGGAAACAACTGAGAATAACCGGGAATAATGAGAATAACAGGGAGTAACAGGAATAATGGGAATAACTGAGAATAACTGGGAATAATGGCTCACCGTTTCTCCCTCTCATGCTCCAGCTTGACTCGGAGGTCCTGTTCAAGGAACAAAAACAGGAGACTGTGATGAGAAACAGAAAATCCCATCTTAACATTTACTGAGCTCCCCCAAGAGTATGAACGAAGAGGGTGAACGCAAAGTTTAGCATTTCTAAAGGAAACCACAGCTTTGGATATTTATACTTTTATTTGTATAGAGAAATGAAATGAAAGATGCAGTTTCATGTTCCACTTTAGTTGCCTAAAGCATCTCCATAAATACACACACATATACTGCAGACTATGGTGGAACTTCCAGGACCACATATAGTGCCACGACACATTACTGAGGGCACTGTTGCATCACACCATATTTGAGTATTTGAGTGAGTAAAGTGAAGGAGTGTGAGGCCAACCTCTGCCGTGATGCTCAAATACAGTCCTGGTGACCTTCCAACCCTAACACAACACATCTGATTCAGCAGCGTCTTTTAGATTGGGGTTGGAATAATATTTATCAGGGCGGTAGATCAGTGTGTGTGTGTGTGTGTGTGTGTGTGTGTGTGTGTGTGTGTTTCAGTAAGTGGCCTCTGATCTCTAGTGGGGACTGAAGGGTTTCAGGGTGTAAAGGTTCCTGCATAAACAGATGTGCTGCAAAGCGGGTTGCCAGATCCCCTCATAAACAGAGAAGGAAGAGAATAAAAAAATAACTTATTCTCAATGATGAGTGCATGTGTGTGTGTGTGTGTGTGTGTGTGTGTGTGTGTGTGTGTGTGCGCGTGCATGTGTTTGTGTGTGTGTGTCTGTGTGTGTACGTCTCATGCTGTTCACATTTTCAACATTTGCGCACATGCTGTGTAGTAACTGTAAAGTCTACTCCCATGACAGCTGTTAAGAGACGTTTGCTAATGGCCCCTCCATGGGGCAGGACCTGTGATGCCTTTGCGTTACCATGGAAATGCTTGGCTGTTCAGCCTGAGTTTCAGCATTTCCATGTTTGTTATACTTGGTCCTAAAGTGTCATTTCAAAACCAAAAGTGTGAATGCCTGTGTTTTTGTGTGTGTGTGTGTGTGTTTGTGTGTCATTGCACGCAAGCAATTTATCTTTTGCTCAGACTTGTGTCCTGTGTGGAGTGAAAGCCCTGCAGGGAAAATAACAGTGATGAAAGGGTGTGTGTAGAACAAGCGCACACACACACACACGCGCGCACTCACACACACGCATGCACTCACACACACACACGCATGCACTCACACACACACACACACACACACACACGCATGCATGCACTCACACACACACACGCATGCATGCACTCACACACACACACGCATGCATGCACTCACACACACACACACACACGCATGCATGCACTCACACACACACACACACACACAGAGACACAGAGACACAGAGACACAGAGACACAGAGACACAGAGACACACACACACACGTCAGGTCAGGAATAAGGATGGGATGTAAACGCCGTCAACAGCCCCTTACTCAGCTGTGACCTGTTTAAACCCACATCCAGCACTACCCTCCAGCTGTAGGTCTATCTCAGGACAACTGAAACGTGTACGCAATTGGTCAGGAAAAGTACTAGACATTCACCACCAGATAGAGACTTGATGTTGGACTATGTTACCATCTCTTGTCATATGCTGTCCGAGCTAGGCACCCACCCTAAGTAACAATGGGAGTTTTGAATGTACATGACCTCACATAGCTTATGGCTGAGGTGAGAGGTGACTTGTGGGTAATGTAATGTTCAAGCATAATTACCTGTCTGTAGCTGGGGGCCCTGCTCTTGGGCTTGTGGATGTTGTTGCTGCCGAGCTGGTAGCAGCGCAGAGCTGCAAGGTCCTTCATGATGGAGTTGAGAGCCTCCTCGTCATCTGGAAGACAAGGCACCCGCTGAAGGACACCTGGACAACATGCTCCAATATACAATAACTGACACAGTAACTGACACAGCTGCAGATCTGTGGTACACTCAGAAGATGGGTACACTGCGGTCATAAAGGGATGGACATGGTCAGCAACAATACTCAGGTAGGCTGTGATGTTGATACGATGCTTAATTGGTACTAATGGGCCCAAAGTGTGCAAGGAAAATATCCCCCACACAATTGCAGCACCACTACTAGCTTTCGTAAAAGGCATGCTTTCATATTGTTGACGCCAAATTCTGACCCTACCATCCGAATATGGAACCAGCACCCCATTTGTGTCCCCCCCACCTAGGAAATCAAAATTACGTCCATGACCTCAAGGTTTGATGTGTTGTGTGTTGTGTGTTCAGAGATGCTCTTCTGCATGCCTCGGTTGTAACGAATGGTTATTTGAGTTACTGTTGTTCTATCAGTAACTCAGTACTGTTGTTCTCAAACCCGTCTGGCCATTCTCCTCTGATCTCGGTCATCAACAAGGCATTTGTGCCCACAGGACTGCCAATCACTGGATATATTCTCTTTTTCGGACCACACTCTAAACCCTAGAGATCCCAGTAGATCAGCAGTTTCTGAAATACTCAGACCAGCCTATCTGGCACCAACAGCCATGCCGTCTTCGCCATGACCACATGCCTAAATGCAATCCATGTGCCATGTGATTGGCTGACTTGACATTTGCATTAATGAGCAGTTGGACAGGTGTACCTAATAAAGTGGCCGGTGAGTGTATATAGGTCAAACGTCCAAGATGTGAACACACAGCGACAGTTCATTCTGACCTGTGTGGTATAAACAAAACATGTCAGGGCATATTGGAATGTGCATGGGGAGAACCTGGAACAATAATGGGAGGATAATCCCAAACACTTAGGTGTTCCTCAGGCCAAGTGAAGAAGTGGCCGATATGTAGAAATCCTACCGATGGCTTAAAAAGGTTGGATTAAAGACACCACTGACACACTAATCATGGCAGCACGGGAACAAGCTCTGACCACAAGATCAATCGCCTCTGGGATCTGCCACACCAGACAGGACCCCAGACGCAGGCTCTGCAAACATGACCCTGAGACGATCCGGCACGCAACAGTGGGAATTGCAAGATGCTAGCGGGCAGAGCGTAGATGGATCTCCATAACCAAGAGGCTGGCAGAGTACACAAACATCTGTACACAGTATGGACTGGAAATGCATCCCAGGAGGTGGTGGAGAATGGTCAAGCTAGGATGCCCTACAGGACCCATAAGGCCTCTGGTATATATGAGCAGCATCTAATTCTACTGACATTTTCCTTTTGGCCACCTTCGACATTTGACCTGGAAGCAATCTGGACAGCAGCATGGCCCCGCAGAGTAACAACAGTGCTAGCATGAGGGTGTGTGTGTGTGTGTGTGTGTGCAACAAACACTGTCTAACCATAAAGCTGAAGGGAGAGATGTGGATAGCAGTAAAGCACTGAGATGTTCCTGTTGCTGTGAACTTCAAAGGCCACACAGGGAACTGCCTGGGAGACACTAGGAGACACTGGGAGACACTAGGAGACACTAGGAGAGTGGTTTCGTGTTCACCAGAAAAGCAAAGCTTTTAACTTTGAAATTCTGTTTAAGGGTCGGAAAAGTCTGTCAGGATTCAAAGTACTTTTCTGGACCAAGGACAGGTTTCTGGACCAAAGAGGGGTTTCTTCCCCAGGACAAATAAATAAATAAACAAACAGAACTGGCAACCTGAGAAACATTCACATATTAGCTGCCACCTCGTTAGCTTTCATCCAGCAAATGGGGTGAAATCATGCAAATGACTGCCTCATATTAGCATATCAAGAGGCTCTAATGGAGGCAATTAGATGTGTCTAGTAATTACAGTGTGGGTGCGAGGTCATTGAGCTCTGCTGTCATAACGAGCAGCGGCCACGTACACAAGAACTGCTGCGTTCCAGACCGGACTTTAACCAGCACTCTTCTTCAGTCAGACACGGAGGGGTTGTTTTCCTCCAGATGTGGTAAGTAGTGTCTCATGTGAACTATATCCTGCAGCATGTCTAGTGCAGAGTTACAGCAGTAGCCAGTCAGAAATGACTTTCCATCAGTTTCCAAGGACCACATGGTGAGGTCTCCTATTGACACACACACACACACACATACATACATACATACATACACGTGCATACAAACACGCACACGTGTACACGTACACACACACACGTGTAAGTCCACACCAACGGCTCACTCTTCCTCAGACTAGATTGCTTTGCTGCAGTAGCTCCAGTCCCCCTTATATGAGCCTTATATGAGACATTACACACACCACATTGCACAAAAGGACTTTTGAAATGGATCCTTTTCACTGCTGGCCAGAAAGAGCAGGGTTTAGTATAATTGAAGTAGGGGTACCATGATGTAGACGGTGCTCTCTCCACCAGCTCATCAGACACGGTCCCACTGACGGTGTCCTACTCTCAAAACATGGGACAGCCCATTACAGTAATAACCCCCAAACATGGGGTAGGCTGCTACTGTACTAACCCCCAACACATGAGGTAGGCCTAAAGCTCTCCTCAGGCCTGGAATCAAGAGATCCGGTCTCGGACCTTGAGCTTAGATGGGCCCAAGCGGACGGGGGATTTCAGAGAGGGTGCAGATAGTATGTGGGGTGTGTGGGGTGATCTCTGATCCTGCTCGGAGAGCACAGCCTGTTCTAGTTGGTCCACTCTAGCACATACAGAGCTCTGCCTGCATACAGCAAGTAGAGTCACAGGTATATTTACACACACAGACATGCAGCTGTTACACTGACACTGCAATGGCAACAGGTTACAGGCAAGAAATTCTAAAATAATCAAAATACAACTACTTCCATCATGTCAGACCAGCTCCTTCTCAACATTCACCGTTCAATTAAATGGGGCATATATATAAATTAGGGATGTCCCGATCCAGCTTTTTGAACTTCCGATCCGATACCGATATTTATTTGCACTTCCGATCCGATACCGATATCGGCCGATACCGATACCGGCCTATCCGAGCATGTATTAAAGTTTAAAGTTATTTAGCCAACTTACTTTGTTGTCAAACTCATGTTGAAAAGCGTTTTACTCTTGATAACAAGTAGCCAGCTGAATTAGGTGTGTTTGAATAATACACAATGGTTGGTAAGGAGAAACTGACCTGTTTATTTAGCAATTAATAAACTCAAAATAGACAAAATATTAAATAACAAACAGAAATAGCATCAGTAAACCAAGGATTAAAAAGCCACAAGTGCAAATAATATTGTAAATTATATTTAAAAAAAAAAACACACAACCTGAGTGGAAAATAGTCTATTATTAACATTAACATTAACATCCATCAGTGCTCTTGAACAAGTGTAAACCAAAGCTTAAAAAAAATCCGTGCACATATCGTAAACTAATTAAAAGCAAAATGCCTTCTACTCCACACTTTGCTGCTCCATCCCCATCTATACACTCCCTTCAATTCAAACGTTTCTGCCAGTGTTAGTTGTGTAGGACCTTTCTTTTTGTCTTCGTTTTCATTAGAAACTCGTCATGTTGTTTATGGTGGTATTTCGCTAAATGCTTGATTAGATTGGTGGTATTAAAAGTTCTTACAGCTTTACCACAACGCTTGACTTTACTGTGGCATATGTTGCACTCTACCTCTTCGTCTTTGTCATCCTTTAAGGTAAAATAATCCCACACAACTGACCGATAACTTCAAATTTACACGGCGGTCCGAGATGCCACGGAGCTAAATTGGGGCAGAAACTACGCTCGTGTGCTGAAGGTGTGCTGGAAAATGCGGACCGGATTTTACTCTCACTAGCAAAAACTGGAATGGATTATCTAAATGGGTGCGCAGGAAAACCGGGATCGGACTTAAAAAAACTGGATCGGGAGTCTGGATCGGCATTTTCTCGTGTCTGCCGATCCGATACCGATACGCATTTTTTGCTAATATCGGCGGCCGATCCGATCCAAATATCGGATCGGGACAACCCTAAATAAATCTCAGATAAAGAAGTGAAACTACGTTCCATGAGCCCCATGCCTGATCCTCAAGCCTCTAGCAAATCCGGCGGTGAGCGAACGTGTCCCACAGACAGGGCAGAGTGACTGACTGCTTGTGTGTGTCTCCTCAAGCCAGAACTGGTTTCTTCAGCAAGGCATTACATCATCGCCCTGAGTTCAGCTACACAAACCAACACCCTCCACAACTTCGATATGAAGATCCGTATCTCGTTATGGTCTGCTGTGACCTGCTATGAGGAAATGGAATGACTATATGTCTCAGACCTCAGTTTTTTATTTGAGTATTTTATTTGAGTCTCAGTTTTGTCAGAAATACTAGGATTAATATAAGAATACATGAAGATAAAATTGCAAACAACTATGAACAGAATAATCCCAGATTAAGGTTTATATTGGAGTCAAAGCTTGATCATAGATCCTACTGGGCTTGAGTACTGGGATTACCCGAGAGAGTTCAGCAGGACAAACGCTGAGCAAGTTAAACAGGGTTTCCTCATCATTCATGGATGCTACCTTCCTTATGTAAGCAGAACCCAACTAAACATAGCTCTGCTGAGGATGGTCCACATAGCTGACATCATTATTATGCTGCATGAAGGGATACACACACACACACACACACCTCTGCCTTTCCTTTCAGCTGCAGTGTGGACTGGTGGTTATACGATGAGAACTAGCGAGAACAGATCCTCGAAGTGAGTACAGCAGCGTTATACGGACCACCGCTGTAAACACGCCACGTAGAGCCACAGCGGTGCACCCTCAGCGTGGCATCGTTAACATCACGGCTGAAACCAGCATTTTGTCGCGCGGCCCGCATTTGATTCTTCAGAACCCCCACAGCACACTCGGTGGAGTTGACGTTCAGAAGGCTGGTTAAAAAAAACTAAGTGATTTGTTACTGTGATGCCAGCACTGCAGAGAAACAGTCCAACTGGGAAGTGCAAAAAGGGGGTTAAGGGTGGAGGGTCAAGGGTCAAGTCAATGGCAGGGTGCCGAGCTGACACAGCTCGTCACACCACACTGAGCATGATGTAATGGAAAGACTGCAGAAGGGTGGAGAGGCAATGGGAATTCACACACAGGTGACAACGGAATGTCATCGGCCCGCCCAATCACACGAGGGCACGGGGCACGAGACTTCACCTCAGTAGAGTAACGATGCAACAATCGTGTGAATAATTACATGTTGACTTTCCCGCAACACAGAGGTAGTACAGAACAAATACAGTGATTCATTTTCGAAGTCCGTCTTGCACGAGTTTCCATTGGGACAAGAAGACAAGAGACACTTCAGAACACATCAACAGACGTGGAAAGTGACACAGTTCATTCATGCATTCTCTGAACTCACTCCACCACCCCATCTCTCTCTCTCTCTCGCTCTTTCTCTATCTCTCTCTCTCTCATCTCTCTCATCTCTCTCTCTGTTTGTCATCTCTCTCTGTCTGTCTCTCTCCCTCTTTCCTTCCTTCTCTTTCTTCTTCTGTCTGATTTACTCCCAGTGTAAACCAACATGTGTGGATGCATGTGAATAGACAGAATTAATTATGCAGTATATTCAGTATACCAGTAGCGAACCGTGACCTTTAAACCTGGGCCCGCTACCCCCCCCCCCCTCCCCCCCGAAATTTTTTTTTTCCTTTCTTAATAAACTAAATAAAGAAAAACTGAGACGACAGTACAGCTTTAAAAACGCAATAAACAATAATATCTGTACTAGATAACATCTTAAGCAAAATAAGTTTCCAAACAAAATAAGGTTCACAGCTCCGTGGTTCTCGGAAGCGGAATATGTAAACAACGCGCACGAGGACGTCAAAGGGATGAATCGAAACTAGCTAGCGATGGTGCTAACGACAGCTAGCGTCGCCACAGCGGGCGGAAATTATCATACAGTTAAGCCCGCCCACTAAGAGAGAAGATATGATTGGTCAATTTTGCTGTCATTTGAAACTGGTATTGCGCTGAATTATAACTGCCAGGCCCTCTGTAAACGAACAGCGGGCATCACAGTCCTGATAGGGGGAGACACAGGCTCACAGGCTTCCACTCAACCCCTCACCTTCCAACACAGATTGAATAGACACGGGTGAATATTTTATTTGCTTATATTTTTGTAATTGTTTAGATGTCGAATGTCAAACTGTAAGTAGATAAAATAAAATTGGATAATTATATATATAATGCTTTAAGAATATTTTAGGCCCTCTGAGAGGGCGTAGAGGGCCCTGACGGTTCCCCACTGCAGTATACACACACACACAGACAGTAAACACCACATGAGTATAACCGCCAGGCGTAAGAGGGGCATCTAAAAGACACCAGAGAGAAAACAATAATAGCTGAACCTGATCTACATCTGCATCAGCTCTGGAACAACCAAGAACCAGTGAGATTAGGGGGCATGAAGTTCCTTCTCCAGCCACAGTTCATCAGCGACTCCAGCGTGAGCAGGGTGAGCTGATGTCCGCGCCTCCGGGCCATCGAAGGCTGTGTTTTCAGATTAAGCAGAACCTATCTGTGTGAATAGCTCTGTAAGCCAAAGAGCACTGCCAGGAAGTTTGCATGTGCTTTCTCTGGATTGCATCATCTAGCTTAGTGTGTGTGTGTGTGTGTGTGTGTCTTGGCCTGCAAGAGCGTGTTGGACGAACTGAATACAGACGGGGCAGGGGATTTCCCCAGCTCTACATCTCTCATCATCACAAAGGCATTCAGCAAAATTAGCAAAGAAAATCCCATGAACCTACAATACTAAGATTCAAGTACCTGCACGTCGTCTCTCTCTCTCTCTTTCTCTCTCTCTCTCGCGCGCACACACACAGACACACACACGCTGACACACGCACACACACGCTGACACACACACACGCACACACGCTGACATACACACACACACGCTGACATATACACACACACGCTGACATACACACACACACGCTGACATACACACACACACACACACACACACACACACACACACACACACACACGCACACGCACGCAGCCGCTCACTTTTCTCTCTTGCCCTCCCCTTTCTTCTCTAATAAACACTCAGCAGACAGTCCAAAGCTGTGTGTTAATGTTTAACAGGAGAGTTATACTGATGACGTAAGCACCTAGGCGTGTCTGGGTTTGCTTCACCCAAAATCTCCACCTTATGCCTGGCAACTGCATACTGCATTCCACCACAGCCAGTTCCTGGTTACATGTGTAATGCCGGCACACAGACACTCCACGGCTCCAAACACTGAAGCTTGGAACACCTCGTAACTGTAGTGTCTGACATGTCAGTAATTTTATTCCACAATAACCTGAAGGGGGGGGGGGGGGGGGGGGGGGGGGGGGGGGCGCAGTTACCTTGCGCATTCCTGTGTTGTCCGGGCCCATTTTGGAATCTGTAATCTGCAAAACAGAGAACAAGACTCAAGCTCACAGAATGAAAGTCCAGAATGAAAAGAACAGAGTGGTAGAGGTACCATAAAAACACAAATTTACCACCAACACACAAAACGTCTTAAAATAAAACATTAGCGGCTATTTGACTGTGGGGTTTGTGGCCAATACTAATACTGTTTGCGTTCGACCCAAGCGGATGACGGACCGTCTGCTGGGCTGCTCAGTGCTGAACACTGGCACACGAGGACTGTGTGGCAAAATAACACGTGTCTTTTACAACACAAGTAGCGTACATGCAAACTGCAGTTTTGATACTAGCAAGATTCATGTGAACAAGGATTCAAGCAAAGGCATCATGTGACAACGTAAACACATGAAGGCAAAACCTGAACGTGACGCTGGGCACATATTCAGAGTTTATCACCAGACCTGAAGCATCAAATGGGTTTCTAAGCTTTTCTCTGGATGGTTTATATTCCTGACAGATAAATTAGTGATTTCAAAAGAAAGTCTTTTTCCTCATTAAATTGACTGTAACTTAACCATCATCTAGGGACGGCATACGTTGCAATAAAAAAGAAATAGACAGAACTAATCTGCTTGGAGCTGAACTCATTCTAAAAAGTGTTCTTTGAAAATGCTGAGTTCCCCTTAGGGAACTGTCAACAGGAAACGCATGTGTTGTCAGAAGTCTGTGTGCATATGTGTGTGTGTGTGTGTGTGTGTGTGTGTGTGTGTGTGTGTGTGTGTGTAAGGGCACTCAGAACAAATGAGACAAAGCAACAGAACAAAAAAAAAAAAAAAAAACAGAAAGGCACTCACATAACGCAACACAAAAAAAGATCAAATCTGCCGTCAGACCTACCCATGTTTACTGTCATCATCAGGAGGCGGGCGTGTTAAAGTGGAGCTGAGGGCCCCAGCGGTCTCCCAGCACACAGCCTCTTCAGCCCGGGAGACCCACAGCACCAGCAGCACGGGGGACCCTCACCAGGGAGCCCCAGGGACGCGCGCGGGTGCCGGGCCCCTCCTCTCCCACGCAGTCACACAGCACACCGCCCACCCGTCCTCCTCTGGTGAAGGAAACAAGGAAATGTGTAGGGTTACCATGGCACTGCCGGACCAACGTCTGAATTAAACCGCCGCACGACCGCATGCCTTCGCAAACCGTGGCAAAACTTTCCTGCATTTAATTTTGGCAAAGTTTTCCATTTAAAACATGATTTTAGGCTTTTATCTCAGATGTGAAAATACCACAGCTGTGAGAATCAGCACAAAAATGTAGAAATATTCAGTCGGGCATAAGCAGTGAAATGACACCCATGACATAGAAAAACCGTGAAGCTTTGTGTAAGGACCAGCGAGTACGTTTAAATGAGTGAAATCTGCACGAGTGCAGACTGCAGCTGGCCCACAGGCTTACGTTAATCCTGTCTAATTGCCAGCAGTGAATTTGCCCATGTGGGAGGAAGAGGTCGGTGGTGGCGTGTGCTCGGAGCGAAGGTGCCCTCGCCCTTGAGACGCCGTTAAGAGCCGACACGATGCACGAAAGGAAACGCGGAAGCCAAACATGGAAAACGTGAGACGAGAGGTGAGTGTGGAACTGAGGGACCGTCAGCACCACACCTGCACTGATCCCAGGACTGTCCTTATGCTGATGCTTTAAAGGCGAGAGGAGAAGCGCCTTCCTCTGCACTGATCCCAGGACTGTCCTTATGCTGACATTTTAAAAGGCAAGAGAGAGCCAACCACCTCCCTAACTCCCTAACTCAAACAGCATTCACTGTTTCATTAGCCATGGAAAGAATGTGTGGTACACTTAACAATAGAACAGACTGAAATGGATTAAAAAAACCCTGCCTTTTCTTCTCGTGAGCCTTTATCTCTGTGATTTAATGTGCTAGTACACACACACACACACACACACACAGTATATAGTATAATATAGAAACGCAGAGAATGTACAGAATACAACTCTAGACATTTGTGATGCTTGGTGATTATGTTAAATGACCGGGCTCAGAATGAAGGGGACAGTGTCCGGGAATCAACACGAGTTCCTGAGGATCTGGGAGCTGACGGGCAGCTATTTAGCCTTGGCAGGGATTTCAAAGGCAACTGAAGGGTGTGTGAAGGAGTGTGTGTATGTGTGAGTGTGTGTGTGTACGCGAGTGAGAGAGAGAGAGGACTAGAGAAGCACATATCTAGAGAAGTATACATCTATAACCATAGAGACATATCTTGAGAAGAATTACATCTACAAGCTAGATAAATATCCATCTTGAGACATTTTTCATCTAGAATCTAGAGAAATAGATTACATCAATTACATCTAGAGAAGTAATTATCTCATAAATATCTAGCTAGTGCATATTTGCCTAGACTTAGTATATGGTAAAAAAAGCATCTAGAAAAAAAACATCCTCCAGCCACTCCAGATAAAGAACTGAAACAGCATAACTACAAACACTACCAGAAATATTAACCATGATATTAACCATGACATATATTCATGTTTAGAAATAAACTGTGCTAGACAATGTGAAACTACTTGATGTCAGAATGTAATATGCAAAACCAACGTTTATTTGCTATGATTCAAAATGCCACTGATGGCCAGTTTAGAACCTTATTTGGGTATATTATTCAATCAAAGGCCTGCATGGTCTGTGAGTTCATCCAGAAGCAGTCAGCGTAGAAAGCAGTCAGCTCTCAACAGAGAAACAAAGGTTCTTTTGTGAGTTTCCAGAGAAGAAGCCAAGCAGTTTGCTCTCTTTTCTCAGCACATACTACTGAACCTCAGAAACGTTTGGTGGTGGAGAACATCCCCCAGCAGAAGAACGCACACAATACAGCCCCAGAGCGACAGTCAGGCCAGAGATGGGAGAAGATGTCACTGTGAATGCCTCTACTGAAGGCTATACGCGCATGTATGCGCGCACACACACACACACACACACACACACACACACACACACAAACACACACACAAACACACACACCCAATAACCTTGTGCTGGCCATTAGCACATTCAAAAGAGACAGGTGGCCCTCCAAGCCTGGTGACACGCATCTCCCAGAAGCCCTTGTGCCCTTGATGCCGCCGGCACCAGGCACCTGCCCCGCGGCCCATCTGCTCCGACCGTCCGACAGGTGAGCGAGACCCCAGCGGCCAGCCGCACTTTATCTAGTGACTGTGGGCAAACTATTTTACTGTTCCGCTTTTCATCGTGCAACTCCGTTACAGATTACATGAAGAAACAATGCCACAGGCCCCGAGGCAAAGTGTGACGAAAAAACACTCGGAAAAATAAACACCTCCAAAAATGAGGTCAGCACGTGAACTTCCCCCTCCAGCACAGCATCTGGGTAACCGCATGCCGAATTCCAGTGCCTTCCCTCCACTCTGGGCTGGAAGTCGTAGGAGTCCGCGTGTCCCCGTTCCGGTGACTCATGTTAGACGTGCCCCGACACGATGGTACAGTTAAGAACGCTGTGCCGATACACAGGGGCTAAAGAATGAGGGAGTGTACCTCCCAGTCTGGCCACGTCCCAGGACATGTACCTAGACCCTACGCCAGCGCTCACACCAGGACCCTGAACAGAAGTCTCCAGAGGCGGAGCGTCACGGAAGCAGACGCACACTTGACCGCCGAACGACACCTCAGCACACCTGCGACACTCCGGCCCAAACACGTCCAAACCACTTCCTTTCCTCTGGTTAAGGTCACCAAATGTGTTGGTTGAAATCTACGGTTTCAAACTGCCATAGCTCCAGTCATGGGCTCAGTCACCAACCCAAAAAAAAAAAGAGAAACAAAACAAAACAATAGAAAGAAAGCCTGCGACCTAGAGAGGCTGTGCGGCGGACATCACCACGGTGATGTGGTTCCTGAGGTAAACTCAGTTTGTCAGTGGCTGACACAAACGGCTGCCTTCTATTGTTTGCAACTGCGAGTGACTCATGAGCTGCAGTGGAGTCCAGGCCTTTCTGGGAAGTGGAAGGAGATCCAACCCCCCCAGCTAGCCACCCCTCCACACCAGCAGGGGCCCCAGGAGAGGGGCCCCGGGACAGGGGTCACAGGAGAGGGGCTCCAGGCTGTACCGGAATGCTGAAAATATCTATATTTGCTTCATTTCCAGAAGCCCAACAAACTAGAGGGTGAGAGTCCCAGAGATTCAGGTCCAAACTAGAGGGTGAGAGTCCCACAGGTTCACTTACAAACTAGAGGGTGAGAGTCCCACAGGTTCACTTACAAACTAGAGGGTGAGAGTCCCAGAGATTCAGGTCCAGCGGAACTGCAACTGGCACCTGTTAAAGGGTTTTCCACAGATCTGAAGAGAATGGAAAATCCATGTGAAACGAGCATGCTTAATTGTGCATCTTTTACAAAACAGCACATCAAAGAAAGAGCGTCGTTCTTCTCTGGGACGGACTCCTGGCCACCACGTTTGGTGCTGATGGTTGGAAATTCTTTTTAGTTTCTCATATGAAAAACAGACAGCGCAGAGGAATGTTCTACCAGTGCAACAGGTAGAGTGAGACAGATGGAGGTAAGACAGGGGTCAAGCACAGACGGTCAAGAAAGGACAGAGGGGGGAAAAAAACATTTATTCTAATACAGGTAACCAAATAACACACAAACACATGCACAAAGGTCTGGTAGACAAGACACATGGGTCTGCTTCAGGTGTTTATTAAACCCTTCTTATTGTGTTCATTAAATCTTATTGTGTTTATTGTGCTCCAAGTGAAAAAATAAAAATGCTACTTAATCCAGTTGAGAAACAGTAACAAATGACAATACTCACTAATCAGGCGTTTAGCAGTTTTCAGACAGCAAGTGCACTTAATCAAAGCCTCCACTCTACCCCTGTACTGCTAATGGAGATTATATATGCTGTTAAAACAGGAAGTGGCATGACGTCATTTCCAAATATACAGCGGAAAATTCAGCTACTTAACACAGGGCCAGAATTTGGTCCTTAAACTGTACAGCAAACAATCTTTTACCACCAAAAACAGACTTAAATACACATCTCTGTTCCCTTCAGAGTTTCTTCTCTTCCTTACTTAAACACTCGCTCAGTCATGAATTCATTAATTAAGGTAGGTCACCGTGTACGTGTTCACTTATGAAAATGTCCATGTAAGGCTTTGGGATAACGAGTTCATCTAAAGTTCATTTAAAGTTCAGGTGCATATAGCCAGAGAGAAGTGATGTCACATGCCAAAGAGTGTTTAAAAAATATCACAGTGGAAACATAAAATACATAAACACAAAAGGCAATACAAATACAACAGGTCAGGATAATCTACAACAGAGCAGGGTGAGAAAGGTAATCTATTATCTATTAAGCTAACCACATGGCTTATTACACATAGCTATATCACCACTGATACGTCACTTAAGTTAGATGCTGCTTAACTTTTATCACAGGACCTGTGTATATAAAAATAAAATAAACTGACACTGATTAAAAACACCATACCTGGGCCCCTGTGCGCACAGACACACACCCCATGGAGGGGCAAAACTGCTTCTACACAGGAGCGCTGAAGAGTTTCAAAAGGGTGCAGCTCACCAAGTTCAATTACCTTTCCAACGACATAGCGAGCTAATCAGTGTTCACCTGCTCCTCTAGGTCTCTCCAGGGTGGTGCACCTCAGGGTAAACAGTCATTAGCAACAAGAAGCTCTCAGAAACCTCCTGCACAACACCGCAGAAGGGCGCAGGTCAGGTGGTAAGAAAAGCACTCGCACAACGAGACTCGTCACAACGTAGAAGACTGAGCTGCAAAGAAAACCTTGTCTACATCCTTTTATCTCTCTAGCGTACATGAGAATGCAAATGAGAATGCAGCGTTGATCAGAGACGCCGGGAAGAACACCGGAGGAATTTAGAATGGGCCGCAAACCCTCATGTCAAAATACTTCAAAGCTGGTTCAACAAAAGCACAAAGCTCATCTCGGTTCAAGCGCTATGGACGTTCGCCTTCAACATTAGGCACGTGCATTCTTTATTTAACTTACTGCATCTCAGGGCTCTGTGAAGCCACTCACTTAAATGTCCTATTATAAGGACATTGTGTCTCTTGAGGTTAAGCAAGGTAGTTCCTTAAGACTTATAGCTAAAAAAAAAAGCTCAGATCTTAACTGGCCTTACAAGTCTGTTCCAGGAAACCCATACTGAAATAATTCTCAATGAGTGCTATTTAGCAGTGAAATATCACTCCAAGATGGTTTTTAAAGCCATTTTCAGCTGGTGCTGCTGGGTTGTTTATTAGAGACTATAGTATCTTTTAAATATTTGTGCTGTGGTGGCTTCTGGTCCCATTTCTAATGAGGACTATATACCTGCAGTGCAACAGAGCCAGTGAGACTAACAGACTCTAAACAGAGGATTTCCCCCAGTCTCATTAAAGCCGAGAGCCAACTGTGTCCACAAACCAGGACCAAATTAGATAAGAGACACTTGATTGCAATTTGGGCTCTCATTCCTCAAGTAAACAATTTCATATTCACATGCAATTTGATGCCATTTTCTATCTGTTGATAGCTTAAGAATTTATTCAGTTCCATTCAATTACTCTGGGTAAAGGTTATGAAGTCGTGAGGGTGAGGAAAAGATTTAACTGTTCAAACTCTGCCTATCTCAGCATTATTCCCATTTGTTGAGAGGTCTAAAGGCTGCAGTGCAGGCAAGAGGAGTTCTTCTGGTGCAGGAGACCACAGCCTCTGTGATGTGACCCCAACATTGCTGTGCTTTCCACTGCGATTCAGATAGCAGCACAGCTAGTTTCATCTGAGAGTGGCATACAGAAGGCTTGTACCACTCCCACCCACAGGGGCCGCCAAGGGCTACAGGGGCCCTAGGGCTCAAGAGTTTCGTTTCTCTGCGTACTATAGGAGTACGTGCCTTGCCATCTAAAGCCCTATCCGGACGGGATTAGTTTCTCAGGGGGTCCTGGGGTAATTTTCTCTTTTACGGAGGGTCCTCTGTGATTTTAATCCCGTCCGGAACGAGCATGTCCGTGTTTTTCTCAGACGTCCTCAGAGAAAATTACAGGCGGAATTACCTACTGTTTTTCGCTGTACTCCGTGGTCGTCTGGTAATTTTAGTCCCGTCCGGATCCACATGTCTGAGTTTATACATGCAGACATCACCTCGCGTTTAATAAAACAGCTATATGTCCACTGCCACGCACCGTAGTTACACGTTGGGCGCGCGTTTTCACGGAGATCCACGTAAAGACAGCGGCGAGCAAAAATGGATTTACTGGATTTTTTTATGGATTTATTTTATTTTATTTAACGGATTTATTTAGCTATTTACATTCATTAGCGATTTTTTATAATGTGTTTTCTGTATTGGTTTAACAAAATAGCTTAACTTAAACGGAGATCTTAAATGCTGAACTGAACAGTAGTAAAGTTAAAAGTTAAAAAGGAATCATCAGAGCTGGCAGTGTGACATTATTAAACATGCTATCACGTGACAAGGCGATGTCATGTGACCGAGAAAGCCAAAAACTCACGGGTCCTCCTGTTTTTTCAATTGCTGTCCGGATGCAAGAGTTTTATCACTGAGTACAAGGGTGAAATATTTTTCACAGACGTCCCCCTGAAAAACTAATCCCGTCCGGATAGGGCTTTAGAATGCCTTATATACAGACATCGGAAAGTCTTAAATACAGACAGCGGAAAGTCTTACATGCAGACATCTGAATGTCATGGAATTACTTAAAAAAATATTTCTTGCATGCATTTAGCAGTTAACACACTTTGCATTTTAATTAATCTAAGACAATAACCAAATACAATCACTTTCTTTTTATGCTGCTAGGCCAATATGCTGACAAAGCAAGTTGAAATCTCACAACAGCAGCTGGAACGGTTTAAATCTTTCCGTCATGAGCATAAACATGGACAAACATGGACCTGGTGAAAATTTGGCTCCAGAAACACAAGTCTGCACAATGGCAATGAACTTTGGGGTCTGAGTGTTTTATGGCCCTTCAAATCCAAACGAGACTGGGAAACCCCCGTCTCCCCTTGTGTCTCTGTTCCACAACTGCTCCAAGTTCAGTGGCCTGTTTGGCCATTATGATAGCCGGCTACAAGCTTGCTGTTTTCACTGCCACCCTGTCTGGGGCTGTCCACAGTCCCGTCAACATCACTACAGCCCCCGTGGTCGGAGGTAAAGAGGGCTGCGCCGGGCTCATGCCTGTCTCCTTGTTGCTTACTTGCTACTTTCAGAATGCGAGATAATAGATAATGCAATCAGTGCAATACAGGGCCAAGGTCCAGTGCACTAGCAGACTGTGGGGAAATGGTCTCCTGGAAGTAAGCAGTTTGGGTTGAACATAAACACTGAAGAATGAGCAAGCGCATAGTTAGCAAAGGAACATGAACCTCATTGGCTAGTAGCCAAAAAAGGAAAGTAGAGGCAGAAGAAAACCAAATATCACTTGAACTCCTTCAAAAGGCAGAATTTCTATAGTAAATGACTCACATAAGCTCTCAAAAGATGAGACGTGAGAAAGCTCGTTTCAAAATAAAACAGCCAGAAATAACCCTACATTACAGCTGTCTGAGAACTTTGTGTCTGCTGACTCAATGACTAAGATGGTGCAGGTCAAAGCATCCTCCACTATTGATCAGATCTTTCTCCTCAAAGCTTCCTCCACTACTGATCAGATAATCATCAAAGTTGTCCACTACTGATCAGACATTCTTCTTAAAGCATCCACTACTACTGATCTGACATTTCTTCTTAAAGCATCCACATACTGATCAGATCTTCATCATCAAAGTTTTGTCCACTACTGAACAGATATTTCTCCTCAAAGCACTCCTTTATTTGTGATCAGACCTTCGCCCACAAAGTAAAACTAGCACTGCCTCATAATCAATTGCACTGCAAGTCTAATACGTGAAGGGTTATGACAAGGAGTACAATTTCCCAGCTAGCTGTAATAACAGTTCTCATTACAAAGCAGTTTCTCTCCTCGAAGTTCTGTCTCTACACAACAAACATAACTTGCCTTACGGCCTAGTTTAGTTCATCACTGTGTTCGGGTCGATTTTAAATGAAGCATTTTCTGTTAGTATGCACATATCTAAAGTATGAACGAAATGCGGAGTCCCCCCATATTTGGGAATCATCATATCCTTAATCTCATAAAGGGGGTGGGGATAGTATAATTTCTTGCAAGTCAACGGAGGATTAAATAGCAATATTGGTTTTGCCTTAAAAATAGTATACATCGCATAACTCCAATACGCCAGCTTAGTTGTCTTGCAATGACACTCAAATATGTTGGAGCGTATTAGAATGCGTAACCATCGAGTGCGCACAACGGAGCTATTTGAGTTGGAGGAATTCAGCAGGTCTCTTGTCAACTAGCTACATTTGTCTTCCAGTTACAACTCAACTCACCTTACGTGCGTATTTTCATCCTGGTATATACTCGTTCGAGGAAAAAATAAACAGTGTATGGTCGGGAAAAAAAAAATCTTAAGGCAAAAATTTTAGGAATGGAAAAATCCGATCGCCGCGATCCTCCAAACCGACGCGGCAGCAGATCCGGAAACTACAGTTGAAATGCAGTTGTCAAGATTAAATTAGGAGTACTGACAATTATATCCAGCTTTGGAAATCTGCAATTAATATTTTGTTTCCGCAATGGCAATAATCCAAATAGAAAAGTCCGAGTCCTTTGAAAACTGCGGCTGCAAAACGCACTCTTTGTGAAAGGAAAGTTTTCGCTCCACACTCTTCCTAGCTTTCTGACGTGACGGTCTGTGAGTTCTTCCACCGAGAAGTGAATCTGACGTCAGCAATAACGTGAGCTTCAGGAAACGGTGACGCGCCACCTCAGTCAGGATCTCTGTGGTATGTCGCCCTCCTCTGGGCGTGTGAGTTAAACTTGGCGAAGCAAACCCATATATTTGCGTTTGATATATATATTTTAAATAAAATGACTTTATTGTTGTCTTATTCATGTTGATTATTACATTACATATTCATAAAGACCCTCGTTACTTGCACTTCTGTTAGAAATACCAGCAGCGCAATCGGTCCACACAGAAAGCAACGCAGACGTCTGACAATGTCGGGACTTTTATTTTGAACTCTTAAACGTCGGCTCATAAACGGCAGTTTGGAAGAAGGGAAGTACAGGCCGAAGTGCGCTGAACTCTGGGTTTTTGTCTGAAGTGCTGTTATTTCTAAAAATGCATAGGCTAAAGGTGGTGTCTCGACACCTGTCATCCTCACACGTCGCTCGGAGTGACTCCTCTGTGGACATGAAGACGTGCAGTGCACAGACCGCGACTGGTCCTGATGATATCGTTGTGGTTCACGGGTTACGGACAGCAATCGGCAGGGCAAAGAGAGGCTCGTTCAAGGTACGGTGAGGCTGGCAGCCAAGGCCTACCATGTACTGTACAGGGGTTAGTTTAAGATAAGATAAGATAAGATAAGATAAACTTTATTGATGCCACTGAGGGGAAATTTTGAACAATACTTGATCTCTAACTATGCAGACCCACGTCTGTTGTTCAGTTTGACAGACTGTCTACTGACCTATCCGTCTATATGCCCACCTACACATACTATCCATGAGCACAAGGGGAATTTAAGTTACCGTTTAGTTTATATTATTTTAATAGGTTGTACTGGTGTCCATAGCATCTGAAAAGAAGAATATAAAGGTGGCATAATTCTAAAAAATAAAAAAAATAACTTGGATGCAAGTTATTTGCCTACTGCCTGTAATAAGAAGGGAAACCAGCCTGCATGCCAGGGAGCAAAGTTTAGCATTCCTGAATGGGCTGAAAAGGGTTGTGGGGTTGTCCTTTGGACACTTGTGTGTGTTCACGGCCGTGTCCTGCAGGACACTACCCCAGACGAGCTCCTGAGTGCAGTGATGGCTGCAGTGTTGAAGGATGTGGGCCTGTCGCCTGATAAGTTGGGGGACACTTGTGTTGGTAAGTCACCAAACCATTACTGCAGTACTGCATTAAATTGTCTTTCAGTAATAAGCTGCATATAGGCTGGTAAGACCTTGTATCGATCTGTAAGTGTTTGTTTTCCTGTGCACTGTGATCCTGCAGGTAATGTACTGCAGCCAGGGGGCGGAGCCTTGGTGGCAAGAGTTGCACAGTTTCTCAGGTGTGAAGGTTCATAACGGACCAGTGACCACACACGTGGCTGTAGAGTAGTAACATTAGTAATAGCGTCTTCACTTTGTCATCTCTAAACATTAAAATGTCTTTCTTTTCCAGTGGATTTCCTGAAACGGTGCCTGTCTACACAGTAAACAGGCAGTGCTCATCAGGTCTACAAGCACTTCTTAACATAGCAGGTAGACAATCAGCTTCAGTGGCTGAGTAAATGCATGTAATGCAAGGGGATATGACTTTTATTTTGAAATTTGGTTTTCTCTGCTTTTTTTAAAGGTGGAATCAGGAATGGCTCCTATGATATGGGACTTGCATGTGGGTTAGTAGTTGTATTATTCAATAATTTTAGACTGTAGGTTAATTTCCCTTTATGAACCAAAAGTAAATAGCCTGCAAGCTATTTTAACAGTTATACATTATTAATAATAAAACTACAGAAATGCCAATAGCATATTAAATGGCAATAGAATGGCAATTAAATAATCAGATCCCTTTTAATTAATTTAAATTTAGACCTCCAGTCCTGTAGTGGGGGGGGCCTTGCCCTAAGCCTTCATTGGACCCAGCTGTGAAATAAAGTTAGCCTCATGCTCTCTGTGCGTATCAAATTGAGAAGTTAAACAATGTGAATGTATCCCTGTCAGAGAGACTCTCCCCCTCATGTTTCTACATGGCTGTATTTGCAGGGTTGAGAGCATGTCCCTGCAGTCTGTTGGAAACCCAGGGGACATCAGCTCGAGGCTGATGGACAACGAGAAAGCCAGAGACTGTCTCGTTCCTATGGGGTAAGACCTGTGTGGTCCACTGGGTCCTCTGGTGCCCGAGGGTCTGCTGAACACGGACGAGACGAGAGTTTTCCCAGCCGCTGTTGAGTCGTGTTGTGCTTTTGCAGAATCACTTCAGAGAATGTTGCAGAGAGGTTTGGTGTCACCAGAGAGAAGCAGGATTCTTTCGCCTGCAGCTCCCAGCAGAAGTACGTTTCACTGTATTCTGGTGTATGTACACCCAGCGTTAATCACAATTGTCGGATTATGGGTTTTAGACCAGATCAGCTTCAGTATTAGCGTTTAGTTTTAGCTCAGCTCTGATAAAGGTGTTCAGTGTGGATGCCTTCGTGTTTCTTCCTGTGTGCAGGGCAGCTCTGGCTGAGAAGCGGGGCCTGTTTGGACAGGAGATCGTTCCCGTCACCACCAAGTTCGTGGATGAGAACGGAACCGAACGCACAATCACAGTCACCAAGGACGACGGAATCCGACCGGGCACCACGGTGGCGGGCTTGGCCAAGCTGCGCCCGGCCTTTAAAGAGGACGGTAGCACCACAGCAGGTGTGTGTGGGTGTGTGCGCGCGCACGTGTTAGCCCTGCAGCACCACAGCAAGTGTGTGTTAGTTAACCCTGCAACCCAGCTTAGGTGAGTGCACTTTAATCACAGTAATCTTGAGTGCTGATATTTTGCAGTCTTGGTTGGGTAGCTGCATCTGCCCGTCTACCTACGTTTTACTATTTATTATTTCCAACACGTAGTTTAGCAAAGTGGTTTTTCATATTTGTTCCCTGGTGTGCAGAAGGACTGGGTAAAGTAAGGGTGGGTGTGTGTGTGTGTGTGTGTGTGTGTGTGTGTGTGTGTGTGTGTGTGTGTGTGTGTGTGTGTGTGTGTGTGTGTGTGTGTGTATGCGCGCGCAGGTAACGCCAGTCAGGTGAGTGACGGGGCAGCAGCAGTGTTACTGGGGTGCAGGTCTGCGGTGGAGGCTCTGGGTCTGCCTGTGCTCGGGGTCCTGAGATCCAGTGCTGTAGTGGGCGTTCCCCCGGATGTGATGGGCATTGGGCCAGCCTACGCCATTCCACTGGCTCTACAGAAAGCAGGTGGGCGGGCACACTGCAGCTGTCTCTAGTACCGCATCACAGAGACCATAATCACCTTTATTCATATTCATTTAGAGTGCACAACCAAAGTGTTTAACACAGGGAAGATTTATAAGTTTGTGTTAAATATAAGTTTATTATATTACTATTTATATTTCAATATTTAATTTGTTTTAAGCATACTTTTAGTTTCCCTTTGCTTATTTTCCTTCTTGTATTGAATATTGTAGTTAACTAGTGGTATCTTGATGTATCACAGTAATGGTTTGAGTCTGACTGAAAACACTTCTAATTGGATATTTTTAGACAGTGGAATACATTGTATTGATTGTTTTTTTTTTCATTTGTCTTTACAGGTTTGACTGTTGATGATATCGATGTCTTTGAGATCAACGAGGCCTTTGCAAGTCAGGTGAGCAAATACCAGTGCCAAGAGCTGTCGTGACATCAAAGCAGTATACATGCATCACGTTGTGTCCGGTGACAGCTTCTTGTCGGCCCTGGTGGTCTGTACACTCACCATACACACGTTTGACCCTGCAGGCGGTGTACTGTGTGGAGAAGTTGGGCATTCCTCTGAAAAAGGTCAACCCAAACGGCGGGGCAATAGCCCTGGGTCATCCGCTGGGCTGCACAGGAGCACGGCAGGTCGTGACCTTACTGCACGAGCTGAAACGCAGACGCAAGAGGTAAACGCACCCTTCTGGGGTTTGGAGCGTAGACTCCTTCACCACGGCTGGGTGCTGAACGGGCTGGGTGTTGGGTTCGAGAGCAGCTCTGGCACCAGCGCTGGTAGCCTGTGCCGAGATGGAGCTTTAGGCTGAACGTAAGCCAAGGGGGGTTGAAGGAAGCTTGTTCTGTGGTTTCAGGGCCTACGGAGTGGTGTCCATGTGCATCGGCACCGGGATGGGGGCGGCCGCAGTGTTCGAGTATCCTGGACAGTGACCTAACGCTCGGACAGCCTTGAAACTTCAACTGAAAAACACTGTTGATTCTATCGTGATCAAGATGACCCTGCTGAAGAATTACTAACTCATGATACTGGCCTGAATGTAGTCAGAGATGTGCAGACTGAAACCCCATAGAAGACTAAATCGTGATTTGAGGGATTAGTCTATAAATGTATTATGACCAGCACCTAAAACCTGTGATCCTCGTAATTTCTACATTCATCGAAATGTACGATCTTTTAAAAGAAACAACCAGTGATTTGAGAATTAAAATGTGTTTTTTTAGTACTAAGAAACTGAAGTCCTACTGAAGGTGCTTCTATTGAAACCTGCCAATTCTGTGTTTCTTTTTGTGTTTGGTTAAAATGGCTGGATGATGCAGGACGGAGTGCTACACTGTTCTTCAATGGACACATTTCACATTTCAAGTTTTCTTTATAATCTTCTGCATTGGCCAGTCATCACAGAGACAGGACAGGCATTCACGAAAAGTTAGCAGCACCGCAGGCTGGGAAGTGTGAGCTGAGCAGATGCCTTGTTATTACACGAGTCATGACGATAGAAGTGTGGCCAATTTAGGAGGTTATTTGAATATGGAAAAAAGTAAAAAGTGCGGACTCTAATGAAGCAGCAGTTCTTAGCTGAGGGCCGCTCATTCCGGAGAAGTCCCTGTTTGCTTGGCCTAACCGTTCCAGAGGGCTGCGGAGCTAAATGCCTTCTTTCCACAGCTCACACTGTGCCTGGCCTTTGTCCAGTCTGTTCAACAGAAAGACAATTTTACAGACCACAGTAGTGGTGGTGGTGGTGGGTTTTCTCTTTCAAATAAATAACAATACAGATCAAATTCAAAGTTTTTTGTTGTATTTTCATTTTCATCAGGAGTCTGGTGTCAGACATGCATATCTCTCATCGAAGGATCCCCTCCCCTGAACATGCAGGGTTAGACGAGGCTCTCCCAGAATCCCCTGCACGATGACCGTAGCTTGGAATGAACTCTGGGCACTGTGAAAGACACAGGCATTCAGCAGCATGTCTGTTGGCACAGATTAAAACCTAAAGAATGCCTGTGTGTCTAAACTGCAGTTCAGTTTAGTGAATTCATTTGAGTAAATTCAGTTTGGTGATTCTGTGATGGAATGTGAAATTCAAAGGTTGGCTTCAGAATGTACCTTTTGGGAGTTTCAGGTGTGTGATGTAGGGCAGGTACCTGGCTGTGAAGCTGATCTCCAGGGTCTGTCTGCTGGTGGAGGAAGAGTGCAGTGGTGACGTTAACAAACCTCGCTCTGGAGTGACTCTGAACACCTCTCTGTCCACCCCCGCATCTGCACAGCAACAACAGCCAAACTCGAGAGCACTTGATCTCGAACCTCAGAGGAGTTCAAGAAAACGCTGGTTAGGTAGAGGATGATGTTGAGGGAGAGGCATGCTGGTGCATTTCTGTATGTGTACCTATCCGTGCTGTCCAGGCGCTGCTGGAGGAACCTCGGTTGGAGAGAGAAACTTCTCTGACCCTGCTCTGAGCTACATAGCAGGTGCCGAAGTCTATGCTGCCACAGGAGAGGTGCAGCATGGGTAGGCCCAGGTGGGCGGCCACGGGTACAGTCTAAAAACAGAACAGCAAGGCAGGAAGAGAAGGACTTTCAGAGGCACACATCCTTAGACCTACACAGACGTGACTAATGGAAGATATGTGACTAAAAGAGACCTATGTGCAGTTAAAAGTAGCTGAATGAAGTCAAGAAAGCTAACATGTGGTAGATATTTTCTCTAGGAAAATGGGTTCAAACCCTGACTGTCTGAACGAGTCTGATGATTAAGGTAAGATAAGAGCCTGAAAGTGATGTGATGTGAACAGACTGGTCAAACCATTATGACCTGCAGGGTGTTGTTGCTGTACTGGATGGTCAGACTCTGCTCAAAGCGCAGTATGCTTGCTTCTCCCTCACTGCACAGGGGCGGGACTTCCTCCTGCGGCTGGCTCTGATAGGTCAGGAGGGATGGTGAAAGGTGAAAGGCCACCTTTACCTGCCAAAATAAAATAGAGCAAATATCTAATCCCTTTGTTGTTTATTTAAAGCTAGTAACACCAGTTTTTGTGTGTGTGTGTGTGTGTGTGTGTGCGCTACACACCCTCATGTTGTGTTTGGGCAGCAGCAGCAGTGTTACAGGCCTCTCAGCTGTGGCTGGCGGTCCGCGTGGGCGGGGTCGGGGACTGGGGTGGGCGGGGTTTCGGCCGGGGAGCAGCACAGAGAACGGTGGCTGCGTGACCAGCCTGAAGCTCAGAGGCATGGCGATACTGTTCCCCAGCTGCAGCGTCCTCGTGAACATACACTCCTACAACAGACACAGCAGTTCCTCTTCAACAGAGCCCTGGCATGAAGTGGGAGCTGATCACGCACTCACACACACACACACTAGAGCTGTTTGGTTTTTTGGGCACCTGTCGGAGTGTGTCTCCATCGAGTAAATCGCTGGCAGCAGCACTGAACTGCAGTACCTCTTCATCATCGCCCATCAGGACTGTCAGACTACAAACCACAAGCATGTGACTCTATTAGAACTCACACAGCTCTCCAGCGAAGATTAGTACCCAAAAGGTTACACACCCCCCCCCCCCCCCCCCCCCCCCCCCGACAAACGTGGGGTCACCAAGAAACCTGGTCTGTAGTTTTTTCATATATGTGTAGATTCCCCCAACACTAAACCCACAGTTCTTGTCTTACGTGGCTGGTTTAACATGCGCCTGCAGGTCTACCCTCAAGGGTTCCAGCTCGTAACCTTCAGCTCGGGACACTTTTCCCAGAAACTCCTCTGCTGCCTGGCTGACATGAACTGGCATTAGTACTGCTCAGACCTGAACACACATCAGGCTGCAGTCTTAAACAAATGAGATAAAAGGGACTAGTGTACCTTCGAGTCTAGTGACATGAAACCGAGAGCGTAACCCACACACGAGTGCTCACTAGTGGGATCAAGCAGTGTAAGAGGAGTAAAAGACACATGGATGGCGCCACTGCCCCCTGCTGGGATTGTCTGCAAGGACAAGAAACACATTTCGTGTTTAAAATTTTATATGCATTTTATAAATAATTATTACAATAATATTAAAAATCTATTAAAAAATCTGAAGAAGATTCCAGGTAGGTAACTGCAATGTAGATTGTAAAATTGTAGGTAAATACACAAGTTTCCAGAGAAAGGGAATGGGAGACTTTGTGTACTTTGTACATACAGCAGTGGGGAACCGTCAGGGCCCTCTACGCCCTCTCAGAGGGCCTAAAATATTCTTAAAACATTATATATATATAATTATCCAATTTTATTTTATCTACTTACAGTTTTACAATCGACATCTAAACAGTTACAAAAATATAAGCAAATAAATTATTCAACCGTGTCTATTCAATCTGTGTTGGAAGGTGAGGGGTTAAGTGGAAGCCTGTGAGCCTGTGTCTCCCCCTATCAGGACTGTGATGCCCGCTGTTCGTTTACAGAGGGCCTGGCAGTTATAATTCAGCGCAATACCAGTTTCAAATGACAGTAAAATTGACCAATCATATCTTCCCTCTTAGTGGGCGGGCTTAACTGTATGATAATTTCCGCCCGCTGTGGCGACGCTAGCTGTCGTTAGCCTACGGCCGCTAGCTAGTTTCGATTCGGCCCTTTGACGTCCTCATTTACATATTCCGCTTGCGAGAACCACGGAGCTGTGAAACCTTATTTTGTTTGGAAACTTATTTTGCTTAACAAGTTATCTAGTACAAATGTTATTTGAACGCACTACATGCGTTTCTAAAGTTATACTGTCGTCTCGGTTTTTTCTTTATTCTTTAGTGCAGTTTATTAGGAGAGGAAAAAAAATTTGGGGGGGGGGGGGGGGGGAGTAGCGGGCCCAGGTTTAATGGTCACGGTTCGCTACTGACATACAGTATATGTAAAATATTCTCCAGATTTTTGTGTATACATATGCTCTTTCTTTGCTTGAACACATAAAAGGACGCAATGTTTAATTTACATTAATTTACGTTTAATCAATGTTGGAACATTGGGGAATATGCCACAGCGGTTAAAACCCTTCAGTGTGGAGCATGCAGAAAGAGCAGAGGGATGAGTAATGACCAGCCCGTCCTGCAGGGGACACTCACTATCTGCTGGGGAGTGATGCAGTATGGGTAATCAGCTGCATTTCCCTCGTGAGGCTGAATGAACACAGAGAACAGCTTCCTCGCTGGCGCCCCTGACACCAGAGTCTCTCCCTCCTCTTCATCGCACCACTCTTCCTCAGGGTCCTCATGGCACAGGAAGACATGTTAGTTCCAGACATTGAGCAGCATTTGAGTTGCAAGTGCATGAAAAGGTCACATTTCTAACAGCAAGAGACCATGACGTGCACACCAAAGCAAACACGACTGAGAGCCTGAGTCATCACGCAACACAATACATTTAGAAAACAAACCCTTTCTTTATCGCTTTAAGTGTTTACTTACTGAACTCTGTGATTTGGTCTTGAGGGAGGAGCTGCTGTCGGCTGAGCTGGGGGTGTGGCCTTCATCCTGCCTGGGTGGCCACGCAACATTAGAGCCCCGCCCCCCGAAAACCTCGTTGCCATCAGCGTCTTTCAGAGGAAAGGGTTCACCGAATGACACCATTAAGTCAATCAACTTTCTGTCTGCTGTCTCCTTATTGTAGGTCAGCCAGTCAATACGGATGTCTAGCAGAGAGGAAGACATAGAATAGATTCTGGACCGCAGTAGATTCTGCAGTGCTGCTGTATGCAAAGTTGCCTGAGGAAATCTAAAAAAGTGTGAGCTCCTACCAAACGGACTCGTGTTATTCAAGCGTAAAGAACGAGACACTGTATCTCCTCCTGAAACATGAGTTCCAAATCTGTGGAAATAACCTCATCAAAATGTAGGAATTTTGAAATATATATACTTTCACATGTATATTTATATATCGTTCTGTGGTTATGCAGTAAGATTCTAGAAATCTTCACCGTATCATTGGTCCTTGGTTCTGATTGACAAGCTGCTGTCCAATCATCTGGAAGTAGATAGGACAGCCCCTCACAGACATCCTCATTGGAATAAGTGTTGGGTCCAGATCACCAACCTCACAAAAAATAACATCCAATTACTTTCTTTCATGTGAAAATAAAATATATAACACTTGATGTCGCTTCCCTAATGCCTATGGGAAATGATAATTGTTATTTTGGGTCATTCTTGTATTCTTGGGGTATTGTTGTATGTGATTGTACTTCTGATTGATGGTTCTGTTTTCTGTACCTTACAGATCAGGTGGTCCTGATAGTCACCCCACATGTTGCTGAATGCAGTGATGTTAATGGTTGCCGTCTCGAAGGGGCCGAGGGTCCCACTCTGCGGCTCTGCCAGGAAGGCCACTCCTTTCCCATGAGCGAGAAGACTACAGACCATGCCTGGAGCAGACCACGCCCAGCATGTTACAGCCACGCCCCCCTGGAGCAGACCACACCCCCCCATCTCCCGCTCTGCCCAGATTTTGTACAACACTACAGACATTCTCAAATGAGACGTGCACTCACTCTCGAACTCGTTATCCTGAATTTTCTTGGCTTGCATTTCATGGAGAGGCATTCTCACGGCAGCTCCTCTGAAATCACAGCACAGAGCTCAGCTCAGAACAACCTCTGAAATCACTGCATATTACTGTTGGGTTGTTACCAGATGAGACATTCTGATTATTTATCATTCTCTTCCTCAGTATGCAGGTGTGCACATACGGCCACACATACGCACACAGTAACAAACACATGCACATGCTGATACACATCACAGCTCAGACAGACAGCAGAGAGTCCGGCCACCATACCCATGTTGAAACTTTTTGACTGATTGTAAGGGGCGGTGCCCAGTGAAGACCTCTGCCTCCACGGTGAAAGGGGCTGGAATTGCAGTATGATTGGTTATCACCAGCTGTCGTGACACCGATTGGCCGATAAAGACTGCCTCCTCTCCAGTGAAGTCCAGCATAACTGGCTCTTGATTAGCACCATCTGAACCAACACTGATGTCACAGCAGAAGATGACGGCACTTACATTCACTTTCTGCTTTACACTTTGAACAGCAAGTATTTAAAGTGCTTTTGAAAAGCCAGTAAGAGTAGGTGAGTGTCATTGAGTTACAGGTACTGGGGGGTGTCATTGAGTTACAGGTACTGGGGGGTGTCAGTGAGTTACAGGTACTGGGGGGTGTCAGTGAGTTACAGGTACTGGGGAGTGTCAGTGAGTTACAGGTACTGGGGAGTGTCAGTGAGTTACAGGTACCAGGGAGTGTCAGTGTGTTACAGGTACTGGGGTGTCAGTGAGTTACAGGTACCAGGGAGTGTCAGTGTGTTACAGGTACTGGGGTGTCAGTGAGTTACAGGTACCAGGGAGTGTCAGTGAGTTACAGGTACCAGGGAGTGTCAGTGAGTTACAGGTACCAGGGAGTGTCAGTGTGTTACAGGTACTGGGGTGTCAGTGAGTTACAGGTACCAGGGAGTGTCAGTGAGTTACAGATACTGGGGAGTGTCATTGAGTTACAGGTACTGGGGAGTGTCAGTGAGTTACAGGTACTGGGGAGTGTCAGTGAGTTACAGGTACTGGGGAGTGTCAGTGAGTTACAGATACTGGGGAGTGTCATTGAGTTACAGGTACTGGGGAGTGTCAGTGAGTTACAGGTACCGGGGAGTGTCAGTGAGTTACAGGTACCAGGGAGTGTCAGTGAGTTACAGGTACCAGGGAGTGTCAGTGAGTTACAGGTACCGGGGAGTGTCAGGCAGAGAGTAGGAAACACTGAGGCCCTTGGCTCTGCCACAGAATCCCAGAAGTAAGGGCCTCTCCATTCCCTCCACCTCACAGAGGGCAACTACGTCAGTCAGCGGTTCCTGTACACACACACACACACACACACACACACACACACACACACACAGATAGACAAAGACAGACATAGTCAGACACACACACACAGATAGACAGAGGACACAGACATAGACAGACACACACACAAACATATATACAAGCTCTACAGAACAAGGAAGAGAAATGCAGAGTTTACTGATACAGAAGGTACTTGCGTCAGTGTGTGCTGTAAAAGTTACGCTGATCTCCATGTGTGTGTGCGGCCCCAGACGACCCGAGGAGGGTGTGAAGCTGGCCGAGCAGAGAGCAGCCTGCCGGCCCTGGAGCTGAGAGACAGACAGACGAAGAGAGACAGGATGGAGAACGGAGACTGGTCCACGACAACACCTTCCATTCAGACCATTCAGAAGGATGAAGACAAACTATCCTGAAAAATCTAAAGGGCTTAACGGCCAGAGCACCTGCTTGGCAAACCAACTGGATGGTTTACTGAAATGAATCTACTTAATGTACTTTGGAAAAAAATGTTGGAAAATTAAGAAACATCACTGGCTGTAAGAAATAATTATGTTGCAGAAATACAGAAGCTGCTGCAGCAATTATACTATAAATGTTTAATTCTGAAGGTGTACTGTGGGGACGTGTAGGGACGTGTAAAGACGTGTAGGGACATGCAGGAGAGGCAGTGTCCCACCTCAGCCCATGTGAAGAACGCTGGGATCAGTGTCTGGTTGAGGAGAGTCGTCCTAACCTTCTGGACAACTCCAACATACAGGTCAGGCAGTTGCAGCTCACAGTTCAACAAACACACCTGAGGAGACTGAACGTCCGCTCTCAGGAACAGGTTACTAGGACAACACACACACACACACACACACGCACGCACGCACACGTACGCGCACACACATATACACACACACATGTACACACACGCACACACATACACACACGCACACACATACACACACGCACACACATACACACGCGCGCACACACACACACACACACACACACACACACACACACACACACACACACACACACACACAAACAGTCAAGTCAAAACATGCAGAGTGAAGTTGACTCCATCACGCCCTTATCAGGGTGGCCTTGTTCTTTTGTCTTCTCACCATCCGGTGCCGTCCAGCACTGAGAGCTCCAGAACAGTCTGGAAGCTCTGACAGCGCTTGGCTCGGAAAAGCACGTCCACATTACAGGATGCCAGAGGTGTTAACACACCCTGACAAGGCTCCACCCTCACCTGCAGCGGGCACACACACACACACACACACACACACACACACACACACGCACACACACACACACACACACACACACACACACACACACACACACACACACAGTAGCCTACAGGTTAAGCAGCAACACTGTTCCTACCACAGAATAATTGCTTGCATGGAATTCTACATGTACAGGAATATTTCTTAGTGTTTCCAGTCATGACGTCTGTTATTATTTCATGAAATCTTATTTTGATTTTAGAAGTCCATGAAAACATGACTGAGTGAGTGAACTGATGGTGCAGAGTGAGATGGTGGTGTGGGGTGAGATGGTGGTGCGGGGTGAGATGGTGGTGTGGGGTGAGATGGTGGTGTGGGGTGAGATGGTGGTGCGGGGTGAGATGGTGGTGCAGAGTGAGATGGTGGTGTGGGGTGAGATGGTGATGCAGAGTGAGATGGTGGTGCAGAGTGAGATGGTGGTGCGGGGTGAGATGGTGGTGTGGGGTGAGATGGTGGTGCAGAGTGAGATGGTGGTGCAGAGTGAGATGGTGGTGTGGGGTGAGATGGTGGTGTGGGGTGAGATGGTGGTGCAGAGTGAGATGGTGGTGTGGGGTGAGATGGTGATGCAGAGTGAGATGGTGGTGCAGAGTGAGATGGTGGTGCGGGGTGAGATGGTGGTGTGGGGTGAGATGGTGGTGCAGAGTGAGATGGTGGTGCAGAGTGAGATGGTGGTGCAGGGTGAGATGGTGGTGCGGGGTGAGATGGTGGTGCGGGGTGAGATGGTGGTGCAGAGTGAGATGGTGGTCTACCTCTCCCTGGCTGGCTGCACCCTCACACACCTCCTGCAGCCTCCAACAGGCTTCCACAGGGCTGGTGTTGCTGATCTGGAGAGTGGAGTGGACCTCCTGCCCCAGTTCCAGCAGGCCCAGGTCCAGACTGGGCATGCTTAGAGTGAGGTGTGGGCCCTGGGAGACACCACAGGCAAGCAGCTGTGAAAAGAGACACCACACCCCCCGACGCACTGGCATGTATGGACACGCAGCCAAACATTTCTTAACATTTTTACATTCTATGTTTTTATTTTAAAGTGCATGTGATGTGTAAAGAATGCAGACGACAAAAAAAGTGTTAAAGTACAGTGTGTTTGACTGACAGTCATTCTGAGAGTAGGTCAGACAGGACACATACACACACACACACACACACACACACACACACACACACACACACAGGAAGCCATTGAGATCCTCTCACCTTAAACGTAGCCTCGATGGTCAGCCCTACAGGAGTTGGGTGGTGCTGTACGTGACAGGGCAGTGTAGTGGAGAGACGACCTGGCCCGCATCCACTCACCACCAGATCTACGTCCACACACTCACTCATGTCTGCAACACACAGTGGAGCCCGTTAGGCATGATTTACTATTAACGTGCTGACATGCATTATTACAGTTTTTTACGACTGCTCACGTGCGTTTGTCCAATCTGTAGTCACATTTTCAAAACTCCAAACACAGTGAAC